>NC_054545.1:37485091-37802591 GCF_017654505.1 Polyodon spathula
GACTGCAGAGCACCAAGAACCTGGTGAAATGGTACACGATCTGGAAGGACAAGCACAGGTAAAGGCTTGGCATGGTGCCCAGTGGGATTGTGTAGACTCCTTGTCAAGATCACAGAGCTGAGAATAGTGTTCTAGTGCGTAACACAATTTACAAACGAGTGGAGGCTATGATCGCCCTGTTCCCGATAGCTGATTGATCTCAGAACTTTCTCAAGTTGGGAACTGAAGGATCCACGTGATTCTGCCTGAACAACATGACTAGGTAGCCCATACTCTGTGTGAAGAAGTCTCTCCCTATCTCTGTTCTAAGTCTGTCTCCACTTCACTGCAGCACTGACCGTATACAAACTGACTGGGGAGTGCGTGTGCTTTTACAGGGCGTCTTGTGCACCAGATGATAGCTCTGGTTTGTTGCACTTTAACCCAAGGAGGTTAATGCGGTGTGGAGCAAACAGACGTGCAGTAGATGATGATCATGAGCTGGTGGTGGAAGATTACTGCAGACCGGAGCAGGTTCTTGAGCTCATGCATACGTGATCAGACAGCATCCACTGAGCAGTACCTCTTCAGTCCTGTGTTTGTGCCACCTTGCAGCTACACAATGAAATGAATCAACCGCTGTAACCTTCGAGCTGCTGTCCAGTACAGTGCGGGCTGGGTTCCGTTTCCTTGGCCATTCAGAAAGATTGTGTACTGTGGTGATATTTTGAGATGTGCAGGAGAGCAGTCTGTGACAATCCTTGTTAACTATAGTCACATCATCTTTCACTGAACTAGTCTCAGATATTTGAATATGCCAGTATTGCATATCCTAGCTTTTAAACCCCATTCCATGTTCCATGGAGATGCACAATCATATTAAACTACTTTTCATTATGAAGGGGCTATGTGGGTGTCTTTTTTTCTTGGTTAGTGAACACGCACTGTTAAGTAACTCTAAACTGAGCAGCAGTAGTTTCTTGCTAGTTTTGTTTCTTTCAAGCATGTTGCACTAAAGAGAAAGCTTTGAGGCACTGTGTCAGACTTACCGCTATGTCTTCTCTTCTTTTGCAGGGTTTACGAATCCTAAATCAGTACAAGATGGAGCACCACCCCTCACCCCCATCGCCCCCCGAAGACTTTTAAAAGCACAAAAAAAAAATCAGAAACTTAAGACTTTTTAATGCAACTATTACTTGTGGAATTGTAGATGATGGCAGATCAATTGTATTTATTTTTGTAACTTTAGATTTCACCCCTGGAGGAAGGCCAGAGTGAAAATGTAAGGGAGATGGTGGATTGCAGGTGTTTCCTAGCGAATTGCTCTAGCGGAGACTGCACAGCTGTATCAATGTTTGCTTTGCAGATGTGTCTCTGTGGGACAGATGGTACCACCTCTAGTCTTTTTTCTCTAGTCCCAGAGAAACATCTGACCAGTAGCATGTTCGCGCTGCATGATGAGATGGCCTTGTTAAGCCGGGTCCACACCTCAGCAATCAGCTGCGCAACCCAATTGCTCCCAAAATTGCGCAACTCAGTTGCGAGAAATTGCTGTGTCCACATCTGAGCAATTACTTGTGCAACAAGGTTCCCGCGTCTACAAGTTTCATTTTTTTTTTTATGATAACTGAGGTGACAGGTTTGGTTTTTTTTTACATTTTTATTCCATCTACAAGGTGAAGTATTTATTTATCTTTGGTTTTGACAACTCAGTTGACACTTTTTTTTTTTTTTTCTGTCCTGTGTCTACAAGTTTAGAATTGTATTTATTTATTTTTTGACAACTGAGGTGACACTTTTTTAGGTCAGGTCGTAATGTGTCCAGTAATTAACAAGGTAGAGTTGGCTGTTATTATTTTTTCAACTGTTGTTATTTTAAATGCCATATTCCCTAAAGAAAAAACAAAGCCACGTAAAAGCTAACGAAATCGTTTAATTTTTCCACCAACATTTTTTAAATTGGAGCTTCTTTAGACAGAATATGCAAGCCGTGCAGACAGCATTATAAGAACCAATCAGAGTTTGCGAATTGATCGCTATGTCTACAGAAGTCGCTCAGGAGGTTGCTTGGAAAGTAGAGCCCGGCTCTACTTCAAGCAACTGGTTGCAGGGACGTCCACATATAAGAGACTTGGTTGCATGCAACTGATCGCTCAGGTGTGGACCCAGCTTTAAATAAGTCCTGATGAGAGTAAGACTGCTTCATCCTGAGGATGACAAACAGCTTATTGCAGACAATTCCCTTCCATTTGGGAGCATGTAAATAAATCCTAAGGCAAAGTCTCTCTCAATTCAGACCCCTGCCTACTGCCTGTGACCTCTGAAACCTTTCAGAAGCATTGGCTGGGGGCTACCATACAGACTCTATACAGTGTGACGCTTTACCCATGGAGGTGTGGAACTGGCTTCACTAGAGGGTATAACAGCAGCTTTGTTTTCATTGTGTTTAATTCCACTTCAAAGTAAACGCTCTTTCCCGGAACCTTCCCTTGTGTTTGTTTTTAACCCTATTTGATTTGCTTTGCGCTGCACAGTGTTTGTGTCTCAGCCTGAATGTACAGCTTAATACTGTGCATTCCACTTTGTTATATATATGCATACATAAACTGCTTGTAAATAGAATGAATACTATATAGAAACATACATTTATTACCTCTTAATATAATGCATTGTATTGCTAAATTATTGTTTTGCTATTTAAATTTGAATGTTACAAAACAATGTTTTTGTTTGTTTGTTTTTGTGCACAGTATATAACTCTGCACGTCTTTCTAAAGTGTTCAGGAGTGTATGTAATATAATCTAGTGGCGCTCCCTGGCAATAAGAGAGTTTGAACCCTACAGTCCTGGTTTGTGTTCTTTATTGTGGGACTTGGCAGGGCATTGTGAAACACAGGACTGGAGTCAATGTGAAAATCCAGCACAGCAGCCTCTTCTGCTGCTCTACTCAATAAAACACATCCTCTGAAAATCCAGTGCAGCAGCTTCTTCTGCTGCTCTACTTAATCAAACACATCCTCTGGAAATCTAGCATAGCAGCCTCTTCTGCTGCTCTACTCAAACACATCCTCTGGAAATCCAGTGCAGCAGCCTCTTCTGCTGCTCTACTCAATCAAACACATCCTCTGAAAATCCATTGTGTGGTCACGCACACAGGTGTTAATGCAGTGGTGTCCTGGATGAATGAGTTTTGCATGGTCACTCACACAGGTGTTAATGCAGTGGTGTCCTGGATGAATGACTTTTGTGTGGTCACGCACACAGGTGTTACTGCAGTGGTGTCCTGGATGAATGAGTTTTGCATGGTCACTCACACAGGTGTTACTGCAGTGGTGTCCTGGATGAATGAGCTGGCCCTCTGTCCCTTACAGAAGCATAACAGCGTGTAGTAAAGCACAGTGGAAGCATTGCAGAGGCCAGGGAGGTATGATAACGCAAACTACAGTAAACAATGGGAAGTGCATGCTTGCGTGTGTGCATATGTCAGGGTGTGTGTGTGTGTGTGTGTGTGTGTGTGTGTGTGTGTGTGTGTGTGTCAGTGGGCAGGTATTACTATCAATGTGCAGACAAAATTTGAGAAAGTTTCCTCACAAAGATAGTAACTCCTGAAAAAACGATGTTGTGGTGACGTCCCAACTTTGTAAAACATCTTTTTAAGAACTAAATATGCCTTTTTAAAAAAAGGGGCCAAAATACTTAGTTTGTTGTCAATTTTCACCCTGTGTGGAGTTTTGTCTGACTGGAGTTAGAAATAGTAAATAAAAATATAGTGAGAGTCAATGAAAAGTCCCCACAAATATAGGAAACGTGTGTATGTGTGCGTGTGCATGCTTGTGTGTGTGTTTGGAAGGCAATTTTTTTTTTCATCAGTAAAGTCTGCCATCTCCTGCTCCTTGAGGGTGCTGCACTCTCTCAGGTTCATACAGCATATCTCCTGCTCCTTGAGGGTGCTGCACTCTCTCTGGTTCATACAGCATATGTCCTGTTCCTTGAGGGTGCTGCACTCTCCCAGGTTCATACAGCATATCTCCTGCTCTTTGAGGGTGCTGCTCTCCCTCAGGTTCATATAGCATATCTCCTGCTCCTTGAGGGTGCTGCGCTCTCTCAGGTCATACAGCATATCTCCTGCTCCTTGAGGGTGCTGCACTCTCTCAGGTTCATACAGCATGCCTCCTGCTCCTTGAGGGTGCTGCACTCTCCCAGGTTCATACAGCATGTCTCCTGCTCCTTGAGGGTGCTGCACTCTCTCAGGTTCACCTGTTTCACAAAGTTCTGAAAGGATAGTGACCTGTTCTTAAATTGCTGCTCTGAATGGTTCATTTCATATGGCTGTTTCTGGGAATATACACAAGCTGATTTAGAGACCACGCTGGTGTGTTGCTTCTCCGTGTGTTTATGTTCGTAACGCACACACGCAGAGGTGTGCTGCAGAAATGCATTGAGTGCACTTTGCCACATTGGAAGTGGAGTTCCTTTTGACTTGCAAACACGTGAAAGGTGTGGAAAGGATCTTGAAGAAAATGTTCCTAATACAGCATGTTATGCATTTATTAAAACGACTGCACCAAGTGAAAGTGAGGTGCTGTTGGATGAAAGAAGGGATACTGCTGACTGTTTACAATGAATACCCCAGTCAATCCCCTGTAGTACCTTGGAATTATATAGCAAGAGTACAACATGAATATGGCAAGTTACCTTACAAACCAACTTATTGAACTGCTGCAAAACTACAGCACAGAGGTGGAAATAAGACTCCTATTGCATAGCGGTTTCACCCATTCCGGGTTTTACTACCACCATGATTAGCGCCAGTGTATAGGTAACAAGCTCAGGTATGTCTTATTAAACTCATAGTAAAACCAGGAAAGGATCAAACTGCTGTGCAATGGGAGTTGTATTTCCCTCTCTGTAGCATAACAGAATTACGATGCTGTATGTGTCAAAGTGCCCACATTTTAAAAATCCCATCCCAATCACATCATGTTGTTATTATCTGGAATTCCAAGAAAGAAAACGTGCTGGGCAAACGCTGAATAAAGACGAAGTCGGGTGTGGTCTGCAGTACCGCAAAACGAACACCAGATGGCACCTCATAGTTAGGAAATTGTCGTAGACGAATATAGAAAAAAAAAATAATTACATTTTCCTGTTTAAATGGTGAACATGACAGGGTGGAATAACTGGTTTAACAAGTTATATTATATTTAGCTATGGGCAAACTATGGACATAGTGAACGTAGATGCTATCAAATATGATTTTTAGCACGTATGGTTCCAATATAAAGATCTGACTTAATTTGTGCTTACCTATATAACACCTAAGTTAGTTTATATGTTTGTTTTTTAATCCGACTACGTTAGAACCATCACGGGAGAAGCGTTACCCTTTTAAAACGAAAACTGTAATTTTGCAAGTCATTCCGGCTACAATAATACTGTACAGATCCAACACAGCAAAGTCGACTTGTAACACTGCAGTCACTAAAGCGGCCAATCAGAAACACCCCCACGCGATATACCACAGCCAACCACGGTGCACGTAACAAGCTACGACCAGCACCTGTCACAGCGAGGATGTTTATCGAAGGAGCCAATCAGAGCGCCGCTCTCATCTCGGCCAAGCCTCGCGTTTAGCGCTTTTGTTGTCTGTCAGTTTCCGTTATTTCACTCCAGCGAACACTGAATGGGACGAGAGTGACTGAAACCAGCTATACATAAGCGTCTAACGGAACACTCACAGAAGCGGATCTGAAGTCTGTATCAGTCGTCGTTAAGAAACAAACACAGTAAAAGGAGACTGTAGGCAGTCGCTCTATCTCCCCATCACCCCGTCTTATGACGGGCAGGTAAGAGCTAACTGCGCATGTGTGTCATTGTGGCGAGCATGCGCCGCAGGCAGAGGGACCTGCCAGTGAAGGTGCTGTTGAACTGTGACGTGCTTAGCATGTGTCAATCTGCTGAAATAG
Source organism: Polyodon spathula (assembly GCF_017654505.1). NCBI lineage: Eukaryota > Metazoa > Chordata > Actinopteri > Acipenseriformes > Polyodontidae > Polyodon > Polyodon spathula. The sequence goes on from NC_054545.1 coordinate 37,491,037, forward strand.
TATGTATTGTAACGGAATGCCACATTATTATTATTATTATTATTATTATTATTATTATTATTATTATTATTACAGTCATGCAGTTATTCTATGTTCCAATACTGAGGCCTTGTCCATGGCATTAATAAAGCCGCGTCAACTCGCTAGCATACATACAAGCTGACGTGGGTTCCGTCTCAGTTCTTCTTACAATGTAGTTTTATTGTACAGATATTTCGACTAGTGCCTTCTATAATATACTAAGATACCCTGAAGAAGGCACCAAACGTTCGTCTGCTTGGCTTAGTTAGTTATGCATGATAGTGTAAATGATCCAGAGTTCATTCATTGATCTCGGTGTGAATGTGCATCTCTTAGAACAGTATGCACCTTGCACTACAGTGTGCTATACTAATGCATTGCTTATAGCTCATCTAACTGTGTCTGACTTCAGTATCGTCTACACACATCTGGTTTATAATGTGGTCACAGTATTTTAGGAGTGGCAGTTTGCTCAGAGTGAAATGCCCATGTCACTAGGTGGCAGACTGAAGCCCTTTCTCCTCTGAGAACAAGGTCTTCTTGTGATTCTTCCAGTGAGAGACATGACCTTCACAGCCCCATGCCTCCCCAGGCCAGGAGTTCCTCTCCTGAGGGGGTAAGACAGATCTCACAAGTGTCTCCCTGGGAAGAGCAGCAGCAGCAGGAGCAGTGTGCTGTTTCCTTTCACTGTGCTTTACTTCTGCAGGCATGTTATTAATGTAGGTATTTATTAAATCTACATTAGCTGTGAATTAGCAGGGATGGCATTCTCGAAGATCTTGTGCTTTTTATTCATGTCTTAAACTATGCATGAAATCTTCTATAAATCTATATCTATTACAAAGAAGGCAACTGTTTCAGACTGTGAAATCCAGTTGAATGATGATGATGATTTAGGTGAAGCACAAGGTCAGCATTCTATCTGTCTTATATATACACATCTACATCATGCGAACAAGCCAAATAGGAGCAAAAGACGAAATCTTGCCTTGTCATGCAGAAACCCCATCATCTTGGACAAGGGAAGTGCGTATGCATACTAAATAAGGAGTCTTCTATATAAGGTCACACACTGCTCTGTTCTTCAAAATAGCAATGAACCCTGTGTTTACATAACTGTCTCTTTGTGCATCACATTGCTTTGTATCTATCTCACAGCTCTCAGCCCTCTCGGACACGCCCAGTACTCACATTAGCTTTTTAAAGTGAAACCGCCAGTGCTGGAGGAGAACCAGTCACGTACTGGGAACTATGGGATTGTGAAAGTATCCTGTAATAGATGTGTAGTTCTTTATTTCTTTGCAGCTCTAAACCACAGCATTTCATTGGATACTTGAAATAATAACATATGCAGTAATTTAAAATAGATTTAAACTAACACAAACAGCGTGTGTGTGTGTGTGTGTGTGTGTGTGTGTGTGTATATATATATATATATATATATATATATATATATATATATATATATATATATATATATATATATATGTATGTATGTATGTATATATATAAGAAGAACATTATAGATAGTGTCAAATGTTAATAAACCCACGTGATATTGTATTTAGTACGCATCCTGTAACTTGCGAAATGTTTCCTGAGGTGACTAGTCCCTGGTCCCTGGACATGAATACATGGTTTGTTGACACTTTAAATTCCACGTTCCTTCTGCCTCCATGACATCAATACACCACGTGACCTGGCCTAATTTACATGCGACTCTTGTGAAAATCATATTATGTGGCTTTGATATGAAATTAGTATGGAAGAGCATTTTACGAGTTTGCGTACTGTAACTGAAAAAGACAGTCAGATAACAACGCCCAATCAATCTTTTTTTTATTGTTTTGCGGCCTTGTCTGTCCGTGTTGCGTCTCTGTGTGAATAGAATATTCCAGAAATGTACTGTAGATTCAATTAGATAAACAATGGGAAGGAGGTAGCCGCTTTTCCACACTCGCACGCCTTCTTTAGCCCTGGCCTATGCCGTGCAGTGCGACTGATGGCCGGCCCCGGTTTCGGTAAAAGAATATACTAGACGAAGAGGAAGTTGTCTTGGGTTTGTGCGGGGGGGAGGGCGGATTCAGCAGATTTTCTCCGGGTTGGTGGGTGTGTTAGATCGCCCATCAGTTGCATCGAATAGTAAACAGCATCTCCGAAACTGGGATAACAAAAAAAAAAACGCTGCTATTCTCTTGTCCGTTGTGTTTTTTGTTCATTGGACGTCTCAGACTCCGATGATACATAATATGATAAAAGGAAGAAGTCGTCTCACTACACCGATTCCATCGCGTTATTAACACATTAATGGTTGCTGTTCGGGATTGCTTTGCATTTAAACCGGTAGGTGCACACACTTAAATTATTAACCTATTTATTATACTGCTGGAAGTCATACATGTTTTCTGCTTACGTTTTTTTGGCGACGGCTTTCCAATGCACCATGGAAACGGTTGTGTGTGTGTGTGTGTGTGTGTGTGTGTGTGTATATATATATATATATATATATATATATATATATATATATATATATATATATATATATATATATGTGTGTGTGTGTGTGTATGTATCTATGTGTATATATATATATATATATATATGTGTGTGTGTGTGTATCTATATATATAGATATAGATATAGATATAGGTATAGATATAGATAGATAGATAGACTGAATTAAACCATTACACCAAGAAAAAATAGAAATAAATAAATGGACTCTGTAATCGCTCAGTGTATTGGTTGTATTACAGTTCGTCCAGACCGACCTTCTACTGCTTTCTGTATTGGTGAAAAACAAGGAGTTGCTCTGCCCTCTTTGGTTTCGTTTACTGTCGCTAGCTAAATTAGTTGAGCACTCGCTTACACACAGCAGTACCTGAGTATTTAAGTTTCAATTTGTGGAAAATATGATGTATATTTATTTATTCAATTTATTTTTTTTTTTTTTTTTAAATCTTAGGACAACGATTGAAAACAGCCATTATAGACTCTAATAATATAGATATCTAAATTACATATAAATTATTTAATATGCCCATAGCACATATTTTAAGTAATTAATTCATTAATGTGTTACACGGTATCTGTGTATGAAAACAGCAAATATGTTTATTTACTACATTTAAGAACTACAGGTTGTCCGAAGTGCGCTCTGTATCATTTGGGTTATTTAAAAATAAATAAATACATTTTTAAAAAAAGCGTACTTATTTTTAGTTTGTGGTTGCCTACAGCTAGTACATTCCCGTGCTACGCGAGTTAGGGCGCCAGGTTAAAACCTTGTCCAGTCTAAACGTGTACGGAACAAACGCATAAAGCGGTCACTAGCTGCGATTAGCGCGCTCTGTGTTGTATTACAGTACATTAAGTGTCAGTGTACTGCTAACGCTGGGGTGGGGTGCTCAGAATTTATCATTCTCAGTCTGCAAACACGGATCCGTATTCTATCACTTAAAAACAAGCCACAAAAAAAAAAAAAAGTGGGATGTTTGCCGCAAAAGACACTCCAGTTGATCCGAGTTTATTTTCGATGTACCGATTCAAAAAAGTGTTGAAAATCACCTGTGAACTTGCAGCTAAACTAGAGCTTCCTAATACTGCCGTTTGCATCATGTACAGTGCATAGGCATTTCTGATTTGTAATAGATATCAGTAAATAATTTAGCAGCATGCAAAATGAAATTTACTCTTGGTCAGCGCTGGCACATAGTTTCCCTTCCAGAATATACCAGTGCATGGTGCTATCCTACAGCAGACATTTTAGCAGACTACATCCGCAGAAAAGATGGAATGGATGTATATCAGAGATCTCGCTCTTGTCGCATAACACCGTGTAATAATTTTTTTTTTTTTTTTTGTTCCTGGGTAGTTAGTGTTATTTCCTAATTGCTTACAATTATACTGTATTTACAGTATAATTGTAAATCTCGAAAAACTACTCACTTCTAAATCTTTTGTAGTCATTTTTGTATTACTTTAGTATAAATACATGTTAATTTGGATTCATATGTTGTTTTTTTCTGACTTTATGTGAACGAAAAGACACACATTTGCCCGTTTTCCCATTGGAAATAGTGATATTTTGAAATATCACTGCCCTGGTCACAAAAGCAAAGTTTGTGGGGAATAATAGCCATTTTCTATACTTTTGAGGCATAAGCAATTAGGAAATAACACTTACTATCCAGGAACAAAAATTGTGTTACATAGTGTAATCAATTACAATAGGCTCCAGTAGAATCAACAAACGTTGATCCAGGGTGTGGAGGATATGACTGATTCACTTTTACATTCACCATAGTTAACCCTTCAGCCTCCCCTGTCTAAAGTAACAGCAAAAACATGTTGTTAATCTCCTGGAAATCCTGGATAAACCTGCTTGCCTGGTTCTGTTTCTGTGTCTGTTATATTGCATTCCACACACAGCACTGAACCCATCTTTTGTTTGAGTGGAACTACCAGGGAATCAGAAAGTACACTGTTTGAAAGTCAGCACTACAAGCTGAGATAGCTCTCCAATAACACCATATCCTAGAGCAGTGATCTCTGTTTTAAAAAGGGTTGAAGGGTTTGCTGGGAGCAGGGCCGCTGTAGGTCCAGTGATGTCTCCTGTCACGTCATGAGCAAGGTTTGCTTTATCTTTTCCTCCCCGAGTAAGTCTGTCCCTTTGCTGTGTCCCATCCTTTGGAAAGCAGGCACCGTGACACTGTTTACCTGCAGTATCAGCCCATCCTTTGATCATCACTGGACTTGATGTAGAACATTTTATTTATTTGTTTGTTTTTTATAAGAGAGGTCAGCCCCCTGTTCCAAATGTTGGTGGGCATTGGCACTGATGGCTGTCTGGGCCTTTTTGCAACACGTTTTTCCAAGTTGAACCAGAAACTATAAAAACTAATTCTGATATAGAAAAGAGTTTGCAATGAATACAGTATATGGCCAATTTGGTTGTCATTTTTTATTTCTTTATTCAGCAGTCATTCAAAAGCATTTTGAAAGGAATCCATCTTTGGCTAGTACAGTATATTGTACTTGATCCCTTTCAAGTGAAGCTGACTGCTGACACACAGTATGGCTTGTTCTGTGCTACTGTATTCCCTGTCTCCTGACATAAAGCTTTCAACAGTCCATGGGTCTGTCTGTATTGGAGATCTCCTTTTTATTCATTGACGCTACGTTAAGGGCCCGAGGTAGGGCTTGACAAAGTAGTTAAGATGGTAAGCAAATTAACTGCAGCTTAGTTGGCTTTCCTTTTTATTTATATATGATAAGAAGTTAGTCATTTATTACTGATCGAATGCAAAATGAATAAATACACATTAAGAATTGTGGTGGTTGCATTTGAAATCTAATAAGCAATCTGGACTGGGTGTTTAATATTTATGACATGGTACGCCAGGCTGAGTCATTCTTCAAATGGCATGTAAACGGCCAGTCTTGAGGCTGCTTGTTGTCTGTTGCTAGATTGTGTCATCGTTGGACTCACTGGGCAACCAAAACTTGCAGCTGTATTGTTTTACTTGATTAGGTGTGTGCGTGCGTGTGTGCATGTGCATGCAAGTTTCATTTATGGCGGTACTTGTAAGAATAATCATTTGTTATAGAGTTCTAGGTGCTGGTTCATACATACTGGTTTGTTGGCCTCTAAATTAAACACCCACAAAGTTGAGAGGCTGCGAACTTGGCAAAAGAAAAAAGAATGTCCCTCCTAGTTGTTTCCCTCTGAGCCACGTGAAATATCATCAGGTATTCCTGGCATGCTCATATGGTATTCCTGGCATGCTCAGGTATTCCTGGCATGCTCATAGTCTCCACCAGTACAGTATCCTTAGACTGTCCTCATTGTAGGTCAACCATCAGAAATCCTGAGAGCAGCTCGTCAACACACAGACTCAATTATCAACGCTCAGCCTGTTACTAGTGATGTTCAGTACAATCATACCAACACACAGACTCGGTTATGTACGCTCAGCCTGTTACTAGTGATGTTCAATACAATAATACCAACACATGCTCAGTTATCTACACTCTGCCTGTTACTAGTGCTGTTCAGTACAATAATACCAACACGCAGACTGAGTTAGCTAAGCTCAGCCTGTTACTAATACCAACAAACAGACTTAGTTATCTAATACTTAATCCGATTTTCACTTCAATTTTCAATTCTGAGGGTGATTAGGTCAGCCAGGGTGTCCTCGGCTCACCGCTCACCAGCGACCCCTGTAGTCTGGCTGGGCACCTGCAGGCTTGCCTGTAAGCTGCCCAGAGCTGCGTTGTCCTCTGACACCGTAGCTCTGAGGTGGCTGCATGGTGGGTCTGCAGTGTGAAAAGAAGTGGTCGGTTGATGGCACACGCTTTGGAGGACAGCGTGTGTTCGTCTTCATTGCTCCTGAGTCAGCACGGGGGTGGTAGCGGTAAGCTGAGCCTAAAAATAATAGGCTATTCTAAATTGGGAGAAAATGATAAAAAAAAAACAATTGCCGACTACTATATTAACAAAAACAGAAAGACTTTAAAAATATAAATCACACATTGGGGATGGTGAAGCTGCACAAAAAGAAAGTTGTGCATTTGTACTTGAAGACATATCTAAGGCAGGTCGTCTTTAAACCCTTGTTGTAAATGTAACAGTTGAAGGAGGTAGAAAATGTTCAAACTAAAGCCCTCTACAGTATAAGCTGCTCTGCTCGCTGTACACAAAGGTGCGCATTTGTGTAGTGATGTGGCTGGTTGATTCGCATTCTGTTTCACGCTTCAACCCAGCATGATATTTCAAGGGGCTTTGGTGTGGATATACCTAGAATAGCAGAGCAGGAACTGAATCACGACCAGAAGCAAAAACAAGGCGTTTTCAATACGTATTCATACAAATCCCAGAAACATTCTGGCATTTTAAATAGAAAGCAATGAGGCTGAAGTGATAATCTGGGGGAAACAGGTTGCAAGATTCCCGATTTGAAATTTGTAACGTTTACTGCAAAGATGAGTTTATAGCTTGTTAAAGGTTTGCGCAGGGTTGCTGTCTTCATAAACACAGAGGTGCTGTTGCCTATGTAGATCACTGTTAAAGCCAGACCATTTTCACAAGCTTATTTAAATTGGACTATGCTAGCTTGCTCTCGTTTAAATCCCATTCTTGCATTACCTGTTGTCAGGCTGCTGATATCGCGGCAAGCATTCTGCCAGCTGAGACAGCACTCGAAACATCCAGAGCAGACGAGCTCCGCTCGCAGAAGCTAATTCTTAAACCTGATTTTTTGTTTTGTTAAAACCTGCTAGTACTGTCGGTAGATTTGTGAAAAGCAATGCTCTTGTAAGAGAGGGGAAAATCTATTCCAGTTGTAATCGTTTTGTAAAATGATTGAACACTGTACAGAAACTTCAGTTTGTAGAGAAGAGCATACGTTTTGTACATTTTGTTTCTTCCTTATACCTTTTGTAAGCTACATGACATTTGGTCTACTTTAAGTCTTATTGTTGAAAAAAAGCTTCTGCATGTTCTCATGGAAACGGATGTGTGCCCTTGAAACATGCTGACCCTGTCCTCTGTAGATTATGAATCGTCCCCAGCTGTCTCATTATGGGGATTGTGCTTCTGCACATCCTGCTGCAGCTAGTCTCCGATCTGTCTCAACACACTGGGGCGTTAAACGTATCGATTTAATCCTGTACTGTACTGGGCCTCTGACATGCTATCAAACTGGGTCGACTGCAAGTGTTTTTACATCAGTGTCATTGCTCCTGCCCTCATTTTCAGTAAGCATCCCCATGGCATTGTCAAAGGTGCGTCGAGCCGCTGCAGTTCTGAGCATTCAAAGACATGTTTAGCGTTTTGAAAAAGCATCGGTTTGGTGAATGCTGTTTTTTGTTTGCCTTGTTCCTTCAGTGGGTGGAATTAGAAAACCAGAACTGTTAGTGTGGAATCAGGAATGCACAGCATGACCCAGTTAAAGGGAAGGTCATTGTTTCTGCTTGAATTTGTTGACAGATCTTCAGGCAAAGCTGTCTCAAAAAGAATGCCGGTGTCTTGGTTATTTAATTTTTTTTTAATTTTTTTTTTTTTGGATCAGAGCTTTTGATTAAGAAGTTCTGTATTAGGAAATTTCAAGTGTTTCCACTGAAGAGTCTTGCATGGTTTGGAAATAGGCACACTGCCCATTCAGACTGATTCTTTTGTGTTGTGTGTGTTTTTAGGACTTAACTTTTTCTTTGAAGGAAGCATTGACAAGAGAGCTGATTTGCATTATCTTAAGCTAATGCAAAAACCAGGACAATTACCAAAAGCATGAAGAGCATGAGTCAGATTGGCGTAGTGCTGCTTTGTAATGGAGTTCATTTTCATGCATTTAATAAAAGTGGAGTTCAGTTTACTGTGCAGTAGATCTCTGACGAGGCTCTCTGTTTTGTATGAAAGTGGAGTTCAGTTTACTGTGCAGTAGATCTCTGATGAGGCTCTCTTTTGTATGAAAGTGGAGTTCAGTTTACTGTGCAGTAGATCTCTGATGAGGCTCTCTTTTGTATGAAAGTGGAGTTCAGTTTACTGTGCAGTAGATCTCTGACGAGGCTCTCTGTTTTGTATGAAAGTGGAGTTCAGTTTACTGTGCAGTAGATCTCTGACGAGGCTCTCTGTTTTGTATGAAAGTGGAGTTCAGTTTACTGTGCAGTAGATCTCTGACGAGGCTCTCTGTTTTGTATGAAAGTAGTTCAGTTTACTGTGCAGTAGATCTCTGACGAGGCTCTCTGTTTTGTATGAAAGTGGAGTTCAGTTTACTGTGCAGTAGATCTCTGACGAGGCTCTCTGTTTTGTATGAAAGTGGAGTTCAGTTTACTGTGCAGTAGATCTCTGATGAGGCTCTGTTTTATATAGCTCACAGTATTGCTTGACTGGATTTGCCACAATGAATGCAGCCATACTGTGCAGCAAGGGAAAGCTGTCTAATTTTATTTTCACAATTAAAAAAAACAAAACAATAATATCTTGATGCACTTTGATAAAATACTGAATGTGAAAAACACAAAAGTAAAATATAAAGAAGACTATAAATGTAAATACTAAATCACATCTATTTTTCCTTTCCTTTGTGGGTGTGGGTGTCCTTTTGTCCGTTCTGCGTTCCAGACCTGTCTCTCTCCCTGCTTGTGGGTGACAGTGTCGTTCTGTGTTCCAGACCCGTCTCTCTCCCTGCTTGTGGGTGACAGTGTCATTCTGTGTTCCAGACCCGTCTTTCTCCCTGCTTGTGGGTGACAGTGTCGTTCTGTGTTCCAGACCCGTCTTTCTCCCTGCTTGTGGGTGACAGTGTCGTTCTGTGTTCCAGACCCGTCTCTCTCCCTGCTTGTGGGTGACAGTGTCGTTCTGTGTTACAGACCTGTCTCTCTCCCTGCTTGTGGGTGACAATGTCGTTCTGTGTTCCAGTCCCATATCTCTCCCTGCTTGTGGGTGACAGTGTCGTTCTGTGTTCCAGACCCGTCTCTCTCCCTGCTTGTGGGTGACAGTGTCGTTCTGTGTTCCAGACCCGTCTCTCTCCCTGCTTGTGGGTGACAGTGTCGTTCTGTGTTCCAGACCCGTCTCTCTCCCTGCTTGTGGGTGACAGTGTCGTTCTGTGTTCCAGTCCTGTCTCTCTCCCTGCTTGTGGTTGTCGTTCGACTAAGTCTGTGTTCTGTACAGAATGCAAACACAGAGCTGTCATTGTTGAAAATGAGATAAGGGCTGGATTAATGTAGTCGGTTTAAGTAGCTGGGGGATGAAGTGGCAGGACAACAATGTGTACACTCGGTACAGACACCTTTTTAATGGGAGTTGCAAGACTGGAGAGAGCAGCTTTGACCTATTATTTATTTATTTTTTAAAGAAGTCAGAGGCTTAAGACTCCAAATTGCCAATTAAATGTAGGATTCCTGCTAATGACATTGGAGAAGACGTTTCAATTTGAGAGATTTAATTAATTGAACACGTGGGTGTGTGTGTACTCAAGTATACAGTAGAGTCAGCACACTCATACATTTTTTTTTTATAAAAAGCAGGTCAACCAAATACACTGTCCTTCATTACTTGTACTGTGTTGCCAGGTGACCGAGGGTCACGTGATCCAGACTCATGTGCTCCCCAGAGGGAGACCATGTGATCCAGTCCAGCAGGCCAGCACTATGCTCTCTAGGTGCTTCCCTGCTTTACAGCACTTGATCACTGCATTGTTTCTGCTTCTGCTGAAACAGACACACTTTTTTGGGTACGTTTTGGCTTCATCAGGATTGAGCAGTGGAGTTCAGTAAGAGATGCCTGTGGTGAATAGAATGATTGTACAAAACCAGTAACCCTAATGGTGACACTGTTCTTTTCTTTTGCGTTCTGACATCATCGCAGAAAACTTTTTAAAAAAAAAAAAAATTCCAGATACTATTTTAAACATATTTTGTAATGAATCTTTCAGCTGTTTTAAGAGCACAGGCTCAGCTTGCCACTGTTGAATGACACAAGCTCATCTTTTCTTTCTTTTTCAGCTTAACAACTGAAGTCCTGATCAGGATTTGCTCTTCTTCAATGAGGAACTACAGGCTCATCTTCTGCCACAACCTGAAGCAGCCTTAGATGAGCAAAGAATGCCTATTCACTGAGAGTGACTGGAGTAGACAAGCTGTACATTTGGGTGTCTTTGTGCTCAAAGGTATGTTCCATGTTCCTTTACACCCCCCCGCTTCACTTTTAGTGTGATAGAAATAGCAAGTTTTATCAGATGCAACATTTTAGGGAAGAAAACACAATCTCAACGCATTCAGTCCGGACTCATTACAAGCCTCTAAATGGGATGTGTGAGTTGTTTTATTTCCGGTTTGATAACTTTATTGGGTGCTTTCCACCCTCCCTTCCCCTTTCTGAAACAGAATGGTGTAAGAAGCTTTGAGAATCTAACCCATAGTTTTTGAAAGCTCGATGATGCAGAATAACCGAGTCAGTGTGCTCTGTTTAATTTGTCAATGCATAACCCCATCGCCTTTACATATGAAGTCCACCTATGTGCACACTATTAACCAGCTGTTACCAATTACACTGGACTAGTGCAACAGCAAAGCGAATGTGCCAGTGTTGCTGCTTACACCACTGACAGTTGCTCAACCTACTGAACCCTGACTGCCTTATTCCAAGCAATTACTAGTGGTTAAGAGCAAGCCTGGTCATTGTATTCCCCAGTCCCAGCTGCTAGAGTCTGTGAGTGTCACACACTGGCTGAGCACCGTTTGTGTGGTTTAGTTTCTGTAATGAATTGCACCACTTGTTCTAGTCGAGGGTTGACAGGAACCGATAGGGAAACTGATGGCAGGGTAAAGAAGGCTTTCGCTATCTAGCATTAATGAAGAGGGTTTTTTTTTTTTTGGTTTTTCCAGTAAAGAATTAAGTCACTGCTGTTTTTGATCTAAGGGCCTATGGTCAAGTGAGTCGTGTAATCTACTGCAACTCTTCAGCATGCTGTGTGAGAGCCCTGTTCTCTACACAGCTTTGTAATTGAGAGCTACGCTTTTTGTTATCGGGCACTTGTAATGTGTTTGTAAGCAGGGCTGACACTGACTGCTGCTGTGTATGGAGTGCTGTGTGTCCGGCATGCCACCCTGTGATCCTGGATAGATCATTTACACTGTTCGTTTAGAAGCTCTAGAAAGACCTTGCACAAGGCTGTTAATGTATGTTTTGGAATGGTAGTTTCACATTGTTCACTAGCTGGCGTTGCAGTCCTATTAGCCAGCCCTTCATTGATTGCATTTTGTTTAGATTATATTTAATATGATTTTACAGAGACCCTTCTTATTCCTGATCAGTTTAACCTAAACATGTGGTGTCAAGAGGCATTAAATGTAAAAGTGTTAGAATTTGTTGACAGCTGAATGATAGCAGTTCTATGAACAGGGAGGGGAAGTTGCATGGGCCATCCCAAGTGAAACAGTAGCTTTGTTGCACCCCTGCTACACCGTGCTCTTTTTCATCTTTTGTTGTTGTACTTGTATGCAGCTAAAGCAGAAGCATTGCTCAGACAGCTTTGCCATGCTGACACCTGGTACTACAGTGCCAATGCAGTAAGTACTGTCTGTTAAAGTGGGATGTGTGCTCCTCCACCAGAAGGAAACAGCCGTGCTGTGGAAGCTATGAGGAAGAGCCTCTCCCCTGCCCTCAGCACCTGTGACTCCCTCAGCACGGCCAGGGTATTTGGGGTTCCCCTCGAGGAGCTGCAGCAGGACGGACAGCCTGGACAGGAGGTCCCCGTCCTGGTCAAACGCATCGTCGAGTACATCGAAGAGCACGGTGAGTGTACTATCAGAACCATTTGCACGGGTCCAAGCAGCTGGGGAATCTCAAAGCTTTTTTCAAGTCCAGTTGTTAAAGAACCCCAGTGATTCAGCATTAACAGTGTGGCTCGGTAACCCATTCCATGTCAGTCCCAAGGCTGTCTCCACTTCATCTCCAACTGTGTGTCCTCTGGTCCTGGTTTCTGTGCTGGGCTAAGATTTTAAGCAAGTGTTCCAGGCTAAATAAATCCAGGTCCCTTATGCTTGGTCTTCATAGCTCATTCCTTTAAGCCCTGGGATTAGTCTGCCAGGGAATATTGTACGTGGGGATAAACACCACGATTAATGTGATGCAGAAAGGGCTGGAACTGACCACTGTTCTTTTGATTTACACATTCAACCCCTGTTTGTCTGTTGCTTGAGGGTCCATTTGGGCTGTTGGTGTAGAGTGTATAACAAACTGTAGGTGTTCCCGGAAAGCAGTATGAACGTGCAGCCGTGAACGCTTACGGGGGTAACCTAACAAGCGGCATTTCAGTTGCAGTTTAGAAATGCTTTAGTAATCATTCTGGGATGTGCACATGTTCAACAGATATGTAACTAGCTTAACTAGTATCAATAATGGGTCTTTTAGAAGATAACAGACACACCTTAGCTCATCTTGTTCAAGAAAAGATTGTATGCAGATGATTTGGAGCAACTTTGCAGAACAGTAATTAAATAAACAAAGAATTAGAAACAAAAAAAAAACTACAGCATCCGGCCCTTTCAGGGTTAATGCACTGCTTTTTCTGATCCAGCTTTCGCAGTTTGAATGCATTTGGTGGTCTCGCCCTACTGCTGAAAATTTGAAGAACAATTTGGACGGAATAAATACAGGGTCCTTCCAGCAAGACTTGAAGTGTGTTGGCTGATCTTCTGTATTAATGTGCTATTAATCTGATGCAGTGGATTGCCTGTGCAGCACCTCTGCTGTGTGAGGCTGGTGTGGTGCACCGGTGGAGTCATGCCCTCCCCCTCTGTCTGTCTCTCCGCAGGGGGCTTGGACCTGGAGGGCCTGTTCCTGGTGAATGGGAATGCGGAGCGAGTGGAGTGGCTGCGGCAGCGCTATGAGAGCGGGGAGGAGGTCGATCTGGAGAAGGAAGCGGACCTGGCCTCTGCCGTCAGTCTGCTCAGACTTTTCCTTCAGGAGCTCCCCGAGCCTGTCATCCCAGCCGCCCTGCAGGCCCACATTCTGCAGCTGTATCAAGGTACTGAGCAGAGCACCCCGTCAAGGGGAGTCTATCACAGTTTCACACTGTCACACTCTCTAGCTCTTCACCTGCATCAAGGTTCTGTGCACAGCACCCTGTCGAGGGGAGTCTATCACAGTTTCACACTGTCACTCTCTAGCTCTTCACCTGCATCAAGGTTCTGTGCACAGCACCCTGTCGAGGGGAGTCTATCACAGTTTCACACTGTCACACTCTCTAGCTCTTCACCTGCATCAAGGTTCTGTGCACAGCACCCTGTCGAGGGGAGTCTATCACAGTTTCACACTGTCACTCTCTAGCTCTTCACCTGCATCAAGGTTCTGTGCACAGCACCCCGTCGAGGGGAGTCTATCACAGTTTCACACTGTCACACTCTCTAGCTCTTCACCTGCATCAAGGTTCTGTGCACAGCACCCTGTCGAGGGGAGTCTATCACAGTTTCACACTGTCACACTCTCTAGCTCTTCACCTGCATCAAGGTTCTGTGCACAGCACCCTGTCGAGGGGAGTCTATCACAGTTTCACACTGTCACTCTCTAGCTCTTCACCTGCATCAAGGTTCTGTGCACAGCACCCTGTCGAGGGGAGTCTATCACAGTTTCACACTGTCACACTCTCTAGCTCTTCACCTGCATCAAGGTTCTGTGCACAGCACCCTGTCGAGGGGAGTCTATCACAGTTTCACACTGTCACACTCTCTAGCTCTTCACCTGCATCAAGGTTCTGTGCACAGCACCCTGTCGAGGGGAGTCTATCACAGTTTCACACTGTCACACTCTCTAGCTCTTCACCTGCATCAAGGTTCTGTGCACAGCACCCTGTCGAGGGGAGTCTATCACAGTTTCACACTGTCACACTCTCTAGCTCTTCACCTGCATCAAGGTTCTGTGCACAGCACCCTGTCGAGGGGAGTCTATCACAGTTTCACACTGTCACACTCTCTAGCTCTTCACCTGCATCAAGGTTCTGTGCACAGCACCCTGTCGAGGGGAGTCTATCACAGTTTCACACTGTCACTCTCTAGCTCTTCACCTGCATCAAGGTTCTGTGCACAGCACCCTGTCGAGGGGAGTCTATCACAGTTTCACACTGTCACACTCTCTAGCTCTTCACCTGCATCAAGGTTCTGTGCACAGCACCCTGTCGAGGGGAGTCTATCACAGTTTCACACTGTCACACTCTCTAGCTCTTCACCTGCATCAAGGTTCTGTGCACAGCACCCTGTCGAGGGGAGTCTATCACAGTTTCACACTGTCACACTCTCTAGCTCTTCACCTGCATCAAGGTTCTGTGCACAGCACCCTGTCGAGGGGAGTCTATCACAGTTTCACACTGTCACTCTCTAGCTCTTCACCTGCATCAAGGTTCTGTGCACAGCACCCTGTCGAGGGGAGTCTATCACAGTTTCACACTGTCACACTCTCTAGCTCTTCACCTGCATCAAGGTTCTGTGCACAGCACCCTGTCGAGGGGAGTCTATCACAGTTTCACACTGTCACACTCTCTAGCTCTTCACCTGCATCAAGGTTCTGTGCACAGCACCCCGTCGAGGGGAGTCTATCACAGTTTCACACTGTCACACTCTCTAGCTCTTCACCTGCATCAAGGTTCTGTGCACAGCACCCTGTCGAGGGGAGTCTATCACAGTTTCACACTGTCACTCTCTCTAGCTCTTCACCTGCATCAAGGTTCTGTGCACAGCACCCTGTCGAGGGGAGTCTATCACAGTTTCACACTGTCACACTCTCTAGCTCTTCACCTGCATCAAGGTTCTGTGCACAGCACCCCGTCGAGGGGAGTCTATCACAGTTTCACACTGTCACACTCTCTAGCTCTTCACCTGCATCAAGGTTCTGTGCACAGCACCCTGTCGAGGGGAGTCTATCACAGTTTCACACTGTCACACTCTCTAGCTCTTCACCTGCATCAAGGTTCTGTGCACAGCACCCTGTCGAGGGGAGTCTATCACAGTCTCACTGGAGCTTGGACATTTGTATTTATTTTATTACGTAGTTTGTGTATTACACGTAGTTTGCTGAATAATATAAAGGCGGTTTAAAAGGTAAACTTTGTCTTTGTGTTTGTCAGACTTCAGCACGGAGGAGGAGCAGTCCAGAAACATGAAGTACTTCCTGCAGCAGCTCCCGCAGGCCAACTACAGCCTGCTGCGTTTCCTGTGTCGCTTCCTGTGCAGCGTGGCGTCGCTGCAGGAGGAGAGCTGGAGCGCCGGCTCCCTCGCCGCTGTCTTCGGACCCGACGTCTTCCAGTAAGCAGGCTCCTCTGCTTTTCCTTCTCCTTGCTTTTTCATCACTTGATAGCAGCTCAGGAAATTGTACCTCAGGGGGAGTGCTTGTTTTTATTTCCTTTAGCAATATTTGCTTTTGGTCTTTAAGTAAGAGCGGTGCACTCTGACTCATGTGTAAGACGTGGAAGAAGCCAGCCTGTCATTTTTCCCATTGTTGCTACAGCATCAATACAGAAGTGGAGGACCTGAAGGAACAGGAATCAATGGCCAGGATCTTGGCTGACCTGCTGGAGAACCAGGAGGACTTGTTTGATTGTGAAGAGGAGGATTTCTCCACTACAAACGACTACAGTTCCGTCACAGGACAAGTAAGACCCCTCTCTCTGAAGAACTGCTACGTTTCATTTGTGATGCCTTGGGTTTTATCACTAGTGGAGCGGCATGTAAAAGTTTTTTTCAGTATTGAATTTCATAGTTATAAATGATTTGTGTTATATTTCCAATACGAGAAGTTGGTGATACTGATATTGACCTCAACAATAAGTCCAGACTAACTGTGTATCTTAACATTATTAGCTTGCAAACTTTTTTCGCGTGTCTGTTTTAGATAAGAAGTTAGTATAAGAATACAAGTAATCGCCCTTTGGCCACATTTTATATGTTTGCAAACATTGCGCAGTTAAGTGTACATACAGTTAACTTCTGATAAGCTGTAAATGCCTTTCATGTGATTTTTGCATTGTGACTAATTGGCCAGGGGTACACAAGTAATCGCTGACAGGCATAACTGTATGATATAACTGGTAATGGTAACATTTCACTGCAGAAGACCCTTTTATAAAGTGAACTTGCTTGAAATCATTACAGCCGCAGCGGAAAAGAGAAGTGTTAAATCTGATTCGATCAGACAGCCGAGCAATGGAGGTGTGGCCGCTGGATTGAAGGAAACTATGTGCTGAAAATATTGTTGCAGTTGAAAATGGAATGTGGAGCTGCTCCAGCTCTTGTTGGGGTCCTCTCCCCTCCTGCGATCATCGAGGAGCTGAAGGGCTAGGGTTAGGGTTAATATGGTCCTCTCCCCTCCTGCGATCATCGAGGAGCTGAAGGGCTAGGGTTAGGATTAATATGGTCCTCTCCCCTCCTGCGATCATCGAGGAGCTGAAGGGCTAGGGTTAGGATTAATATGGTCCTCTCCCCTCCTGCGATCATCGAGGAGCTGAAGGGCTAGGGTTAATACGGTCCTCTCCCCTCCTGTGATCATTGAAGAGCTGAAGGGTTAGGGTTAATATGGTCCACTCCCATTAATAAATATATTTTTCATTGAAACGTTTTCAGTTTTTTTTTCATTGGGTTATGTGAGGGGAAAATGGCATCCATATATGAGGTCACCATGCATTTGTCTCTTCAATATGTCCCCATATACAGACTGGAGGAGTTTTTAATTTTTTTTAAATTTTTTTATCTGTCCCTTTATGAGGTCGCTGTGCATGAAAGGGTTAAACATGGACACGCACTGTTCTATTAATCGCATGTACTCTGCTGCAGGCCTGGCTTGATTAGTTTCTTTATTACTGCATTGACTGCAGGGGGTTGCTAAGCATTGAGAGCCATGTCACCAGAAGAGACGAGCTATAGAAATACCTGCTTCTGTTATTGCACCTGGGTGTGTGTGGAGGACGTGGGACCAAATAAGGAGACTGGCAAGGTCACGTACAGCAAAACGCAGTTGCTGAGGTGACGGGTGTTTGCTTTCTGTTAATAAACTGCCTGCGATTACTTGAAACGGTTAAACAGGTAATGTTCAGCATTCAGCAAAACATTCTCAGTCAAGCGGAAGAGTAGAGAGTAGAAATAAACAGCATCACTGTATGTCTGAGAACCTGCCATGGAAACACATGCAGTTACTGCCCCAGTAAACCAATCCTTTCCTGGGCACAGCTTAACCTTCTTTTGCTGAGAAACCCTGATGAGAACCGTACCAGACCTCCACAGCAGTACCAGAGCGCCCTTCACCAAGGAAACTGAACTGAGGATTTTGGAAAGGCACGGCACTTCTATAACCACAACACACCTAATAGTGCTGAATTAAGGGAAGACCTGAAGCAATGGAATAAGTTCAGTGACCCCCCCCCCCCACCCCCCGCGTTTCCATGGCATCTCTCCACAAAGCCGTGCTGTTTTGCTTTCATTGTTGCATAGATCCAAGGGAAGTGATCTGTCTTTTTATTTTCATATGCAAACCTCAGGAAAAGTTTTCTGTCGCTGCCCTTTAGCTGAGTCTCATTTCCATTTGGGCGTATGTACAAGCCGCTCCTCAGAAAGGGCAGCTCCAGCTCTTTCAGTTTTGCATAAGTCCAGTATTTGAATGGTTCTCTGCATACCTTCCCTGATGCTCAAGCCATGACGGTGCTCTTTGCCATTAGTAGTGTCTGTTATTATTTGTACTGCCCCCTGGTGGTCAACTGTGCAGATAGCCTTTTCCAAGCTAAAACGAGAGCCATTTTTCCCCAGTGACTGTAGACAGGAACCTTCTAGTGTTTGAGTACAGGAATCTATGGCTGGTATCTATACTAAGGTTTTTATGTCTGCTTTGCATAACCACGGTATCCAAATACACCAGCTATGTTAAGCATAGAAACAGCAGCTCATCTTCCTAACAAAAAACACATTTACGGCTCAGAAGTTATATTCATACTTTTAATGTGACCTCAGGAAGAAAGCTACGATACTGTTCTTCAGTTCACGAGGGCTTTTTCTAGGGAGAAACATACACAGATGAGCTTTGTTTTGATGGTGGCGTTTTAGTTTGGTTTTTCAAATGGGGACAGTTGAGCAAGCAGTGTAATTATTTTGTCTGTTGTATAGTATTTGATGAGGCTGTGATACTCCCAGCTTTGGTGCCTGGTTGCTGTCTCTGAGGTTGTGTGTAATGAATATGTTTGTGTCCCAAGGGGAATTCTCTCCCACTGTGTTAATAGGAGAGCTGGGTGTAGAGATCAGTTAATGAGAGGTGCTATATCAAAAGGGAAGAATATCCTGTACACATTCAGAAGTCCCTGGCATTGCCGATTGACTTCCCTGTTAGAGAGTGTGTCTGTCCAGCTCGCATTGCCACCCTCGGGAAAGCAAGCCAGTCAGCAGTGGATTCTGTGAGATTTATTCATGTTAGTCTGCATACATGATGAGCCATGGGCTCTTTAATCCAATCCGGCAATATTCAGCTGGTTTCCTTGGCTACACACAACTGTGCCGATGCAGCTGGCGTACAGAGGGGGTCTAGTCTGAACTAGTTGCTGAGAAAAATGAATGTCTAGACAGAAGTATTCTTTAGGCTTTGACAGCAAGATTGGCACCCAAGAGGTCTTTCCATTGAGTAGGAAAAGGAGTAGATTGTCAGGACCCTGCATGCACTTTGTGTTGTGTATTTGGGTCTGTGCTAAGCCATGTAAATGAATAATCCCCAATGTGATGATTTTCCATCTATGCAGCCCTCAGCACTACCTGATTATGACTGCCAAGGCCTATCTTGTGTAGTCTTCCCTGTGTCTCGGTAGTTAACTACAGTTTAGTATGTTGAGCACAACTACAAAGTCATTCACTTCATAAATCTCTAATGTGTTTCCTTTACTTCGGCAAAGAAGAAAGCAGTCCAGTGTATATCTTTGTGGAAGTTCGATTTACAGTATTGAAATCGTAAGAGACAGATTGTGTTTTACTTTAATAGAGTGAACTGTAAACTGTTCTAATAACTATGCACCTTTAGTGGGAACTCTGCTAATAGATCTCTGCACTTAAGGGCAATGCATGAGGAGTTAAACAGGTTAAATATGCGTTCAGACTTTAGTGTGTAACTTGCCATATGTGTAGAACAAGTCCCAGGGAAGACATTAACATGGAGACACCCCTGTTTTATGTATAGTTTTGTTCTGTAGCTGCTGTGTGTCATATTGCACTTTGCAAGTGCATCCATGTTGGGTGCACTTGCCATGAACCTCAGTAGAAACTATTTCTTCTAATCTGTGAAGGGATGTGACAGTTCACCAGTGCTGAGGGTAACTCTCCGTTCCCGGGACCTGCACAGCATGCCCGCCCTGCTTGACTGGCTCTGTCTGTGCCCCCTGCAGATCACAGAGCTGCTGGACGATGAGAAGCTGGAGCAGTGTGAGGATCTACCCCAGGACAGTGAGGACAGCCCAGAGGAATCCCAGAACGAGGACCCCGCCTCATCCAGGTAAACAAGCACTTCCTCCTCGCACCCAGGGCTTTCATTCCACTGCTCACGCTTCTCCTGCTTCCTCTGCACCCAGGGCTTTCATTCCACTGCTTGCGCTTCACCTGCTTCCTCTGCACCCAGGGCTTTCATTCCACTGCTCGCGCTTCACCTGCTTCCTCTGCACCCAGGGCTTTCATTCCACTGCTCGCGCTTCACCTGCTTCCTCTGCACCCAGGGCTTTCATTCCACTGCTCGCGCTTCTCCTGCTTCCTCTGCACCCAGGGCTTTCATTCCACTGCTCACGCTTCTCCTGCTTCCTCTGCACCCAGGGCTTTCATTCCACTGCTCGCGCTTCACCTGCTTCCTCTGCACCCAGGGCTTTCATTCCACTGCTCGCGCTTCACCTGCTTCCTCTGCACGCAGGGCTTTCATTCCACTGCTCGCGCTTCACCTGCTTCCTCTGCACCCAGGGCTTTCATTCCACTGCTCGCGCTTCACCTGCTTCCTCTGCACCCAGGGCTTTCATTCCACTGCTCGCGCTTCACCTGCTTCCTCTGCACCCAGGGCTTTCATTCCACTGCTCCACTTCACCTGCTTCCTCTGCACCCAGGGCTTTCATTCCACTGCTCACGCTTCACCTGCTTCCTCTGCACCCAGGGCTTTCATTCCACTGCTCACGCTTCACCTGCTTCCTCTGCACCCAGGGCTTTCATTCCACTGCTTCTTCACCTGCTTCCTCTGCACGCAGGGCTTTCATTCCACTGCTCACGCTTCACCTGCTTCCTCTGCACGCAGGGCTTTCATTCCACTGCTCGCGCTTCACCTGCTTCCTCTGCACCCAGGGCTTTCATTCCACTGCTCACGCTTCACCTGCTTCCTCTGCACCCAGGGCTTTCATTCCACTGCTCACGCTTCACCTGCTTCCTCTGCACCCAGGGCTTTCATTCCACTGCTCACGCTTCACCTGCTTCCTCTGCACCCAGGGCTTTCATTCCACTGCTCGCGCTTCACCTGCTTCCTCTGCACCCAGGGCTTTCATTCCACTGCTCGCGCTTCACCTGCTTCCTCTGCACCCAGGGCTTTCATTCCACTGCTCACGCTTCTCCTGCTTCCTCTGCACCCAGGGCTTTCATTCCACTGCTCACGCTTCACCTGCTTCCTCTGCACCCAGGGCTTTCATTCCACTGCTCACGCTTCACCTGCTTCCTCTGCACCCAGGGCTTTCATTCCACTGCTCACGCTTCACCTGCTTCCTCTGCACCCAGGGCTTTCATTCCACTGCTCACGCTTCACCTGCTTCCTCTGCACCCAGGGCTTTCATTCCACTGCTCACTCTTCACCTGCTTCCTCTGCACCCAGGGCTTTCATTCCACTGCTCACGCTTCACCTGCTTCCTCTGCACCCAGGGCTTTCATTCCACAGCTCACGCTTCTCCTGCTTCCTCTGCAGCCATTGGCACTCAATCAAAAAGCAGATCTAAGCAGCAGCAGCTTCAGCAAGGCTTTTGAGATTTTGTAAAATGCACAGTAACATGGCAATCCGTTTAGTATTTAGGGTTTGTCTATACTGTAGAACTGAAATCTTACTTTAGCTTTAAAAGTCTCTGATTCGGGTCACATACATAATAAGTCTGCTGCAGTCTGAGAGATGTTTTCACAGAGGAAATGTTTTTTTTTTTTTTTTTTTTTTTTTTTTAAGTATAAAAAAAAATGTTGGGCATCAAGGGTTATCCGTATGAGCTTGATAAGGGTTCAGAGACCTGCAGTTACTGCTGCGCAAGTAAAAAAACAAAGACAATGGTAAATAAAGCTATCTGTGGAACCAAGTGATTTTCTATTTAGATAGGATTAAGAGGGGTTGGCATGCACTGTTTGTAAATATCAACATAGTTTGGAATGTGAAATATCTAAAAGCCATCCTAGAAATAGACAGGCAAGACTTGTTTCCCTTAACCATCTGATTTCAAACTGAAGCAGCTGAGATAGGCGAGGGTCTGACGGGGTTTGTACAGGATGTGCTCCAGCTTTGCATTGAGATACACCAACGTGTTTGCAGTGTGTACGTTGTGATTACATTGTTTGTTCAGGAATGATGCTGGGCCTCTTACAAAAACAATACCATAGCTCTCATACCATTTGCACATACCATTAATTATATTAAAAACACATTTCTAAAGGGCAGAGTGGGGTCCTTGCATGTATGTCTTAATACCAGGGACTACTTTTAACTTTGCACAGCTCGGCACTAAGTTACTGTGCAGATGGGCAACTAAAGGTAATAGTTTATTGTGAACGCAGTTTTGAGGGGAGTTATCTTTCCTAAACCAGATTAAGCATTGTGCAGCTTGGAGTGGAGATCTCTTTCCTAGACATGCTGTTACAATTAATTTTGCCTTCCTTATACCATATGGTGCCACTTGCAGATATTAAGCTTATGCCTGTATCTGAATTGTTTTTCATACTGCACGGGGCTCCTGTCCTCTGCTCCTGCTCCTCCTGGTGGGTCTCTCCTGGTCCAGTTACTCTGAGGATTAAGATAAAGTGAATTCATCTGTAATCCACAAAGAAGAAACACACACACATCAGCACACAGGTATTAGCAGTACATCTGAAAGAAGTGCAGTAAGGTTGGCAGACATGAGCCTGTTGTAGGTAGGGACACAAAGGGTCTGGATTTCATGATGTGCCTCTGTGCAGCTGCAGTAAAAACACACCAGAGGACAGTTAATCCGCTTTGGTTAAATTCCCAATTTGTGATGCGTCGAGCGATCTCACGACTGGGGACCCCATGTGTCCACGGTGCAGTTCCTACATTGACTGGAGTAGAGAAGTGTTAAAATCACAGCAGAGGGACTGGATCTCGCTAGAAGAGTGCCCGGCTGTATAATTTGCTTTCTGATGCTATTCCGGTAGAGCGCACACCGGGAAGGGGAGCTGGGACACTTGGACACTTTGTGCCTCTGTTGCAACAAAAACATTCGCTGTGTAGCAATGAAACCTGGCAGGATGAGTGACCAAATTCATACAAAACCCATGCTTGCGATTTGGTGAGAACTTGAGCCTTGGAAAGATGATGCAGGAATTGAAAGCAAGCTGTCACTGTTCAAAAATAATTTAGTTAAGCATGTTCCCAAATAACTGGACAGCTAATGAGCCAGCAGCTCGTCCTTGCTGTGCATATTCAAAAACATCATGAATCAGTCATCGCACTGCTTTTCATGCAAGCCAAGGATGTGCAAATCGGCTTGGTATTGCTGTTCATTTCATACCCCATGGTTGTTCTCCTATTTTATTGCAGTTAAGACAATCCAATAGGGGCTGTTCTGCTCATCTTAACACCAGCCCTTTTATATCCAGTAGAAGTAATTAGAAGTATGTGCCATTTATTAAAATAAATAATGAACTAATACACTCTAGAAAAGGTCAACTGCTGGTTCTTCTGTAACACACTGTGGTATATAGTACACTAAGAAAGGGAGGAAGATAAGATATTCATTAACTATTAGCCAATGAGAAAGCGTGCCACATTGTTACAGAACTTTTTCTCACACTAAAATGACATTGACTTATCCTGCAGCGTTGAAATGTAAAATGTTTCTCGGCTCAGTACTTGCCTCATAGATGCACATACACTGAAAGATTGAGCGATCGACAAACAAATCAAGCTAAATATACACTGTAATATTTGAGTCTGCGTTGAGCTGTGGAAAGTATTTTCTTCACAGCCGAGAAGTGAACACCTCTTCTCTGAAGCATGCTGCTGGCTGTGTCACTACGTCAGTATCCATGTGTGCCTGTGTGTCAAGAAGCTGGCTGGGAATACACGCTGTTATTTTCCAAATGAATATCCTCTGGGCGGGCTGCGGGCGTCCCAGAGTGCTGGTCTGGTTTGTACCCCAATACGGCGCTGGCTAGCCTGCCCTGACACAGCTGCAGGCATCCCAGAGCACGAGCTAAGCTGCCCTGACTCAGTGTCTGTTTGTAGCAGCTGAGGGGATTGGGCTGCCAGGCAGACTTCTCCGAGAGGTTACTAAGAGGCACAGTGGATATATTTGGGGATATTTGTTTAACGTTGAGAGGGCCTGCTGCTGTTATTTATGAAGCTGCTTGCAACCCCACAGGCTGTTCCAGCTTCAGCGACAGCGTCTCATAATTCATTCTGACGGTCTAACATTACAGTGCACTCTTCAACTAAGCAGCAAAAACAAAACAAAGATCAAATGTTTCGTTCAGGCCGGACTGCTTTATGCTTGCATGCGTGCCAAACTGTAGCAAGTCGTACAAAAAGAAACCAAACTAGATGAACTGCACCGGGACGGTGCTGTAGAAACACAAACTCTCTTTTTGTTTTTGTTTTTCAAATGGGAAGCTTGTTTTTGATTACGAGAAGCGTTGAAAAGCGCCTACTGTGCCGAGTGACTATAAAGCAACAATGCAATGAGGGATTAAAGCAAGAGATATTGAAACGGACACATTGCTGCTGGGTGGTATCCAGGTGGTATAATAATAATAATAATCTTTATTTTTATATAGCGCCTATATAATCCAGGTGGTATAATAATAGTAATCTTTATTTTTATATAGCGCCTTTTCTTAGTGGACCACCATCACAAAGCACTTTACAAGATATGAGGCTAGGGTGTGTGAGTTGTGCATCAACTGCAGAGTCACTTACAGGTTAAATGACTTGCTAAGGGTTACACAATGAGTCAGTGGCTGAGCTGGGATTTAAACCGGGGATCTGCTAGTTACAAGCCTGTTTCTTTAACTACTGGACCAGACAGCCTCCTAATTGAGATTCATAGAGAGCTACGCAGAGACTCTGGGGGGGGTGTTGGGGGGGGCTGTTGATTTAGCAGTACAGCTAGGGGACAGCTGGAAGAACAGTGCTGGTCGTGTCTTGCAAGATCATTGGCTGGGTGAGCAGTTGTATCACCATGCCTTGTATTTGCCCCGGTGTCTGAGGTGTTTACTGCAGCACTCTGAGCAGTGCTGAACCCCGCACGCAGCAGCGCTAGCAATCCGGTCCACAGTATGTGCCCAGGCAGCATTGGCTTGCAGTTTAACATATTCATACAGACCTTACCACCTGAAAGTGCCCAGTCGGGATAACAAGAAGCCGCACAAGGCAGAATGGCCTGCCAAGTTCTGCATCACAGGTAACCCTTTCGTCCGAGGCTCTGCTTTGCTATTTGTTTTGGTGCATGCCATCAGTGTTGATTGATATTGGTTTATTTATTTGTTTTCTGGCGCTTGAGCACAGCTCGATTTTAGAATTGGGTGTCACTGATTGTGATGTGCCAGGGTCAGTAGTATCAGAGTATAGCTTTTTGTTTTTGTGATGGCTGCGTGTGTGTGTGTGTCGCAGGATCTTCCCTGCTTAACCAGTTGCTGCATGGTACTCTCTCCAGCTTGATGCAGCTCTCCTCACAATCTAATGCACTATGTTGAGGGCATGTTTTTTCATTTCAGTAGTAAGAATAGATCTTTATTCAAAGTGCTCGTCTGTAGTCCTGTTAGACCTTCGTAAGTATAATAACCCTGTGTGCTTTTTCTTGCTTATCTTCTGTATGTGTTGTAGAATCTGTTTGTTAGTTTTTTTTAATGGTATAATTCTTGACTGTTTTACTATTTTCTATCCATCTCAATAAAGCATCAGCACTGTTCAGTTTGCTTCCCTGTTGAGTTAGGCTGTAAAGCCGCAGTTTTCTCCTCTCTGGAGAATGACGTCAATGACGTCGTTTTCTGACAGCAATCGTGTCCAAGGAAAACGGCAAGAGAAACGTTTATTACAGGTTTTTGGCCATCCGTCACACTCTGCCATATTGCTGGGGGGAATTATTACGTCAGTAGAACGAGTTGCTGAAAGATATCTGATCAGCAGTTTTCCAACAGAAAAATTGGCAATACAGCAATGTATGCCTATTAACCAGTTCTTAGTGGTTCTAATATCACTGCTTAACAACTTCCTTTTTATTCAGTTACTCAAGCCTATCTTATTTTGTCGTGGTTTATACCTTGCATGCAAGTACAGCTCTTTCCTGGCCTCTAATCCCTTTTCTGTGCTCACTTCCACTCCAGTGGTCTAGCTAGCGATTGTTGTGTCAGTCCTGTATGCTACAATGTGTCAGTATTACAGCTCTGAAGTTCCCTTTGTCTGTGGAATTCCCAAACTGCCTCGTCCAGGGTTTACCAGTACCTCTCATGAAGGTCTGTGCCTCTCCAGGGTTAAGAGGAAGATTTAAACAATTAACTGCTTCAAGACCTGGGTGAAAGTTCAACCCGGTCAATGAAACAATTTTAGAGCAGGTTTGTTAAGAGCTGGACTGGAAGGGCCTCCCTTGCCCACCTCTACTGTGTTCAGGTTCCAGGCAGGTTTTTAACAGAAAGATACTCCTTGACCTTGGAACAAGTTATTCCACGCTAACTAGAGTCTTTCTGCACACCGGTTGAGGCACAGCACTGTACTACCGTCATGTGCTTCCAATGGCTAACATTCTCACTGTCTCACTTGACTGAGTTCAGTTACACGGTATGTTGTTTGGACCTTACTTCAGTTAAAAATAATTTTGAGATGGAATTTTAAATAAGTTCCAGGTGAGGGTAATTGGTGTTCATCAAAAACAAAATGTTACAGACTAGAGCTGCTGCAAAGTGACTGTTGGTGCTGAGCGGTCCACAGCAAACAGGTTCTGACACCCAGGTGAGCATCGGTGGTGCTGATTGGACTAATTCACCACTCTAATTAAACAAGTGAAGAAACAGCTACTTAAATGTGTGCTGATTGTGGCTCTCCCTAGCTTCTGTGGAGAGCAGCAATCTGCACACACTCAAGCTGCTGTTTCTTCAGTTGTCTCCATGGAGGGCTCAGTGTGAATAATCCATGAATAGGTTTGTGCTGCTGTGCACTTGGCTGGGGCTGATCGTTAACCCGCTACCTCCCAAAACAGTTTCAGAGTAAATACCGTCTTGAGACATTAATAAATACAGCTCAGGGCAATGTTATCATCTTCTGTAAACTAGCATTAATACACATATCCCCTACAGCTGTAGAGTATATGACATGATGTGGCAGTCCCTTTTAAAACATGTGTGGTCTCTTTTAGAGAGAGGTTGTGTGTGGGGGGAGCAGTTTGTTACTTATTAACCTGGTTGATTTGATCTGAGGTTGCTGTTGTGTGTCTGTAGCTGTGCCTGTGTCTGTGTGTTATTTACCCAGACGTGCTCCCTCTTTACAATGTGGCAATGCTGCAGCAGTGGGGATCGGAGGAAGTGGTTGCCAGGTATGTTTGAGTCTCCTATTTCTTTCTCTCTGGTCATATTTATAAACAGTTCCAGGAATTCGTTCTTATCGCTTCACTCACCCGCTAGCCCCCTCAGATAGATTTTGATTTGTTTGTTTAACGCTGACCTTGGTGAGAGAGCAGACAAGAGAGGGAAGAGGGAGCTAGGCATATATATTCTAAGGCATCGTGGCCTGTTGGTTGGCCTTTGGTTGGCCGTTGGTTGGCCTTCTTGGGAAGCTGGTTATCCTGAAGAGTTAAAGGCAGGGAGTTTGAGCATTCTGGTGCATTGAGCGGAGGAATGGAAGTGTTTTCTGGAGCTGAAGGGCTTGTGTGAGGCTGAGGACTAGAAGACAGTGTTTTCTAGAGCTGAAGGGCTTGTGTGAAGTCAATTTTAGTTTGGCAAAACCAGAGGCAATTCAGTGAGATGGAAGCCGATGCAGTGTAATAGTCAGCCCCACTGTGCTGACCCCACTTCCTGTTACAACAATAACGCTGCAGTGTTTACTAACAGCCTGGGCTGACTGTGGTTTACAGAGGCTGGTGTTGATCATTTTTGGGTGTAAATATCTCTGAAACAAAAGGGGGAAATGCCTCAATCTTTGGACTAATTTTGAGTGCTGCTGTTTAGTCTATGAATGACTGAATGAATGAATAAATAAATGCATTTAATATTTCAAATAAACTCCCAAAGCATCTTGCAACGTTACACCTTGTATTGAAGCTAACCTGTTCCTAAACACCCTCTTACTCAAAATGGTTTTGAATTGCTGTGGTCATTTAATATAATACACACTGGTACCTCTAACAGCAGAACACATGCGGGTTACAAAGTAAAACAAACTGTATGTAATATGCAGCAGAGCACAGGTATTGCTATCTCAACGGGGCTCCAATGTGACCCTGACATCTGTGTAAAGCGCATTACTTGCTGTAAATAGCTGTACCTCAACACTGTCCTGTAGAGACTCTTGAACGGGACCCCAGCGGTTACAGCTGGAGAATGCTGACCCCCACCCGCAGCAGTCCTGAGATATTAGTCCTTGTTTACGGGCTCAGAAGGTGTGCTGATTCATCTCGGTGTTCATGTCTGTCTGACTGTGTGTGGACCCCAGCAGCAGCCTGGTTTAATAGCAGTCTTGTGTAATTAGTTTTCTTTTCAGCAGCAGCAGCCCTGCTCTCTCACCCACGCCTCTGCTTGGCCGCACCATTGCAGAGAGCAAGGCTTCTAAACAGCAGGAATGGCTGCTGTAGTGTTTTCACTCAAATAAAAAAAAAAACCCTCTCCATCTCGTCCTCTCTCTGATGGAGACAGTCAGGCTGGATGCTGCCTTTCAAATTCAGACCTTAATGATATTCTTTGTATTAAATCATTGCGTGAGCAAGAGGTCAGCGCCTTGGGGTGTTTTGTGGTATTTTTTTTTCTCTCTTCTATGTAGTCTGCAGCGAAAGTAGTTAAGGTGAAGCCAACTCCCATTGTGCTGTGTCTTTGTCTAATCCCGTTGATCTCATGTGTTTTTCTCTTTCCCTTTTCTTCCAGTTCTCACATCACTCCCATTAGTATTTTGCCAGCTTCTGCAGAGTAAGTAAAGCTCTGTTTTTACTGATTAGGGAGAGCAATATCGGTAGTATCTCATCTTGGACCATGTCTTGTGTAGCTCGTTTAGTTTGTGGTGTACTATGTGATTGGGTTTGTCTTTTTTGATCTGTATGCACATGTTTTATTCATACATATTTGTTATTGCCCGGTATTGATTCTCTGATTGATTAAAGCTGAGGGAACATGAAACCACTTTTTCAGTAACAGTGGCTTGAAACTTGGTTACAGGAGACAGGGAGACCTGCTTTGAAAGCTGCATCAAACCCCAAGTCTCCCCTGTTGTGCTGTGCAGTGGCCTGGAACCTAGTCTCCTGAAACCAAGTTCCAAGCCACAATGTGGCTCTGTGTTTCCTCGCCTTGACAAAGTTGCCCTAAACACTTCTAAAGTTCAATAAAATTATCACTATTTAAAAAAGACAAAACTGAATCCAATATTTGGAGTTTCCTGGATTCGGGGCTGGAAAATCCAAGAACACAAACAAACTCTCTGAGGGCAAATTATCGACGTGGGATCTGGTTATAGTTATTATTTTTCCTCCTGTTTTAACGTCTTATTAAATATTTACACAAACGCTAATATGATTCTCGTGGCATAATTGAAATTGGCAGGGTTGGGCAAGTTCAGGTCATCTTAGGCAAAGCTGGGAATTCTAACATAGGATTTGATGTTGACTTCAGGAGCCAGACTTAGCCATGTTTTTATATATATATATATATATATATATATATATATATTAGTGAAGATGTGTGCAGTTTGAAGTGGGTTGTCTTGTGCTGTTTTGGTGTGTTTGTGTCTCACGTCCATGCTGTCTCTCTCCAGCATCCTCGAGAGGACGATCCGCGCTGCGGTGGAGCAGCATCTCTTTGACCTGCAGAGCAGCATCGAGCAGGAGATCCGCAGCTATGAGAGGCAGGGAGCCGAGGAGATCTGCAGCTATGAGAGGCAGGGAGCCGAGGAGATCTGCAGCTATGAGAGGCAGGGAGCAGAGGAGATCTGCAGCTATGAGAGGCAGGGAGCAGAGGGGCTGGGGCAGGGGTGAGAGCCCTGTGCACACAGACACACTCACACTGCTACATAGATAGACAGATAGATATGGATTACAGGGTCTTTTTCAGTTCCCCTTTGGAGTAAAGTTTTTGTTGTGAACTGGGTCAGGTGGGAGGGTCAGGGCGAGGGGGAGGGTTGTTGATTGAAGCATTGTGAAGCCGTTGATTGTGAGTTTGTGCCACTCTGTGTGATAACATAGCAGATATTTCCTGCTAAACAGTGGGGGAAATTAGTTGGACAGAACATATATATTCATCAACTTTCAAATGTACATGTTTGTATTCTTTAGTGCGGTTAATAGATTGATGTATTTATCGTTTTGTGTAGAATCTTTAAAAAACTTTTTTTTTTTTTTAAAGTTCAGAGCTGTGTAATCCTCAAAAAATAAAACCGAAAATCTGTTACAATTTGAGTTGACCGAGGGAGAAAATTGGGTATCAAACTTTGAGCTTTAGAAAAAAAAAAAAAAGAAAAAAAAAAAGGCGGTTTCTGATTTATTATTGTTATTATTACTCTTACATTTTAAATGAAATTAAACAATTAAACTTCATAATCTCCTTTTTATGGTTATTTGTATTTAACATAAAGGTGTCTTGCTGCCAGCTCCTGAGGCAGGGCCCTGTCCCATTGAATTTCTAGTGCTGCCTCTGTCCTTTCGTTGAGCTGCGCCGAGGCTGCTAATCTTTTCAGTGCACCTGGCCCTGCCTGACTGCCCCTCCAGCTAACACTCCTGTGTGTCATCGTAGGGAGGCTGGCACTGGACTAGTGGAGAGAGACAAGGACAGCTCCCAGCCTGGATTAGTAGAAACGCAGCCTAAAGCCTGTCCAGAAGAGAGTGGTGACGAGGACGAGGAGGAGGAGGAGGAGAAGAGCAGGCAGGTAAGCACGACCATCTTGGCATGCAACAAAGAGAGGAGAAGGAAACTTCACAGGAAATTGTGGTTCAGTAATTTGATCCAGAACAGAAGGTGTTGAACTGGCAGTAGCATGTACCTGTTGGGTAGCTGATTATCTCATCATTACATTTCTTTTTTGCCTCCCCAGCAAGTGGAGAGCGCCACCCTGCTGGAAGACTCTGGCAGTGATGCTGACGCTGAAGCACTGGTGGAAGCTGAAAACAACATCAACACAGCCAGGTTTGTGTCATGCAGTCTGTCCGTTTACAATGTGGAACAGCGTGCACATATTGCATTAGAAATGAAGGGGTTTTACAATGTGGAACAGCGTGCATGTACTGCATTAGAAATGAAGGGGTTTTACAATGTGGAACAGTGTGCACGTATTGCATTAGAAATGAAGGGGTTTTACAATGTGGAACAGCATGCACGTACTGCATTAGAAATGAAGGGGTTTTACAATGTGGAACAGCGTGCACGTATTGCATTAGAAATGAAGGGGTTTTACAATGTGGAACAGTGTGCACGTATTGCATTAGAAATGAAGGGGTTTTACAATGTGGAACAGCATGCACGTATTGCATTAGAAATGAAGGGGTTTTACAATGTGGAACAGCGTGCATGTACTGCATTAGAAATGAAGGGGTTTTACAATGTGGAACAGTGTGCACGTATTGCATTAGAAATGAAGGGGTTTTACAATGTGGAACAGCGTGCACGTATTGCATTAGAAATGAAGGGGTTTTACAATGTGGAACAGTGTGCACGTATTGCATTAGAAATGAAGGGGTTTTACAATGTGGAACAGCATGCACGTATTGCATTAGAAATGAAGGGGTTTTACTGCTCCACCACATGCTATGAAATTAGCAATTAACCGCTTAGCTACCCATTGGCTGTCCTGAAGTGGCTGCATTTCACTTTTATCAGATTTTTTTTTTTTTATGTTGCCATTATAAGATTTTTAAGTCACTCTTTGAAGAAAGTCCATCAGTAGATTAGTGAAATTAAGATGTTTAGAAACTGCAATTCTGACCTAAAAATAATATGTACAATTTTGACCTTTTTTAGTGTGTTACACTAAAAACTAGTTTCATCCTGAGGGAGGGAGGGAGCAGGAGTCATCTTTACTGTCTCTGTCTCTCTCTCTCTCTCTCTCTCTGTGTGTCTATATATATATATGTGTGTGTATATATATATATATATATATATATATATATATATATATATATATATATATATATATATATATATATATATATATATATATATATAATATATATATATATATATATACATATATACATATATATGATTTATTTTTTTGCAGTCAATTGCAATGCTTTTTTAAGGAATTAAAAGTAACTCAATTCTGTTGTCCTTCAGATCAGTTGCTACTAGCTGATCTCTGTGAAGACAGGACTCATGATGTGTAGTGCCACCTAGTGAGCATTGCAGTGTTTTACTAAGTGTTTATTTCACACATCTATTCGTCTGAATCTGCAGTGCTTGCTCTTACTGATTCGATGTGTTTTCACATTAAACACCGGCCCCAGTTTGCATCTGCACACTGCGCCCCTGCTTATGTGTTTACAGTGCAGAATAACTGGCTCTACAGATTGGAAACTCAGCTCCCAGGACCACTGTCTTACAAAGAGTGGACTTGTGTCTTTATCAAGCACAGCCAGAGGGAGTTTAGCCTTCTTTTGCAGGCTGGTTCTGCACTGATTCACATGAATCTGATTTGTAATGTTTGCACACAATCTTTTGTCATTGTTTTAGTGTAATTATTTAAAGAACGACTTTCGCTGTCAGGCCAGCAGCGTCTCTGTTTGAAGATCAGCCAGCTGTAGACAATCGATACAACATGTGGCTGTTAAAATCACCACGCTGATGCAGGCAGGCACTGCAACCCACAGAAAAAACATCTGTCTGATACCAATTAACATAGAATCAAATTAAAAAAACAAATAAAAAGTTTTGATTGCTTGTCTGTGTAATCCCCTATCCACACCCTCTATTGAAATCACAACACTCCTGGTACTTTCATAAGTCACAGCTGATATAAAACAAATACAAACTGTATATTCAAGATGGGCTTCCTTTCTGTTGTTTCCAGACAAGAAGACTGTCGGGTGTCCAAGAACGACTATGAAACTGAAATCATCACCTGTGTGAGTTTTTAATGTTGTTATTAGGTTCCTGTAGCAGTTGAAAGTAGTGAAGAATAATGCATGCCTTCCCGTGTTACTGTCTCAACGGGATTAATCCCAGAATAACTACATGCAAGGCTGGTACGATAAGAACTTGTTCTGTTTGGCAATGGATGATAAATATACAATGGTTACCATGGTTTTATAAATATACAATGATTACCATGGCTTTATAAATATACAATGGTTACCATGGTTTTATAAATATACAATGGTTACCATGGCTTTATAAATATACAGTGGTTACAGAGACACAGGCTTGTAACCATGAGGTCCCCAGTTCAAACCCCAGCTCAGCCACTGACTCATTGTGTGACCCTGAGCAAGTCACTTAACTACGGGTGGCCCTGAAGTGCAAAATACAGAAAGAAAAGCAGAAACACAAAAAGGAAAACACAACGACATTAAGGAAAAACACAACAACATTAAGAAAACACAACATCACTGTTTGTCAATCACTGTGCTACTCGGGAATGGGTAAAAGCATTTAACCTGCTCCAATTGTCATTAAACAAGCATCAGTCGATTCCTCCTTGCAAGCTTAGAAACAAGAACAATCTTCATACCTCCTTATCTTTAGTTATTATTAATGAATAATATATATTATAATATTCATTAAAATGTAATTGTCTCATTCTTGCACGATTCTTCCTTGTCCATAGCACACAGGTATCACTTACGTGTTTATATATATATATATATATATATATATATATATATATATATATATATATATATATATATATATATATAGAGAATATATATATATATATAATACCTTACATGAGATTAAGGACAATGCGCTGGGAAATTATATTGTATTAATATGCAGCGTCTTCCTTAATGTTGTTGTGTTTTTCTTAATGTTGTTGTTTTTTTTTTTTGTGTTTCTGCTTTTCTTTTTGTGTTTGTGTTTTGCACTTCACGGCCACCGTACTTAACCTCCTTGTGCTCCATCTTTCAGGTGAGACGTTGTTGTAAGTGACTCTGCAGCTGATGCATAGTTCACACACCCTAGCCTCGTATCTTATAAAGCGCTTTGTGATGGTGGTCCACTATGAAAGGCGCTATATAAAAATAGATTATTATTATTATTGTTATTACCATGGTTTTATAAAGGTTTAATGGTTTCCTCTTCAGATCAGAGGATAGGTTTAGTTGATGCAGGTACCAAGCTGTAATAGAATTTGTGTTTGTCTGAGATATTAAATACTTAGACCAACCCTGTGACTCTCTCTCTATTCACAGTTCATGCTATGTGCTCCTATGCTAAGAGTTTCTTGGTTTTCTTTGCACATCGTGTTCTCCTGTAGTTTCCATTGCATGTGTGTAATGGGAGTACGAGCTGCCCCAGCAGTCTGTTCTGCAGATGGGGTATCACTGCACTGTACAGGGAAAGAACAAGACAAAGGAGCCCTGAATGTAACCTACATAAGTGCTGAGGCTTGCTCTCACTCCCTGGCTCTCTTCACCTCTCTAGAAGCCCGGTGGCGAAGGGTTTGATGTGAGCACCAACTCTGAGTCGTCAGACCGTCCCGGCCAGCCAGGACCAACTCCCCACCTCGACCTGCACCGAGTGTTCCAAGGGTTGGAAGGTAATCTCCATGACAGATCATCTTGAATGATTGATTATCTGGATTTCTCCGCTGTGCTGTGGTATGGGTTACAGAGAGTGTGATCAGCATTCCCCAAAACACACACACTCTGCACTGAGCAGGCTGTTCAGCCGCTGTGTGTGTGTGGCAGTGTGTCCCAGGGAAAGGTGGTGGAGATGCAGGACGCATTCATGCCAGGTGCCAGTAATCAAAGCGACTTACACAGCAAGACTAAGCGCCTGCAGTTTGA
Organism: Polyodon spathula; assembly: GCF_017654505.1. NCBI lineage: Eukaryota > Metazoa > Chordata > Actinopteri > Acipenseriformes > Polyodontidae > Polyodon > Polyodon spathula. The sequence goes on from NC_054545.1 coordinate 37,525,932, forward strand.
GCTGAGGTGCCTGCCTGTCTGTACCAAGCCTGTGTTTCTGTGTTCTCCGGCCCACCTCCCCAGTGTGCTCAGTGTTTTATAGGGCAGGTTGTGAATAGATCTCTGCTCAACCTTGCATTCAAACCGAATGATTCACTGCATTCAGAATAGCATTTGCTTAGTCGTATTCAGTCATTAAAGTACAACAGTTGCATTAGGGTCTGGTTTTCAGTCTCACATCCTTTTTGGCCAAAGCAGGTCCAGGCGTTTGTTTCAAGTGTGCAGGGTTGTTCGTTCCAGTGAATGAAGAATTACAAGAGAGCTACTTTAGATGTTTGATGGCAGAGCAGGGAAATGATTTGTGAACAGAAATACCTGTTGAGCAGTGAATTAAAATGCAGAACCTGGCTTAAACGGACTAGTCTGTAGAAATGAGTGCTTGTTCTTGACACAGTAATGTGTGGAGACTTTGTGTGTGATCGAGGGTAGCTGTCAGGAGAGACGCACCCTGGTTCGCTCTTGTGCTCTGTCAGTACTGAGTTTCTCCTCGTTTGTGCTGTCTGCTCACTGTAGTGTTTTTTCTACCATTTCTTCTCCCCATTTTTTTGTCAGCGCCTTGTCCATTCACTTTCCCCCTCATTGACTTCAAATCAATGCACCTGCAGAAGGACGGGGAAGGTAAGTGTGCTCTGCTCTGCTGTGCTGTGCTCTGCTCTGCTGTGCTATCCATCCACACCTCCCTTGCGCTGAACCGTTTCACCTGCTACTCCCTGTCCCCAGTGCCACTCTTACAACATGCCTGCTGAGCCAGACTAACCCCAGCTCCTTTCCCAAGAGCTCGTCTTCCTGTTTCATTTGTCAGTCAGTCCGTTTTGTTTTTCATTTTTATTTTATTGTATCTTTTTTGTTTCCAGGTTTCGGGTTTTTTGGTTATGTATGTGTATGTATGCCTGCATGTATGTATCATTGTGTTTTGTCTCTCCTCTCTCTTAAGGACCCAGTTCATTTAAATTAAATATAACACACAAATGTATTCATTGAAATTATTCGCCACCTTAGTTTAATTGCATTTATATTTGTTTTCCTCAAACTTTTTTTTTTAAGCTTATTAAATTGGGCCCCCTTAGATTGTTAAATGCATCTATGTTTAAATCCCCTTGAGATCAATTTGAATCGTGTTAAACGTGGTTTCTTCAATCAGTTGAGAGTCAATCAAAAACCTAACTGCCTTGCATTGGTCACTGAGGACAGCTTGCACTTGAAAGGGTGGGATTGTCGGGAGCTGATAACCGTGTCGCTCTGTTTTCTATGTGCGGTCCCAGTCTTTTTGCATCCCACACACCCGCATACACCACATCTTGCCCGCTGCTGTTATAAGCTCTTTCTCTGTCTTTGTTGCTGCAGACCCCGTCCCTGCATTCAAGTCCTGGCAGGAGGACTGTGAGTCTGGGGAGGCTCAGCTTTCCCCGCTGGCCGGCCGCATGGTCCACCACCCCCTGGAAGAAGACTCCCACCTCCTGCTCGCCCGCCGCTTCCTGGACTTCGGACACAGCCAGCGCTTCCTGCAGACCCCCGACGCATCCTCCTCCCCCCCCACTAAAGCACTTTCCTTTAGGAGGTATGGGAAGCACCTTGCACTGCTTGCGTCAGCTTTTGCTCGGCGGAGAGCTGTTGCCAGCGTCCTGCTCTGCCCTAGATAAATAGTAATAGGGTTAGCCGAGCACTGAAACCTTTCCTTTGTATGCAGCGGTGTGATGCCTGCTTGAACACATGGCAACACATACAGTCAGTAAATGAATATGTGCAGTAACGTGCTTGTACAAGATCATGTGGAGGTGTGATGGACAACGCTGTAATAACTATAATAAACCACAATACTTCCAGTTATGCATTCAGTCTAAATCCTGAACTGCCTAGTACTGTTGATCCTATTGGATTCTAGCTGTCCTTCCTGAGTAGAGGGACACGGTGTAGCTGGCGCAGGATATCAGCGTGTCATGCCTTTTGATGATAAAGCTTGCCTCTCTCCAGGCCTCGCCGAGCCTCCTTCAGCACCAGAGAGGCTGGGAAGGGGGATGCCGTCTCAGTCCAACTCGCCAAGAAACTGCAGAACCTCAAGAAGAAGATCAAGCAGTTTGAGGAGCAGTTTGAGAAGGAGAGGAACTACAAGGTGAGTTACAGGTGTGAGAGGAAGAGCAGCGCTCCAGCAGGATTTCTTTAAAGAAGCCTCTGTTTGAGAACACATCATTTTGTTTTGCAGCCCTCGCACAGTGATAAGGCAGCTAATGCAAAGGTTTTGAAATGGATGACGGAGCTCACAAAACTACGCAAGCAAATCAAAGGTAACTGTTTCACCCTCTTGCTTTCAAGACAGATTGAAATCCGTACGACCCGGAGGAAAGCGGGCGCGGCTGTTTGGTATCTGAAGCCTCGTACAACATGCGTTGTTACCAGATTATAATAACAAAAAAAGCAAAGTTCTTTAGTGCGCTGGTAATATGTGTTTTAACCTTGGCTGATTTAAAATCAATCTGCAACAGCATGGAAGAAAATTGAAATACGTCATCCCACCCAAAATTGATATTACTCTTGAGAAAAACATTGTGCATCAACCACAATGGTAGCATATGCCGTGGTGCTGGAGCCTGACTGCACAACTTGGGGATCACACACTAACCCATGTAGCTGTCTCTGCTCTCCCTGCTGTCACCTCTAGCAATGAGGGAGCCTGACTGCACTGCTTGGGGATCACACACTAACCCATGCAGCTGTCTCTGCTCTCCCTGCTGTCACCTTTAGCAATGAGGGAGCCTGACTGCACAACTTGGGGATCACACACTAACCCATGCAGCTGTCTCTGCTCTCCCTCCCAGACACTAAGTGCAAGTCCTCGGACGGAGAGTTTCCTCCCCTGCCCCGGCCGCGGAGCAACACCCTCCCGAAGAGCTTCGGCTCCACGCTGGACCATGGGGAGTCTGAGGGGGTGGCGCTGGGGCGACCCAGCCCAGAATCCACAGTGGATCTCATCCTGCGCAGGCTCCGGGACAAGAGGGAGGAGGCGAGCTGGCCAGAGGACATGAAGGTAAAGATTGGGATCGCACTTAACGTCCACTGATGTGGCCAAGAGGATTAAGGGATTTGAGTTGTGAGTCTGACATGAATGATGTTTAGTGCATTATAGATCTATAGATGTGCTGGCTGTGTTCCCACTCCTAAACCTGGGGTTGTTGGTTGTTTGTTTCACAGAAAATGACAAAGGAAAACCTGCTCTGTGAGAAGACGGCACTGCAGAAGAACCTGCTGTACTATGAGAGTATCCACGGGCGCCCGGTACTCTACGAGTCTACTCATCTACCTAGATAGTGTTCACACTACCATCAATCCCTTAACACACTTTACTGTTGAGCAAACTAAGAGCCACTATAAACTGGTCACTTGTGACAGAATTAATTTGCTAGCGCTAGTCTTTGTTATATTTTTATTTAGGATGTAGTATTTTATCTGATGTTTGTTTACATGTGTTTTTGTTAATATTCTGTATGAATTTTTGTTGCTGTTTGTTTCTATGTTATGTCTGAGTAGACTCTGTGAACTGAATTGCTGGTACTTATAATGACTCGATGGTAACTGACCCTGTGGTTCTGACAGGTCACCCGCGAGGAGAGGCAGATTGTGAAGCCTCTTTATGAGAGATACCGGCTGGTGAAGCAGATGCTGACCCGAGCTAGCATCACAACCCTAATCGTGAGTCAGCCCTGCTCTCACTGCATTCTAATCATGCAGAACTGCGGAACGCTCCGTCACAATTGGAACGTAAAGGAGACCAACATTCCGGCTAGTGCCGCCTTCAGACTAATGCTCTTCTCATGTAATCGGCGCTCTGGTCTCGTTGGCAAAGTTTTCGAATGCATCAATAGGATAGCGTCATGTCAACCAGCATTATTTTTTACTTCTAGCGTACTAATTTATTTTTATTTTATTTATTTATTTATTTATTTAGGGTTCTCCATCATCCAAGAGGCGGGGACAGATGTTGCAGCCAATCATTGAGGGGGTAACTGCCCATTTCTGTGATGAGATCAATGTAAGTCAAACCAGTCTCTTAAGTGCATGAGAACAAATCAGATGAGTTACTCCAGCGATGTCTGTGTTCAGAGTGCTGATGCAGTTGGCTTCGTTTCTGTCTGTCCTGTTCTAGGAGGAGGAGGAGGAGGAGGAGGAGGAGGAGGAGGAGGAGGTCAGTGAGGATACAACGTTCACCATCATGCTGGACCCAGCCAGCCTCCCCCACTCCTTCCAGGCTCACCTGGACAGAGAGAAGATGGACCCCAAGCTGGAGGAGAGCTCGGGCAGGCTGGCCCGCGACCTCTGCATGTCTAACACCAACACTACATCCATGTGAGAGCTCAGCTTCCTTCACACGCAAGAAGCGCATGGCAGCCTTCCTTTCAAACTGTGCACACACAGCATCCACTGTAGAGCACTCCACTGCAGCACCTTTAGAAAGCGTGAGAGGAGCAGAGAGAAGCGATTTTCTGTCATAGCATTCACTAAAGGGGGGTTTTTTAGTGTTACATATCACGCATTTCCAATGCACTGTGTTATCCAAGCTTAAACCTGTCAGATTAAGCTCTATCTATCTATCTATCTGTCAATTTCTTTTGAACCCCTGAAGGTTGTGTGTCTTGAGTAAATGCTTTGCGTGTGTGAGGGAAGCCTCTTGGAGTGACTGTGTCTCTCCGTCTCTCAGGCCGGAGCTCCTGGAGCAGCTATGGAAGGCGAGGGCTGACAAGAAGCAGCTTCGGAAGAGCCTCCGAGACTTCGAGGACGACTTCTATCAGCAGAATGGCAGGTCAGTTCAGCCAGCATGTTATGAGAGGAGGACCATGCAGTTCACAGTGCTCTGAGCTCAGCCAGCACGTGGAGAGGGTGTTCACAATCTTCTGGGGGCCAGATCACTCCCAACAGCCCTCAGTACCGCAGAGTGGGTTATAAAGAGACATGGTCCTGGCTCCCTTGTGCCTCATAATGCCATCGCTCTGGTTAAAAGGGGGGGGGGTAAACTGAAGCATTAAAATTATGAGCCTATTGTGGAGAAAAAAAAACAAGATTCTAATCCCCTCCGGGTCCTCTTGAATTTAGATTCCTGTTCTGAGTGGATTATTTCTTGAAATAATTTTTGAAAATGTCTGTGTGCTGCTTCTTTGGGAGTCTAATGGTTTCCCTGTTCTGTTCTCTTGTCCTGTCAGGAATGTGCAGAAGGAAGATCGCTCTCCGATGTGGGTGGAGTACAAGGAATACAAGCGGATCAAAGCCAAACTCCGACTGCTGGAAGTTTTAATCAGCAAGCAGGATTCTTCCAAATCCATTTAACCCCCTTGGGGTACATGTGTCCTGCACCCCTCTATCCACACAGCCACTGACTATCACACTGGAGCCAGCCTGGCCTGAGGAGGAGTGGCATGGAATAGCAAAGCTTCCCTGCTCTGCCAGATGTGTGGAGATCTCCTCCTCCTCGTTTTTTTAAGACCCTTCTCAATGTTTGTCTGCTGACTACATGCATCTTGTTAAAACAATAAAGGACTGTAACTTTAAGAGCCAGAAGGGGAACTTTTATTTTTTTTCAACAGAACTTGTTTTGAATTTTATCTCATTTATTTTAAATTATACTTTCATGTTAACTGTAGTTAGTTTATCACACCGGGGAGTTTCTAACACTGCAGTGTGCACACGGGGGCTGAGGGTTTTGTATGAAAACAGAATGAGACAGTTTGTATTTGAACAGACACAGAGCACTCTCCCAAATGCCAGACAACAGGCTGCATCGCTCCTGACAATCGTATCCATGTGGAAACACTTGAGAGCTTTACTTCTGGAATCAAGTCCTGGGAATCTTTCAACTCACCATAAACAAAAAGACTTGGAGACATGATTTCAAAACCTGTGTGTGTGTGTTTAAGCATACTACATTTTTTATCTTCCCTAGTAACACGGTTTGCTACCGACCGAACTGAAGCCGTTTTGCACACAGGAGGATTTTTTGTTGTTGTTTTTTGCCGAGAGAGCAACAAGGACGGTGGAAGTCAGTGTTGATTTGCCACCTGTTCTGTGTCTGTCTCTGTGCACTGCTGGCTGTTTCCAGGACATAAGGGCACTTACTCAAGTCTGTAATGATGAGACTTTGTTTTCTTTTTTTTGTATTTCAAAAAATCTTCTGTTGCGTTGCAAATACTGAAAGTGTTTAATGGACCTTGAATTAAACTGTAGAGCTGATTTTTAGTTCTATTTTTGTACAGTTATTGTTTTCTTTAGTTTTGTTTACCTTTCAGTAAACCAGGAGTAAAACCACTGTATGAAAAGAGCCCTGATTGTTTTTCTGTAGAGGGGGACCGCAGAACCGAATGTGTGCAAGTTCTCTGCATGATGTCTCGCAGGAGGAGGGGGTGAGGGTCCCACCTGGTATTACCCTTCAGAAATCGCTAAAGTAAAAAGCAACAATCGGTCTTCCTGCCCAGAGTCTGTTCATCAAGACCAGTCACTGCAATGGAAAGATCCGGAATGAACCGAGCGCCATCACTGAAAGGGTATATGACTGGTAGCAGTGTACCGTGCCTCCACTGGGGTACGCTATCCAGACACACAGAGGATGTGGTTACCTGGGATCGCTGCTTTTCAGCTGGTTAGATCCTGCATTTACTTGAATGACAGCCGTGTTTTTCAGGTCCTATGATGTCATTGTCACTGGTTAGTGAAGATGGGCAAAACATTTTCAAATTAGCTTCCCCTTTAAGGTGGTGGTGTTTCTGTTCATGCTTGCTTTTTATTTATTTATATATATATTTTTAACGTGGTGTGTACTACCACCTGGTGGCCAGATACTGTAAATGATTTGTAAAGAGAAGTTCAGTGTTTCTCTTAAAGGGAAGATCAAATATGAATTTTCTGCACACCACTGTTGAAAAGTACATAGACGAGAGCGAGAGATGTGATTTGGACCTGGGATTCACAGTATGCAGCCTCACATACTAAAAGCCCTTCTCCTGCCTTTCTGAATGACTTTGAACAGGGATGCTGCTGGTTTCCGGATGGTGATTGTGCTGTGCTTGTAGAATTCTCTGTGTGTGCTTGGTGTGTTCTGAGGTGTGTGGGCAGTGAGCAGTACTCTCTTGTTTTTCCTCCACTTTTGGCAGGTACGTGAATTTGTCATTTTTATTACAACCAATTAAGTCTCAAATCAAATTCTTTGAGGACAGTCATACTGAAACTACTGGAATTCAATTCCAGAGTCGAAATGTTTATCAATGTAGGCGTGTTAGCTTCATCTCTCTGGTTTGTAAAAACGAAACATGCCGGGTGTGCTTTGTACCCTGGAAATGAACACTTAGTTTAGTTTTTTCAAATTGTAATAACAATGTTACTCTCTCTTTTTCTGGTGCTTTTTGATGTATTACTTTCTATTGCGACCATGTCTGCATGCACCTGGTGTTGTAGTTGGCTGCTGATTGGATAGATAAGCTGTGGGTTCTGTTTTTACTGCATGCCTTTGTTATGTACTAGAGAAAATGAAGAAAGACACACATGAAGCCAAATCGGTAATAGAAGGGTCAGAACAAGAGCCTGACTCTGTCTGCTGTCTTGCTTGAAGGGCCTGGTAAGAGACCAGTGTTTTGAGTAACAGCTCTAGTCATTGGGATGGGATACACTGGGGTCATTCTGATGGAAGTATTTTAATGAGGCTTCACTTCCTCAGTCAGTGTGCTGACCGGACCTCTAGAAACCAGCATGAATACGACTACCCTGTGTAAACATTCTTCAATCACTAAAGTGTGTATTTTACTTCAAACATTGAAAGGGTCTTTCATCAGAACCCAGAGTTCTGTGAGCTGTTTATGCTCCTGAGTGAACCAGTGAAACTGACAGAAAGTCTGCAATATCAGACTAATATCAGCCAAAGCTTTGTATTTCTATTTAATTTCATTTAATTGTGTGTGTGGTAGGTTTGGGTGTTAAGAAGTATTGGCCCTGCCCTTTGATATCATCCTGCATGAAACAGACATTGCATTCTTATAGACTTGCTCTGAAGCCTCGTGCCTTTCCTGCAGCATTCCTCAACGTGGCGGCAAACCTTTGCTGTTTACTGCTGACCTGCTTGATGAGTGCGGCTAGGACAAGACACAGAGCGTAGGGGTTGTCGTCTGACTATTTCACAGTATTCTGGGAATGCAGCCCCCATTCTCAAAGTACTAAGACTGGTTTTGTAAAACTGTTCATAATTTCTTTTTTTATACAATCTGTTTTGCCCCATTTTTAAACCGTGTGATCTGTATGATTCCAGTGTAGTAGTAGTAGTATTATTATTGTTATTATTATTTTGTATTTTCATTTTGAAGCTGTTTATGCTCTGAACTAACCCTGGTGTAAATGTTTAGAGATGTACTGGTCTGCTCTCTTTACTCACTGTGGTGGACCTGCATGGCAAACTTGTATTGATTCTATTTTTGTGCCATCATCAGCAAGCAATAAATGGCATTGATGCCTCTTTGAGGGCAAGAAAGGCCTGTTTTGTTGTTTGTTTTCCAGCATGTGTGCTCCTCTAATAAATGACTTGTTCATAGTTATTCCTTGGCACTTGTGCAGCTCATTCTTCTGAGAAATGGTTGATGGTGATTCTGAGAAATGGTGATGGTTTGAAGTATAGAATCCGCAAGGATTCTTGCTCCCATTTCTGTCTTGAGAGGTAGAGTGGAAAAAACGTCATAGCCCAGCATTTCAAGTGGTGTTTTTATTAGAATTGTTCTGATTTGATGTTGATTTCAAGACGTGGATTATCATGTTGTTCAATTACTGAAGGAATAATTGTCTAGAACAATGCAATCCTGGTGTGCTTGTGTTCATGTGCAGCTGCTTTCCTTAAAGCTCCTGTTGGGTCTCCTGTCAATCATTCTCCCTCCACACATTGCAGAAGGACTGAAACATTTAAAAGTGCAGGTGAGTTGGTTCATCGCTTTGCATAAAAAATAACCTGCTAACTGAGCCAGGCACATGGCATGAAGACAGTGAGACTGATGAAGAGCCTTTTTATTGCCTAATTAGATCTGCAGATTTCATAACGCAAATGAAGTGTCCCCTCTGAGCAGCTAGATGTCATTCATGTCATTCATTGCTTCCACTTTAATTATGCCACAGCCAGTGGGTTAGATTTTTTTCTTTAATTATAATTTTCTGTGTGAGCAGAGCACTTCAGATGTGATGAAAGCACTGCACATGTAGCAGAATGTACACCCCCAGCATTTCTCAAGCCCTTTTAAAGTGTTCTTGGCTGCTGTGTTAGTAGCCCCCTTTTCTGTCTCTCAATCTGTCACTTATTCCAAGCAACAGAAAAATTATCTCAATTCCTTGTGTTGCGTAATCTCTTTAACATGCTGTCCCTACACTGTGCTTCTGTGTCATGCAGGCTCCAGGGCTGGTGCTTATTAGACAATGGGTTTTATTACACACATTTTACTGTGCAATGTCACACAGTGACATACTCTGTAGAAAAGCAGTGTATAGCTTCCCATTCACTATTAAATTTATACCAGGGCTATGGCTTTTTTAAATCCTGTATCTGAACTGAAGGCAACAGTGACCTACAGCAAGAACACTATTAAGGGTACAAAAAACAGATACAGGAGCCTCCCAGTCATAGTTAAAGGAACTATTTTTAAGTTATAAAATTAGAGCCACGTATTTAGAAAAGAATGTCACACACCATGACAGCTGTTAAAAAGCAGGACTCGTCGTGGGAGGTCTTTCTGTTCAGAGAATGCTCTTAATGGCAAACTGGTCCAATGCATTTTAGTACGAGGGAGTGTACAGTACCACCTTCTATTAAGTGTCACTGGAAGAAGCAGCACTGCTTCAAGAGCTGGCACTGAGACACGCCCCATGTTGTTATTCAAAAATCACACTTTGGCGTACTAGGGTTATAAAAAATAAGAATAATAAAAAGGCAGAGAATTCCAGCTTTCAGGTTTTTTTTTTTTTGTTTTTAGACTTCAGGCAGTACTGAATCGGAATGTACATTGTTTCAGAATGCTATGTACATTGTTCAAAGACCCTTTTTCAATGTTCTTCCGCTCTAGTTTATCAGTCACTGCAAGAGCCATTCACAAAGAAACAGATTGCACACAGGCTCCAGAGATCTGCTCTCAGACCATCAGGCTTTTTCATGTTTGAAATGCCCCAGACTGGAGGCAACACAAGCTGGAAAAAGAGGCAGCTACTTCCCCCTGTACCCACCCTCCACTCTCCCACACAAACAAGTTGGAGGGGTCCTGCTCTGGGGAGGCACCCGTAGTGCCTGATCAGTCCTGGCACTGTTGGTGATGTGTGTGGCTCCATCACCTAGGAAACGATCTTGGTTGCTTTCCCGGCCGAGCTGCCATGCCGACCGGAGTCTCTGGTCATAACGGCTTATCGATGACCGCCACCCCTGGGTTGAAGAGAGGGAGAGGGAAAGAGGTGTGTGTTAAAGTGCAAGCTTCTAAATCGCAGACCTCCCCACATGCTAATTGAAGTTCTCATCTGCGCCTTGCATTTAAAAGTAAGGAGACAGGAGGTCCTTAATAATGCATCCTCTTCCTGCATACATTGGACTGACCTTTAACGAAGTGTCCGAGCAAACTGCTTCCTCACAGCGCCTCTAATTCCTTTCAACTGAAAGCAGTGAATTCAAGACCAGTCTGCTGTGTGACTTAGTGAATTCAAGCCCAGAGTGATTGGCTGCACTCACCTGCGTAGCTCCTCCCATTGCTCATGTTGGTGGGGATGAGGGTCCATTTGTCAATGGCAGGGTTGTAGTACTCCACTGAGGCCAGGTTACACGAGCCATCATCGCCCCCGATTACATACAGCATGCCGTTCACCGCGCACACACCTGGGCAGAGGTGGGAGAGACCAAAATGTTTCAGTTGCTGATAAGTTTCATTTTAATAATAGCATAATAAAGGCATGCATTAATACATGTAATTGTATGTACACTTTTACAGTTGCAGATTTAGTGCAAGTGACCAAATTGTAGCCCAAGCCATTTGTAAACACAAGTACCCAGCCCATGCTCTCACCTGCGTTCCTTCGGCACATGTTCATGTCACACACCTGCCTCCAGGTGTTGCTGTGGGCGTCGTACACCTCCACGCTCTTTCGGACCAGCGGCCCGTCATGTCCCCCCGCGGCGTACAGATGTCCGCTCAGGACCCCCACTCCTGCAGACACAAACACAGCACAGCGCTCACTAAGGTGTGGCCACAAGAGGGCACTCACTAAGAAAAGCTCCTGATGCACAGCAACCCCAACAACACTGGAGTACTGGAAAAGGAGCTGCTGCACTGCACTCAATCCACCAGGGGAACCCTACCCTCCAGAATAGAACTGCAGTGTATCTACAGCAAGCTGAACAGCCGGGTAAACACGCCCAGCACTGTGAAGAATGACTTTCAATGTAAACATAAAAATAAAGCACAACAAACAGAGGCCGCGCCAAGCTGGCTCTGTACCTGCTCCGCTGCGCCGCGTACCCATGTCTGCCACGAAGCTCCAGCGGTTGGAGATGGGGTTGTACTCCTCCACCGTGCTCAGGCACTGTCGCGAGGCGCCATCGTATCCTCCCACAGCGTACAGCTTCCCTGAGAGAGGGACGATGTTACAGCACTTCCACATCTAACCTGACTTACTCAGCTCCATGTCTCTTGACTGCAGCTTAGCTGCTGAGCAACAATACCAAGACCACAAAGAAAAGGCATCTTTCTTAGCCATGCATCAAGCTGTCCCTCACTCAAAACTTTACCAGTAACTAAACTTTCTGGCGTCAGGCCATGCCTCCCCGTTAATATCATCAGTGTCGTTTATGAAAGTGTCATGATCGATATTACTACAGCAATGGCAATAAGACTCCTACTGCATAGCACTATCATCCATTCTAGGTTTCACTAGGAGCTTGAGTAGCCTCAGTGTGTAGGTAATATGCTCAGGTGTGTCTTATTAAACTCCTAGTAAAAGCAGGAATGGATATGTTATTTCCAGCCCTGTTCCAGCCAGGGCTGGTTCTGGTCTGCAGCACTGACCTTCCACCACTCCGACCCCCACGCTGCTCCTCCTTGTGTTCATGGGAGACACAAAGAACCATTCATTCGTCTTGGAGCTGTAGGCTTCCACCGACGACAGCCCTGCGAGACAAACACACACACAAAGAGCATGCATAGTCATTATGAACACATATTCTTCCCTATCTCATTTCATTTTGATCTTTTAACAAAACAGTTCACAGTGAATGACCATTTGATCATCATCTGCATCGTGCAGAGTAGCCCATCTGGCCCTGCACCGTAATACAGATCATATCGTGCCGTCAGCGCATCGCTACACCCCGAGTTGCTGTACCCGTGCTGCCATCGAAGCCCCCCACTGCGTACAGCAGGTCCCCCAGCACAGCGGCCCCCAGCGTGCTGCGTCGCTCCTGCATGCTGGCAATGGAGGTCCACTGGTCCTTTGCTCCGTCATACACGTCCACCGTCCGCACCCGCAGAGAGCCGTTGAAGCCCCCCACTGCGTACACACACCCCGCCATGAACACCACACCTGCAGGGGACATAAGCATAGTGCAGCTAGTCCAGTGTGTGTGCGTGTCTCTGTGTGTGTGTGTGTATACACACTACAATTAAAACTGAGCTTAACAAAATGAGAGAACGATAGAAATGCAGTTATAGCAGCTAAGAGACACATGCTGTTCTGTGCGATTCGTCCAGCAGGGATTACCTGATCTGCACCTCCTGGAGGGGAGCTCAGCCACCTGGTACCAGCGGTCCTCCAGGAAGTCATAACACTCCACACTGCGGATCGCTTTCGGGGCCTGTCCCCCCACCACCATCATCACCTGCAGACACAGGGAGGAGTCAGCTGTGGAGCCACACACAGTAACCCTGGCACTTCATTCAGGCCGGTAAAGAACCTCAGCCAGTACTGTAACCCTCCTTCCATTTATTCTGCTGAAAATGCCTTCTTCAGTTCAGCTATATATCCTAGATTATATTTATTTTATAGATAGATAGATAGATAGATAGATAGATAGATAGTGAGACATGGATTTCCCATCTAACAAGGCAGACAGAGATTCTACTGAGGCCATGAAGCACCAGGCAACTTTCAAGCAACTAGCTGACTGTGGTATTAATAAAGTAATCTTTCACCAGACTCTAAAGAGTGCTAACAGTGTTATAGTACTTCACCCTTTTCCAGTGCATGGTGATTCTTCAAACGTCCCTGTGGTTCATGGGGTGTGTATTGAACTAAAGCAGGTGGGGCCCTGCTTCAGGGGGCTCTGGGGAGCCTGCCCCTGCTCTGGGGAGCCTAACCCTGCTCTGAGGTCTACAGAGAGCCTGCCTCTGCTCTGAGGTCTACAGGGAGCCTGACCCTGCTCCGGCGGGTGTCTGGGTACCTTGGGCAGGCTGACAGGGGTGCGCGGCCGGGTCCTAGGGTTCTTCATGAGGTGCCGCTGGTCGAGTGGGAGCAGGTGGTACTTCATGGCCTCGATCAGGAAGTCCTTGCAAGTGTTGTTGTTCTTGATGAAGGCCTCCTCCTCCACCGTCTGTTAGGAGAGGGGGGGAGCAGGTCAGGGAACAATCATTCATTCATTCATTCATTTACTCACCCCATCCACACAGACCCTGCACAGGGGAGCTATCATTCATTCATTCACCCAGTCCATACAGACCCTGTACAGGGGAGCTATCATTCATTCATTCACCCAGTCCATACAGACCCTGTACAGGGGAGCTATCATTCATTCATTCACCCTGTCCAAACAGACCCTGCACAGGGGAGCTATCATTCATTCATTCACCCCGTCCAAACAGACCCTGCACAGGGGGGTTGGGATTTGAATCATCAACACACTTTACCATTGACTGGATTTCCTAACAACGTGCAGTAAACTGTGGCTGGGCTGTGCCCCCCTTACCTGTACCAGGTAGTCCCTGGGCAGAAGGGGCAGCCGGACATGCTCCATCAGCTGGGGCATGTGCTCCAGACGTGACTCCTCCTCGTACTTTATCCACGCAAGCACGGCTTCAAACACCTGCCAGAGCACAGGGGGTTAACACGTGGTTAACATACACACCAGCAGTGCATCTGTAGTACACCAGCACTCTGACTACTAGTGCATCACCAACATCTGCACAGCTTAATAAATTAAATAAATAAAATGCTTAAACTTGGAGCCTGTTCTGAAGTTTGCAAACTCTGACTAGCACCTTGTAAAGAAAGCCCTTATTAAATATCATGAGAGTTGAAGTATCAGGCTTGGACTCAAGCCTAGCTCCTGACTCAATGTGACCTTGCCATTCATCTCTCAGTGCAGGTGCACAGCGCTTCCTCATAAATATTAATATAGGAGCTATTTCTGGGGGAGGAGGAGCAGGGGTAGCATGGCACAGTATTCATGCACACGAGTTTACAAAAACTAGAAAGCAACAGCTGCAGATCTAGACAAGACTGGCATTCTCCCCCCACCAGACCCAGAGCCAGCAGTGATTACAAGAGAGGGAGCAGTCTTGCAGGAGGGAGTCTCGTCTCAATTCACTATGCTCTCCAGGAAGGGAATCCCAAAGTGATTTCTGACACACAACGTGTGAATAAAAACATCCACACAAACGTGGATTGTGTTCAAAATGATAATGCTGCACCACAAACAAGAAAGGAGAAATGCAGCGTGCTCCCTGTAAACACTGCACTGTCTTGTGGAACTCTTTAACTCACGCAAACCCCATGCTCCAAGTGTGTGCTCGAGGGATCAAACCTCAATCACACCCCTGCGCTGCTCAGTTACAGGCAGCATGCAGAGAAGTGTTGTGCTGTGATTCCACTGGGCATAACTGCAACAAGTGTATAGGTTTTTATGAATCCCTATCAGATCCCTGAATCAGGTGGAATTACAGAATTAACTGTTTCCTTTCATTTGTTATTTGTTACTTTTTGTTTTGTGCTTAGCCAATGGCTTACTGCAGGAGCCAATCAGAGCAATATCACAACAGAGAGCTGGAGCCCTTTGATAAGAATCAACTAGAGTCACCGAAGCAGAAAAGGCACAGGAAGGGCTTGTTAAACACGGGGCAGGGGGCATGTGCATGGAGGCTGGGTGCCAGCGATTTATAGCATTGAGGAAAAGGTTAAGTGTTGTCCTTTCAGAGCCCATTTCAGCTGCTAATAAAACAGGGAGCAGCTAGCACTCCCTGCAGCCTCCACAGCACAGCAGATCAGAGAGCCCACAGATGACCTTCACTCAGAGGCAGAGGCGGGGTGCTGGGACTCAGGGCTGAACCATGCACGGACCTGCTCCACATCACGAGTCAAGGGTAATCTTACTGAAACTGCGTCAGGAAAACTGCTTTGCATTCAGCAAACTTGTCTGTGTTCTCAGGAAACACACTGGCCTGTATTTTCCACTGTGGGCAAATATCAGTCAAACAGCCTGTACCTGCCCAGTCTCTTACCTTCTCCTCGGACGAGACAGTGAGCTTGTCGCTGGAGATCAAGCTGCACACTTGCTGCAGGCTCAAGCTCAGGTACTCCTCTCCCAGCATCACCTCCGGAAAGTGCTGTTCTGTTCAACACAACAACCTAGTCAGACACGGGGGCACAGCACAGCGCCGGGGCAAACACACACTCTGCACTATATCTGCAGCCTGGGCATGTACACTGCTCAAAATGCATTATGCAGGGACAGAAATAAGACTCTCGTTGCATAGCAGTTTGATCCATTCCTAGTTTTACTCCGAGTTTAACAACACACACCTGTGCTTGTTAGTGACACACTGTGGCTAATCAAGCTTGTAAGTAAAACCTGGAATAGGTGAAACTGCTTTGCAATAGGAGTCTTATTCCCATCCCTGATCATCAGAGAGTTTCAGAACCATGCAACGCAATGTGGCTCTGCCGGGTTCAAGTTTATGGATACCTTAAACACTACTATTCACTGTATTGTGCAACACTGCTAGTCACTGTATTGTGCAACACTGCTAGTCACTGTATTGTGCAACACTGCTAGTCACTGTATTGTGCAACACTGCTAGTCATTGTATTCCCAATACTATGAGGAGCCGGATCAGTGTGGATGCTCAGGTGGCTCACCTGCGTAGGCGTTGGCCTGGCTCTGTAGCTCCGTGCAGGTGTGCAGGTCTGCGAAGGCGCGGATTCCCAGGCAGTTTGAGGGGTGCAGCTGAGACTGCAGGAACTCACAGCACACCTGCCTCACATCCATGAGCTGCAGCAGACTGGCAGCAGGTAGCAGCACCTGGGAGGAGAGACGAGTGAGAGAGAGAGAGATAGAGAGCTCTACCCCAGTGTATTCTCACTGGGGGTCTGGAACACGGGCACACTGCTTTAATGGTTACAGCGCATATTCAACCGTGATACAAAGGATGTGCTTCACTGGTTCATACACAACACATTCATGTTCAAACAAAAACACTGGCTAAAAACTGCCAAGGAGCAATATATCTTTCACTTGGATATTCTTAGAAAAAATGATTGTCAGCAGCTCCAAACTGTGCCCAAAATCCCCTTCCTACCAGCTTCAGCAAGATTGCTTTCTAAAAACTATCACAAAACTAGACAAAGGGCTTCATTATTCCAAACAGTAAGCATGTGCTGATTAAGCAGCCTGTAGCTAATTATTAGCAATGTCCTGATTTTTAAGTACTGCAATTACAGTTATAACACAAAAAACACTAATAGCAACTTGCTAACGTGTTGTTTCTGCTTGTTTCACTAACAGGTCACAGGGGTTGAACAGCAAGCGTGTCAAAATGCAACCCTGATGTAAGACACATTTGCACAAAAAAAACATTAAGGCAAGAACGAAGCTGTTTGCCCTGATGCAGGGGCAGGAGCACTCGTTAACACAGCTATTATTAAAACAAAACATTCCTCAGACCTCCTCTGCTGTGTGTTAACAACTGAGCCGCCTATCCAAGGCCATAAAAAAACATGAGAACGCAACCAACTGAACAGAGGACAGCATTCACACTCCAGGCAAGAGCTGTACTGTAGGTAACACGTATTCATTCAAACTCTCTGGTTGTGATTGAAGGTCAGCGCTCCCACTGTAAATAGTTCAAGAGCAGCCCGTTGGAAACGCCAGCTCCCCGCTCCGAGCAGAGTTAACCAGGGGCCAGGACTCAAACCCACTACCTTCACATTGAGCCACTGCCAGCTCCCCACACTGAGCACAGTTAACCAGGGGCCAGGACTTAAATCCACTACCTTCACACGTAAGTGCACACTGAGCCACTGCTTCTAACTGCTGCCTGCAGCAGACGAGCACTGTGGGAAATGTAGTCCCCTGCTGTTCTGTAGCACAGAAGAGAAGAGAAA
This sequence comes from Polyodon spathula, assembly GCF_017654505.1. NCBI lineage: Eukaryota > Metazoa > Chordata > Actinopteri > Acipenseriformes > Polyodontidae > Polyodon > Polyodon spathula. Next base: position 37,543,320 of record NC_054545.1, read on the forward strand.
TTAGCATAATGTGCAACTCTGGAAAGAAAACTACAACTTCTGCCTAAACCTCAAAGCCTGTTGAGAGAGTAATATTCTACTAATAGTATATCATTTATTAACTAGATAGGATTTTTTGTTTTGTTTTGTTTTTAAGAAACAGTAACACAAAGATGTGTTATTCGCCTTGGTATTATGCCCTCAGACTACAAAACAGACTGAAGTTAACCAGCAGCTCCCTCTCCTTCTCCCTCGAGTTGCTAGCGCCAGGCTCCTCAGCCTGCGATGTCCCAGCCGGCTGCCGTTGAGTGTACATGTTTTTCTACAAGCCTCATCAAAACAAGCTTGTCAAAAACACAGAGAGGATATCCCTCTGCACAGACCTAGCTTCCTGTTGCAACAACAAGAGGAAATGCCCTGCCTGTTAATGGGGCGGCAGTCCGTGCTCAGCAGGGCAATCAGGCTCCCAAGAACCTGACTGGGAGGAGGGCAGGGGGTTTAAAGCTATAGTCCCTCAATCGTTTTGCAGTACAATACAATTCCTCCCAGTCTGTGTACTGTGCACTCCACTGTATTACACACACACAGACCTTGTGAATGACTAGTTTGTTTACATTTCTCCTGTTGCTTCCTCTTTGTCTTCTGGTTATCCTGTCGCTCAGCGAACTCAGCAGGATCAATAAAACATGCTGTGAGTGAACAGTGCAAAAGCTACTCTCATAGTAAGAAGTGAAATCTAAAAATGAAACCTAAAGTGGTGTTTTAACTTGAACTTTTTGAACTGCACTACACTACACATGTGCAGGTCACTGCTTGCAGCAACAATCACATGTGTAGAAGACTCAGTTTGTTCAGCTGTTGTCAGCATGCGTGTCATTATAGCGTGACCCGGACCGAAGGCCAGTTCAGACCAGCGGGGTCCAGACTGGCAGGGGGACACAAGGTCAGGAGTCCTCCAGGTAGTCCTCCAGGTATTAACACCTGCATGGAGGTTTAAATGGATCACTTGAGTAATTGAGTGCGCAGGTGGAACTCCAGGACTGTGACTGTGCACCCCTGCTCTGCTGTAGTCACGATGCACTCTCTATAGAGTGTCAGGATGTTCGGAGCGGTGCTCAGTTACCTGGACGTTCTCCTCAGTGACCTCGATCTCGGCAGTGTAAACGTAGTCCACCAGCTTGGTCAGGGTCTGCCCGTCCACGTCCTTAATCTCCACCCTCTTCGCTTTGCTCTCGCTCATGTCCCCTGTGCGCACGCACATACAGAAACACACACACTTCATTAAGACTTTATAATGGGACCCCCTTTACGATGGTTATTTCTGGTCTCATTTTATTGCGTGGGCAATCTTCTGGTCCTCCACTTGTTGGTGTACATAAACAAATTCATGATATTCAAAATAGGATGCTCTGGTTAAACAGCTGCATCTCAGGGTCAAGGAACTGCGCCAGAACCCGGCCGTTTCACAGGGCTGTCTATCAGCCTGCAGCCTAATACGTGGAATTCATCTCTGCATGCAAAAGGTGTACAGTTTCAATAAAAAAATAGAAAAGCTGTTCCCACCATTTCCATGGCAACACCACTGCATTTGCACCGCTGGGCTGGGTGCCTGTGCTGCTTGTGCACAAAGACTGGAGAAGATACCAGCTTGCCGAACATACACAGCGAGATAACAAGATAACAAGATCCATTTGCCCCATCACAATTCCCCCTGGCTGCTGCGTTGCTAGTTCCACTCGTGTGAACAGCTTACTCGAGGTCTGTGCTAGTTAAACAGCCCGATCAGTGCAAGGCTCCAGCGCGGCTACAAACTTTCTTTAGAAGCCTGTTTCACGGAGCGGGATCAGTACCCTGCTGGCTGTACCTGTGAACATGGCGCAGAAGTAGGGGCTGCAGGCAGCCAGCACGATGCGATGAGCCCAGATCTCAACATCCTCCGCCACCAGCGTCACGTCACACAGCATCTTCTTACTGCAGAGACAAGGCTTCAGTTACTTCAGCTCCTCAATGTTCAAACTTAAGGATCAAGGAAAAGACATATTGGCTGTGAAATTAATGGGAGCACACTGTATCCTTGCTTGCTGCTATGTAAACACTTAAAGCTAACATCTACCTCTGACCTGCATGTTATTACAGATGGGTCTCGTTTCACAGGCTTTGAGATGGCTTTGCTGTGAAAGGTGCTATAAAGAATTTGATTGCTGACTGACTGAAACATTGGTCACCTCCTCAGCTCGTTCATCACCCGGAAGGCTTTCTTGGTGTGGGAGTGATTGACAGCGACACTCCCAGGCTCCTGCCCATCCTCCTCGGCATCCAGGGGAGGCTGCGGGCTGGACTTTCGACTCCTGGGTGAGGGAGCGGGACAGGAAGGAGAGAGGCCGGTCATCACTATAGCGCACAGCAGCTGGGAATATACTGTAGCAGGTGGTCAGTGCAGCGCTAGCCTGTACAAGCAGCAGTACTGCCAGTTAGTTTAGCTTAAAATGAAAAGCAGAGTTTTTTACATACATATCCAACTCCAAACCAGTGTCTCATGCCCAAACTAGCATTCAATGAAACATGATTTAAATGCTGAAGCTGTTCTGTTGCCATAGAAACTGACAGCTGTGAGGATGGTCGCTAGAAGCATCCAATTAGCTACATGCTTGAGAGAAAAAAGAAGAGATTGAAAAAGAAGAGGAGAGAGGAGGATGAGGAGAAAGGGAAGGGGGAGAGATGGGATATGTGCACATCTCAGCTGTCTGCCAAGTGCCTTCCTTTATTTTAGAAGCATGTTCATGGTATAACCGATCTTGCCACAAACAACCGGATACAGATTTGCCACATCTGTGATACAACTTTTCAAGTCAAGTATTTGGCAGCAAGGCGACATTACACTGATGAAGGCATTAGACGGAACACTACTACTGTAAATGACTTAGTTTCTTTTGCATTCTACCTAGTAATCTACAAATGAGGGTTCAGATTTTACACAGCATTATTATCTGACTATACCCAATGAAATACATGTACAGATTGACACCATCACTTCGATGCCTTGTCTCCGAGTAATTGTTCACAAAACTATTTGATGTATTTAATTTTTTAACAGGTCTGTGCTAAAAATGCACCCATATCAGCACATGGATGGGAATAAGACTCCTGCTGGATAGCAATTTCAGCTATTCCAGGTTTTACTGCGAGCTTGATTAGCCCCAGGGTATAGGTAACAAGCTCAGGTATTACACTCATAGTGAAACCAGGAACAGCTCAGACTGCGATGCAATGGGAGCTTTCCTTCTACTCTTTCTAGCATGCAGCCTCCTAACGTGTGATCTGGAGAGGGGAGAACGTGACACTGCAGAATGAGAAGTTCACTTTCCTTTCCCCTTGCATCATGTGGCTTGTTTAGCGAACATGTTTAACTGTGCGGGTGGTCCGGCACAGAGTCATGTGGGCTTTCTTTTCTAAGTTTCTAATGAAGTGAGTTGCATGAATGCGCGCATGCCCTGAGGGTACGGTACATCTACAGTACAGTGAAACCCTTGTTTACGCAATGGAAAAATTACAATCCTGGGTGTACCTGGACAGCACGCGTACTGCATGTGCATTTTGTAAATGTACATTTTATTAAGTTTTTATGTCAGACATGTATGCCCACCAGAGGGGCATACCGATAAAATTATAGGTAGACAGACGTTGGTTTATTAATAACCCAATCACACACGTTCTCTTACCACTGTTATGAAGTGCTGTGTGCTTGGGCTTAGATCCCTAGCAGAACAGTATTCTTGCAGAGCAATGTGCAGCCGAGGAGCATGCGCTACTCTGTTTCACTCATGAATAAACCCACACATTCAATCATGCCACAGGGATAGTAACAGGGCTCCTACTGCACAGCACTTTCACCCATTCCTGGTTTTACTGCAAGCTTGATTAGACAGTGTGTCTAGGTAACAAGCTCAGGTGTGTCTTATTAAACTCATAGTAAAACCAGGAATGGACAACTGCTATGTAATGGGAGTCTTATCCCTGACGTAATATGTTCAGTTTGTATCCTGCTAAATACTGAAGATATGGCGAATATTGTATTGACATTTTTATAGAACAAGTCGTGGATAACTGTTAGGAGGTGTGCACTTGACCATTACTCTAAGAGGTATTATTCATTAAACAGAAATATGACAGACTGCAATACTGTAGGCTGTATGTAGTACTGTACAGTAGGCCATCGCAAGCTTGATGTGAAATCAGCTGCCTTAACCGTTTCTTTAAGGTGTCCATTGTAATTTAGTTTTCATAAATCATAATAGTAACATTAAAAACTATGACTAGCGAATACCGTGCACACACACCGTCACAGCGTCTGACAATTGCACCAGCAAGAGATAAACACACGAAAACATAACAGTGACAAATTTCATCAATTCAACTCATTTCCACTTGGTAGGTTGTGGGAGGTTGCGAACCGGGTTTTTTTTTTTCTTTCATATTTGCTGTCAGTGCCTTGCAGTAACAGCGACTAGTATATTACAACAGCCAGACAGGGCTGTGGTTTTACACCTGCCAGTTGCATGATTTTGCAAAAAGCAAATACAAAAAAAAAACAAGAACGGAATCTGCGCCGTGCAGTAGAGGACTGGAAATAGTGAACAGATTGCTACTCGCATCTCTCACCCTGCTTACCTCAATTAATTGGTTAGTAACACGCTTATCTAAACATGGGGCGGGGGGGTAAGATATGTCCGTACTCACGCTTCTTCATCGTCCATGGTTCCGTTTCTAGCGCAAAAGATCCACACCCGGTCCGGCAGTGTTCCATGTACCCCCGGCTGTTTCCCTCACGGTGCCATTAATATATTACTAATACGGGTTGAGCTTCAGTAGCAGTCTTGGAAATCAGCGTTGTTTAAAAAAAAAAAAAAAACAAGTGATTGCAAACTGATACACGCTCTTCTTTCTTTCTCCCCTTCTCTCTCTCTACATTGTACTAGCACGCAATAGACTGAGCTAACAGAATCTCTTTCTGACATCCCTCTTCTTTCCCAGGTCTCCCTGCTCCACAGCCTACCCGCCCTCCTTTTTTTCTCCAGTAATTTTGTTGCTGCGTTGCCTGGTAACGACACGCCTGCTGTTATTACGGGCATCACACGACAAGTCCTCAGCACATTTATTACACAGCGCAGCATAGCATTCTTATACCACCAGATTCGCGTCTAGTAAAATGCAACGAGAAAGCAAATAGTTATGGATTGATTTCATGTTTAGGCAAGAAACGCTTCTCTCTCCAGGAGCTGCAGTGACAGGCACAGTGAAAGGCATACGTAGGGCAATACTGAGATAAACTTGCGCACGGTTTTAAACCCAAACACGTTGTGTTTTTCTGTTTATGGCTAGTGAGTGGCGTATTGATAAAACAATGGTAAAATGGCTAATAAGTCATTCATTCTGGTGCACTTAAGGTGAACATAAGCTTTGCTATAGTAACTGCGCCACGACAACCTTGCACCCTCAGTCCCCCATGCGAATGCATGGGTTTGCATGTGTCGCGGTGACTCTCTTAGTAAGTAGACTTCGGCGCATGTACTCTGAGAAAGAAACTGTGCGGGACTCTGTCCATTAGAGGGTTCAGTTTAGTTATTTGCGATTAATTTTGTTCTGGAGGCAGATCTGCCCCGCAGGCAGAATAACACATCTCCAATCTGATTGGTATACCATGGAAAGGAGGCGGGGTTTTGCTGCAAAAACATTTCTCCAAATAATTGGTTCACATGTGGAGGCGTTTTTTTGTTTTTTTTTTTGACTTGGCTGCTGAAAGAAGCCACTGATTTGGATAGAGTTGTTCATTTATGTTATATCAACTTACAAACCTTTCGATTTAGAAAGCTTTGTAAGAGCTGTTCCTTAAAAAACAGCTTTCAATACCATCTATCCACCCTCCCTCACAAGAGTTTAAAACAGCTTTCAATACCATGTTCTTAGTTTTACAGTGCCCTTGCATTATGTATGACATTCACTAGTCTGTCCTAAATTAAAGTATCTGTCGCAAAAGCAGCTGGAACTGTAGAGCAGCTGGTAACACCGACTTGTACCCGAACAAAGACTCAGGAACGAATTGTAACTCAGTAAAATAAAATGTTTTCCAAATCCAAACAGGAACAATGTAAACGATATAGAAGAAAATAACGTGCTGCTCAGATCTGTTAATAATCAGCCACACTTGCTAAAAATATAAGTTCTGAAACACGTTTCTGAATCCTTTGCTAAGTTACCTCGGTTAGTTTTCAAGATAAACTGCTGATGTTCCGCTACCAATGCAAAACACACTGCAAACCGACTAGTTAAAGCTCGTATTTCATTGCCACAAGACTTCACGCACCAATATATACAAATATAAAAACAAAAATCATGTGCCTCAACTACTAATTAAAATTTCCTAATCAGTTTAATTATGGGGTCCATTTTTTATGAGTAAATTAAAACATGATATTAATACAACTGCGTTTTATTGATCATATAGACAAAAAATATGACATCTAAAGTGTTTTCATTCGCGCATGCTTTTATTTTAACTTTGTAACACAAAAGTTAACAAAAAATAGTGTAAATATTACTATTTATTTATTTTTATTTATTTTTTTGCATTAATATAGAAGATCGGGAGACTGTACTAAGCCTGCGAAAAATAACGACTAATAAACAGCTTTGCGGAAATGGCGGGAGGAGGGGGGAGGTGCTGGGCGTCAGGTTTCTGACGTCCTGAGAAGGCGGCCATTTATAGAAAAGCAAAGATCGCTTTAAGTTCCACAGCGTTGCTTTCTTTAAGAACAAGCGCAAAAAAAAAAAAAAAAAAAAAAAAAGAAAAATGGAGAACCAGCTTTGCAAGCTCTTTGTCGGCGGCTTGAACGTCCAGACAACAGATGACGGCCTTCGCCAGCATTTCGAGCAGTACGGGGAGCTGACCGACTGCGTTGTTGTCCAAAACCAGCAGCTCAAGCGCTCCCGTTGCTTCGGGTTTGTGACCTACTCGACTGCGGAGGAGGCTGATGCAGCAATGGCGGGTAGGCCTCATGTTGTAGACGGCAACAACGTGGAGCTGAAGAGAGCCGTGGCCCGGGAAGACGCCGGCAAACCCGAGGCCCTTGCCAAGGTGAAGAAAATCTTCATCGGTGGTTTGAAAGAGGGCGTGGAGGACGAACACCTAGCAAACTACTTTTCCCAGTTCGGTACACTGGAGAAAGCCGAAGTGATCACCGACAAGCAGACGGGCAAGAAGCGCGGCTTCGGCTTTGTGTACTTTGAAGACAACGACTCTGCTGACAAGGCCGTGGTGCTCAAGTACCACACCATCAACGGGCACAAAGTGGAGGTGAAGAAGGCCCTCTCCAAGCAGGAGATGCAGGCCGGCGGCGGCAGGGGGAGAGGAGGGCGCGGAAGAGGACAAAATAGCTACGGCGGTGGCAGGGGAGGTGGCGGGTACAACAGCTATGGCGGCGGCTACGGGGGCAATGATGGCGGCTATGGCGGTGGCTACGGGAGCGGTGGCGGCTATGGAAGCAGCGGCGGATACGGGGGCAGTGGCGGCTACGGAGGAGGATACGGAGACCAGATGGGCGGCTATGGCAACGGAAACGGGTACAATGACTTTGGCAGCAACTACGGCCAGCAGTCCTCCGGCTACGGGGCGATGAAAGGGGGTAACTACTCCTCCGGCAGAAGCAGCGCACCATACTCCAGAGGTGGCGGCGGCTACGGCAGGGGGGGCTATGGAGGCTCCTACTAAAGCGAGGCCTGCGTCGCTCCCGCTGCGTGGCTACACAAAGAGCGGCTCCATCACCTAGCCGGTAAGAAATTTATGATCCTATTGGATTCCCCAAAAACAGAACTCAGAACAGTACCACTGTACATTGAAATATCTGGCAAAATTATGGACGCTGAACCCCAGCCTTATCATTAAGAAAGGAGACCTCACAATTCCATGCTGGTTCAAAAAAGGTAATAAAATCCTTACCGGCAAAACAGACAGACTTAACTTAAATGGCCACATCTAACTGTTGCAGTACCAGTTTAAAACCAGTTTAGATTGCACGTGTTTTTATTTAACTTCTTTTTTTATTTCTTGTAAACGACCCAGAGTCTGTTACAAACTTATCTGGACTAGGTAAAAACATATGGTCTTGTTCTGTATTCATTATATATAAATATGAGATTCCATACTTGGAGCAAATAGCACGGATCTTGTCCAGTGTAGTTAGATATGTCTGTATATATCTAGTTCTCCCCCACCCACCCACACCCGCCACCCCTTTATTTTTTTTTTTTATTTTTTTTTAAACAAACGTACTGTAATTTTAAGCATAAATTAGCGTTGTGGCATTTTTCCCCTCTAGTCCTAGGATTCGCTGGGTCAAATGCAGTGAACGTGAAAATGTAATCCAATAGTACCTTCCAGAGATGGGGGAGGGGTACATTAGGAGTCTTCAGAAATGCATTTAAGAATGTCTGATTTCAAATTCACCTCGATCTTTAGAACTGGCACTGCCAGGATTGTTGCTGGAATGTGGTAATGTATGGTAACTTGGTTTCACTTCACGTCTAAATGTTGCAGCCGCCTATATATATTTTGTTGATATGCAGTACTTAACTTGCATTTGTCATTTACTATATGCTAAAGTAACATTGTTATTGCTGTGAATATAGATAGTTGTTTTTTTTGCAGGAGCTTCATACAGAAGCGCAATTCGCTAGATTTCATTGTTTTTAATTTCAGAACCTGTAGGAGCTCAGTGTACCTTAGCAAGCATGTTCACTGCAGTTGACCAGAAGCGTGTTTTAAATTTTCCAGCGGGGTATTTTTGGGGGAGGGCAATGGAGTAAAAGGAATTCTGAAATAAGAGCATGGAAACCATTCGGCTACAAGTGATATCTGGAGCAACTGGTATTTTGGAAGAAGGGGGTGGGAGCGAGGGAGTGTAGTCTTCAGCTAGTGAAGAAATAAAGCTGTGTTTTGAGGCATTGTATGTGGTTAAGTTTTTTTGCAGATAATCTTTACACCCCATAAAAAAATTCAAACGAGATGTTCTGGAGGAGTGGTCGCTTTAGAAGACAACAAGTTTATTGTCATGCCTTCCATTGTGTGATACACCTGGTGCACGTTTTAACCTCTTAGCATTGTTAAGTACTGGTATACAATTGTATGTTTCTCTTCACATTTTCTTTTTTATTAAATAAAGCAAAAAAAAAAAAAAAAACAGGTTATCTTACTTTATGCTGTATTTAGTACCCAACACGACTTAAATCAACCAGCTTAGGAAACATAAGAGGTAAGGCCCCTATGATCCTTTACACGTTTTTTTGCAACAATTTCATTTTTACCTTTTTGATGTGTGGACTGACCATTTTATTTTGTGGTCTTCAAATGGTAGCCTACATTCTGCTCCCCAGATTCTCGAATATGAAGAGGGGGATCTCCCCCACCCACCCCGAAGACCATTATGGAGACTTCACACCTAGTACCACCCCACCCTCCCCCATACTACCAAGGGTGTAAATTAATACATTGGTATCCAAACCGTTTTTCTAGTTCCCTCAAAACAAGGGAAATAGCTTCCAACATTGAATAGCTCAACCAATCCTGTAGTATTTCAAAATAAAGGTTTCTGTGACCTGTTTTGACAGCAGGTTAAATATTTTTTGTAACATGACTATACAGAGTTTAAAACTTCCAATTTGCCAAACCAGTCCGTGGTCAGGGCTTCAGGGTGGATCTTCATTCCCTATATTCTGGAATGCCTGCAGTTGTTCCGTCTGAAGAGCTGATGTAACTATAGGTGAAGTGTAATATGGGTGCTATATATATATATAAACATTTCAAACTTATTTAGGAATACACATGATTATAAAGTTTTGGTTTATCCAATATTTATGTACAAATTTTTATTTATAATCTTAATATTTTAAATCTTATTTTTTATCATGCAGGTTTGGTCTTGCATAATTTAGTTTTCACACTAGGAAAAAATATAAATAATCGACCTGTGAAGTTGAAGTACCTTTTAAAACTATTTACAACTTTGTGCTGTCTGTCCCATAGCTGAATAAAAATGCATTCAAACTTGCAAATCCTGTTTAAAAATGGGGGTCTGGCTGCTTCGGACTTGCCCTATAAGGATGGAGCAAGCACCAGTAGCAACTATAATATCCAATTTCATAAGTATAAAAAATGTCAAGTGTGTGTTTTCATTTATGCGGAGTGGCTTGAACTGGTCACACAGCAATTTAATTGTTTTTTTTGATGCTCAATATTTTAATAGGGTGTTCAGCTGGTGTCTATGTAGGCTTGAGTAAACTACATAGGATGCCTTCTCGTGGAGGAGTGGTTGGCTTGTTCTAAGGGTTCTGATTATTTCTGATTCCTATATTCAGGTATTCATTTTGTAATCCTGGTACCTCACAAATAGCTGTAGACGTTTGTTTATACGGGGACCCTGTTCAGTACCCGGGTTCGACATTGTGATAGGACTCTGAAAAGTTTCTCATTAGGATCACAACCTGCAATACTAGGTATGTAAAATAAACTATCTATCTTCACATCCATGTTTATTTGCACCATGTTTGAGCCTCAGTTGGTTCTGTGCTGTAGTAACTTTCCCGTTACTACCAGCTCTATTGTTCGAGACTAGGACCGAACAGATACCTATGGGAGAATGGGGGACTCAAGTTTGGGGGTATGGGACGGGTGCAGAAGGCTGTTTTGGGGCGTGACCCTATTCTAAAGTCCTAAACTATGAATAAGATATTTTGGTTATGGAGGCAGTTTTTATATATATATATATATATATATATTATATATATATTATATTTAAATGAATGTACCCTGTACTATATGTATAGGTAATTCATTGCATTAAAAACAATTGGAGCCTGAAACTCAATTTGCCGTGGTAGCCTCTTCCTGCCGTGTTTGATAGTTGTTTGACGTGTGTGTGTTTTATTTATTTGAACTGTACTAGATTTATATTGCCATTCTTTATGTAAGCAACATTTTGTAGCCTTTATTTTTCAGTATAGTTACTGAAACCGCACAGAAGTGTTTGCAGGGGATGTAACCATATTGTGCAAGGATAAGCGAGCAGAAGCAAGGTTTGTGACTTCTCACGCATTACTTTACCTAAGTTTGCCATGACGTTTGATTTCAATAGGGTATGTTTTATAAAGAAGCTAACAAAATATTGTCAATCAACTTGCTTCTGCATTTTACCCTATGTGGGTCAAGTTGTTAAAATTAAATTCTGGCTAGTGTTATGTGCTGAGAAACATTTTATTAAGTAGCATGTTTTATTAAACATGATGCCCATTTAAACTGTTAGTTTGGAGTCTAAGATTTGTTATTTTTGTCTCCAGACAGCACTCAGTGATTGGATGGTAATCCCTTGACAGATGAGCTCAGGCCCAGGTCCAGAGTCATTAGAGGAAAGACTGTACACACAGGATTCACTTGTTCGGGTAAGCACACTCTTGTCAGGCTGAATTATTAGTTATATTTTTGTGTTTTCTATGCTTTGAGTCATTAATATTGTTTCACAACGCTAAAGAATCCATAAAATGTGTTGCGCTTATTGATTAAATAAACCCACACTGACCATAGGATATTTTCATACAAAAACAAATACAGATTTAGGTCCCCGTAGCATTGTTTGTGCACTGTGCCCCTGGTTTCAAGTAAATCTAATGACCCCCCCCTTATCCAGTTAGACTTTTTTTAAAAGGACTACTGGCTAATCAGTTGCATTGTAAAATACAAAAACCCATAGAAAAGATTGTCTGAGTGGCTGGCAGGTTTGAGGTGTGTGTGGTTATCTTGTGATACCTGCGCAGCTCTGTATTTTCATGCACAAAGGTAGAGGTTAAAGTACTGGGTCTTCACAACACAACTACATGCAGAGCTTTTCAGATGACCCACCCAGCACTGCTTTAGACTTGAATGCTGTGTTATTTGATTTTGTTTTGTGCCTGACTTTTGGTGTCACACTTGCATATGTAACAGATAGCCTGTTCTTTATGTAGTCTTTATTTTCAGAATTTGGGGTTGTAGGAGGCACCTTTTTTGTTTTGTACTACTAGCAAATTCTTCTACAATTTCAGCATGGAATGAAGCTAACATAGTTACTATTGCAGCTGGTATGGTGACACAAAACCTCACAAAATGGGTCAAGTAACTTGCCCCAAGGTCACAAGGGAAGTTAGAGATACACCATGCCTCATAAGAAATATCCTAGCTCTTTGCTGTAAAATGGCTGCGCTCAGCTGTTTTAAGTATTTGTACATGTATTAATGCATGTTTGTTTGGCACGTGCTCTTGCTTACAAACCTTTTTATTTACAGCGTCAGCGGTTGGTCTTCGTATACCGTCACTCCCTGAAGTGGGCTGAGGTTGGTCTCCATGGGCCTGGAGTGCATCTTTACCCAGCGATTCTCAACACCATGGAACGCCGTCCTTAAAGACTTGGCTCGGGTTCAGCACAGGAGTTCAGATCATTGTTAAACTGAGTGTACCAACTGGTCCTGGATTATAACTGTGTCGTGTACAGCACTTTGGGAAGCTTTAGTATTGCATTGTGAATTAATTAAAATGTATTTTGAAGTAGTTTTCTAATGTTGTTGGCGGTTTCCAAAAGCTAAGAAACCAGAGTGTAGTTTGCAATGACTGAATGAATTTTAAAAATATTAAATTAAACTTAATTTATTTAAACTTAAAAATTGTTGGTAGTTTTCTTTGGGATAATGCTACAAAACAAGTACATTTGAATGAATGCAGCTCCTGATCTGACATTGTGTACTTTTGGGGGAATTTGCACACCTGAAAAGTTATTGAATTCTTGAAATATTGCACCATTTTTATATATTCATCCCCTAACACAGTTTATGTGAAACTACCCCTGTAGAAAGCAGCAAATAGCACTGGTTATAACAGACCTTAAGTGTGATTGATTTAAAAAAGAAACATTTACAGCCACCTGGCATACTTTGATACTGTTTTTCTACCTTTCAGTCAACAATTGGCTTCTTTGTGTTTGTCAGCAGAGGTACACCTTCACGCTTCTGTAGAAAGGTGATAAGTATGCACAGATTTGTACTCCTTTTTGCCAACTGAGGAAGACTGGAGAGGAATGGGGGGGCAGTTTGTGAGAGATCGCAACTGTGAATGGCTTGTCTGTTGTGCTAATGTGAACAATGACTTACCTGAGTATCACCAGCCTGTAATTAAATCACTGAAATGCAATAGGCAGTTCCAGCCACACACACGCTGCGCACACACACATTTAATCAACCCTAGTAAATTTAAGTTGTACAAATAAAATGAAAAATATAATGGAACATTAGTCTGAATTATTGCGATCCAATTTAGCTATGGTAGCTCTAGGATAAACTCCCCAGACATTGCTTCTGGGCTTCAGCATTTGTGAAATATCAGTAACAATTCTGTAATCTTCATAAGGACCATGGCTCCGTGTACACGAATCTCAATGGAACAAATGCATTGTGTTTTAAGTGAACTTAAGAAATATACTAATGTGTACAGTGGTATTTTTGCATGTAAATTTGACACCAACACTATCTAGTGTATGCTTATACGTAACTAATTGCGCTTTATATATGGTCAGTCATTTCAATACCATCTCCTTGATTGAAACACAGTTCATTGTTTATTCCCTGTCTGTTACATCCAGTCCTGTGTTTAAAAAACTTTCCTGTTGACCTACAATGCCCTTCATCACACAGGTCAGGAGTACCTCCTCAACCTGCTGAATTGCTATGTCCCTGCCCGCAAGCTGAGGTCCTCCAACTCTTGCCTGCTTATTATCCCCAAGCAAAAGTGCACCACACTTGGAGAACGCTTGTTTAGCTTCATAGCTCCAACTCTTTGGACCTCTCCCAGCTTTGGTGTGTGATGCTCTCTCTGTTGCTCGCTTTAAATCAACTCTCAAGACCCACCTGTTCTCTTTTGTTTTCCATGCTCTTTAAGCCTTATATCTGCTATTAGCTGCTGTGTGCTACTATTTCTGTTGGTCAACTCTAGCATTAAGAGAGTTGAGCAACATGTAATAAAAAAAACAAAACATACATTCCATTTCAGAGTGCAACAAACTTCCGAATGTGACCTCACAGCATTGTCTACTGTAGATCACAAATATGTTTACCCCTCAGCATTGTCTACTGTAGATCACAAATATGTTTACCCCTCAGCATTGTCTACTGTAGATCACAAATATGTTTACCCCTCAGCATTGTCTACTGTGGATCACAAATACTTTTTACCCCACAGCATTGTCTACTGTGGGGGCACAAATATTTGTTCAAACTCCAAGAACTACATTGCTGTTATTAATACATATTGAAAATGCTTTTAATAGAAGTTTCCTAAACCAGCATAGGATGGTGGTAGAAAAACATATTTGATGTATACAAAAATGCAAAACAGCTGACCATATTTTGGTCTTTGGCTATAATTTATAGTAAAAAAAAAAAAAAAGATTTTATAGCCAAGTAAGATTTGGTCCTATATCAATGTAGTTGTTGGCCAAATTTGTGCTTTAAAAAAATAGATTTACCCCTAGCATTTTACCTTTTGAAAAGCTACAGATCATATTCACTAAGCTAAGGTTGCACTTGTTTTAAATGGAGAAACAAACCTGCACTGCTGTAATGTAACAGAACTGCAGGCTGCAATGCTTTTGTTTTTGTTGGAGAAGAAAGTTAAAACTTACTGTTTCTTTTACTATATGTAAAATAATTTTAGCTAAGTGGAATACTTTTTGCAGTAGTTTGTTAGTGATTACATTAGCTGATTTTGTAAAAGTTTTTCCCTCCCTGTACAATATTGTGTTAAACATAAGATGAAAAACCCCCATACACAAACTAACTCGTATATAATTATATACGGTTTGGTTATGTATTAAATCCCTTTTAGCCACATGCGATTTTATTACTTGTTTGGTTTACCTGCGGAAAACTCAGTATAACAATAGGCAAGAAGATCTGCCCGGGTATGCAGGGTGAGGGAGACGGACGGGGCTGAATCAGCAATGAATGAATTGAAAGGTTTTTGTGGAAGGGGAACGGGCTTTGAATCCGACTCCTCTCTGTTTGTGACGTATTACACTGACACGCCCTCGTACTAACATTCATAAGAGGAAACGCGTTATTCAAATTACATCATTGCCATCGTGACCGTGTGAGTCGTTCAAATAGCGTCGTTTAGAGAAAGACAAAGCAGACGCAACAGAAATGGAAAACCAACTTTGTAAGCTTTTCGTCGGCGGCCTGAATGTGGAAACTACAGATGATGGCCTTCGCCAGCACTTCGAGCAGTACGGCCAGCTGACCGACTGCGTTGTTGTCCAAAACCAGCAGCTCCAGCGCTCCCGTTGCTTTGGGTTTGTGACCTACTCGACTGCGGAGGAGGCTGATGCAGCAATGGCGGGTAGGCCTCATGTTGTAGACGGCAACAACGTGGAGCTGAAGAGAGCCGTGGCCCGGGAAGACGCCGGCAAACCCGAGGCCCTCGCCAAGGTGAAGAAAATCTTCATCGGCGGCCTGAAAGAAGACGTGGAGGACGAACACCTAGCAAACTACTTCTCTCAGTTCGGTACACTGGAGAAAGCCGAAGTGATCACCGACAAGCAGACGGGCAAGAAGCGCGGCTTCGGCTTTGTGTACTTTGAAGACAACGACTCTGCTGACAAGGCCGTGGTGCTCAAGTACCACACCATCAACGGGCACAAAGTGGAGGTGAAGAAGGCCCTCTCCAAGCAGGAGATGCAGGCCAGCGGCGGCAGGGGAGGCCGGGGCAGAGGAGGGCGCGGAGGCGGAAGAGGACAAAATGGCTACGGCGGCGGCTACAACAACGGCGGTTATGGCGGCGGCTATGGGGGCAATGATGGCGGCTACGGCAACAGTGGTGGCTACGGGAGCGGCGGCGGCGGCTATGGAAGCAGCGGCGGCTACGGGGGAAGCGGCGGCTACGGAGGAGGATACGGAGACCAGATGGGCGGCTATGGCAACGGAAACGGCTACAGTGACTTTGGCGGTAGTTATGGCGATCAGTCCTCTGGCTACGGGGCGATGAAAGGGGGTAGCTACTCCTCCGGCAGAAGCAGCGCACCTTACTCCAGAGGTGGTAGCGGCGGCGGCGGCTACGCCAGGGGGGGCTACGGTGGTTCCTACTAAAGCGGGTCCTGAGTAGCTCCCGCTGTGTGTGGCTACACAAAGAAGAGCGGCCCCATCACGTAGCCGGTAAGAGATCTTCGGATCCATTTGGATTCCTTCAAACACAGAACTCAGAACTTTTTTTCTAATTATCTGGCCTAATTAGAGTAGTATTGACTGGGGCACTGGCATCTTTCTCCCCCAAAAGTTTTGTGCAAGATACCTTTTGCCACGTGGGGAGATCCAGCCAAATCACTCTTTATAATGGCCACTAACTGTTGCAGTTAGAAACCTGTAGGGTATTTTTTATTTTTTTTTGTAACACCACGCGGTTGCCCGTCCATTTTTTGGTGGCAATCCACCCTGGAATTTCAGGCGCCAAGATTTGCATTCTCCCCCGAAAAATAAGGGGGTAGTGGGGGTGGGGGTCATCCTGAAATCTTTTGAACTGTATTGGCATGTCTCCCGAATTTTTATTTCTGTAATAAAGGTCCAGAAGTGGTTTATGATACCATACATTCAGAGGTTTAGTCATGTTTATTTGTTTTACCTGCATGTTTTTAGTTGGATGTATTGTGTGACGGGGTTATTTTTTTATTTGTCTGTCTTTTTTTACTTGAGCATTACTGAGTGGTGCTGCAGTGAACCCAATTAAGTCCGGGTTTTTTAGGTAATACATTTGGTAGCAGTTAGAGCTGTACAAATTCAATACCCAAAGATTGTACTATTATGCTAACTGTATTGTGTAATAACTCAGGGTACCAAGTATATAGTCTAAACCAAATGTGTTGCCTAAATATTTGTGGATTTTAAAAAAACTGCCTCTCGTCTTGCTATGCAGGGGAAGATTGCAGTACTTCAGTTTCCTGTTACTGCATTTCTTCATGGATTTTATTTTTTTTCGAAATCGACAACAATAAACATTGCAGTTAATGTTTTGCGTTGTATTAGCCTTTTTTTCTTACGTGCAACACAAACCTTTCTTAAACTTAACCGTATTTTGATTCTCTCTCTCTCTCCCATGACTGCTTCGTTGTCTGACTTCTAATGTTTGTGGTAAATGGAAATTGATATCAATGTGACTCCCTGAAGGATTGGAAAAATTACTGTAAGGAACAGAAGTCTTCTGTAAACTTTAATTGGTTTTTCCATTTCATTGTAATAAAGTTTTTTTCTTTTTTTTTTTTTTAATCCTTGAAAATCGGTGGTATTCTTTATTGTATGGGGGGAGGGGGTATTTCCATACTCCACGTGCTACTTGTGTGGTACCCATTTTGTGTGTTGTGCTGCTAATATAAAACACTAGGTGCCGCAGTGGAGGCCAGATTTAAATCTGGCATTGCTGGGTTTAGCGGTTGCCTGGGGATACTGCAACTCCCAATCCATCTGGCCAATGAGCCTAGTTCAGTTTTTCCAAGGGTCCTAACCTTTTTAAGTTTCTCTTTTTAAAGTTTGGGTTAGGACATGCTGGATCTTATTTTGTCAATAAAAAAGCAAACCTAATGTGTGTGTGTGTGTGTATAATATCATACAAGATCTTGGAGGATTGTGTTCTCTACTTTTAAAAAGGTAGTGTAAGATTCCTAGTTTGTCCTGAAATTGAAACTATAGTATTGCAGGGCTATAAACTGGCAACACAAAGGGCAATGCCAAAATGGCCTTCAGCTGTCTGCATTTGAAGAGTGCGGCAAGGACACTAAACTTGTATCAAAGCCAGTGTCTGATGCTGTGTAATTTTGCTTAGAATTCATATATAAAGCTAATTATTGTCCACAGAAAGAAACACAGCTTAACTTGCATCACTGTTTATTCTGCAAATGCTGCTTTTGTATTGTCAACCTACAGCTGTGGTCAAAAGTTTTGCAGCTCTTAAGAGTTTTAGGTTTGAGATCATTTATAAAAAAATAAAACAAAAACCCATCTCAACATACTTTAGAGCTTGTATTTAAGGTAATCAAAGGCACTACAAAAATCAAATCAAAACAGACTACTGGAATTTAGTACAGTTTGATTTTGATGTCACATTTTTCCAATTGTCAGTTTTCCAGTAAGTATTGTGGGGAAAACTACAAACCAGTCTGTAATTCAATATGTTCCTGTAATATTCTCCTTTTACAAAGCAAAATGAGTTTATGCTATAGGGTGATGCAAAGCTTTTGGCCATAGCTTGGATTGGAGCCTGTGACGACACAGCTCCCTCTGCTGAAGCCAGACGTTGGCTTTTATTGCTAATCCATGGGACTGTTTTTGTTAAATTTGAGTAACATATTCTACTCTGTTCAACATAAACTAAATTCAGAAATCTTGCTGCAGCTGGTAACATACAAAATGCAGGGGTGCATTTATGGATAAAGTTACCAATTTTATGGAGCCAGGCAATGTCATAATTTGCAAATACAGGTACGCAGTGTTCTTTCAATAAACTCTTACTCATTTTAATAAAGTGCGTGGAGGTTGTCTACAACAGCCGCTGTCAGCTGACTATCAGGAAACAGAATGCTGGTTGGGTAGGCAGAATTATGTATTTATTTATTTTTGGACAGTTGCAGCAAGGGTTGTGGAGCAGTGCTGCAGTTAACTAATACTTGCTTTCTCTAGTTCTGCATTTTATTGTATATCTGAGCTCCAGTATAAAATATGTAATAAAAATATCTAAGATGTATTGTCATGCTGCCTCATGGTAATTAAACAACAATATAAATTTATCAAAGGTTTAATGCTTCATTTACAGATTAATTTCTTTCATTTAGGGCCAACTTTAAAAGCCTGTCCTGTCCTGTGCATTATGGAGCCAGTTTGTATCTTTAGGTTTACCTCAGTCCAGTAGGGTAGTGTTTAATTACTGTAGAGCTATGGGAAAACACATTCATGAAAACGGGACAACTAGCCATAAGGTGTGTGAGGTGCAACAGCAATACAGCCTGTGACCGACAACCACAGTTTAGCAAGATACCACAGCTGTAATACAAAATTTACTGATGATCTTATGGCCCTGAAAAAACAAGCCAATAATTGTATTTAGGTGATAGACACCCAGATTGAGTGGTGAATGCAACATAAAGTTTACAGAGAGATCTTCTGTCTGGGAGCAGGAAAGAAGGGCAGCAACATTCTCTTTGGCTCCAATCCTTCTTGTATTGTCTCCCAAACAAACTATTGCTGCAAACATGTTGACGCCCAGTTAGAAGAATTTAATTTTCTTTCCTATTATGCCTATGTAATATAGATCTCAAAATACTTCATTTAGACCACAATAAATTCCAGCTAATTATATTTAGGCATTATACAAATATGCTTAATACATTACTTTTCACACTATTAGTTTAGCATACATAAAGTCAAAGTTAAGAGCTATTTACAGCAGTATGATCCTATATTAAAGACAAAAGAATGTGATTTCTTGCATTTTTGGACTCTACGATGATTTTCATGTGCTACCTAAAAAGGGGACTGTCCTGGGGAAAATCGGGACGGTTGGTAGCTTTATTTATGGATGAACTGAAACTACTAAAACTTATCTACGTAAAATGGACAAATAATGATTAAAAACACAGTAATACAATGTAGAATATTCTTTCCTACCATTTTGGTTTTGTGGTTAAAAATAAGTTCATTAAAATAAGAGGATAACTGCAATTGAAGCATATTTAAGTTACAGTAAATATATATTTTTAAAACCTGAATCAAAATTTCTTGTAAGTATCAATAAACATTTCTGAACTACAAGTTTTGCACATTTGTCTTGCAGATTAGCAAGGCTTTCTACTTTTATTCTGGATTCTTGAGATGGCATTATTACGCACGGTTGAAATCCAAGTGCTTGAAAGGGTGTTTGCTGTTGTTATTTTCCCACTGATAGCGCTTGAACCACGAAATCATGTTAATGTTTGGATCCAAACACTTCCTATAAGCATCTATGTTGTAGCTGAAAAAACACTGCAGCCAAAATGGCCGTGAAGCACCAATGGGGGAAAATAAGGTCTTGCATTGTGCAAATAAATCACTTGTTCTGTCAAATTAGTGTGGATGCTTCACAAGCAGAACTGTTATTCCAGCGTTTAAAAATATAAAATCCCTTTATACAAAGTCTCCCAGCTTTCTTAAAGATCTGCATTTCCCTCAGGGTTTTTTTTTTTGTATTTGTAATACTCTCATTAGTATCTAAATCTAGTAGATAAAGCGTCCATCAGTGCTGGCAGATTCTACTGTACTGCTAATTTAAAAAATTAATTGCCACCTAGCTAACAATTTCATCCTGAGAGCTACAGTAAAACGTACTGTCTTTAAATTGGGACTTTAGTGAAGACTGCAAGTGTACGTGAGTACATTAATTATTGTAGACAGTAATTCATAGCCAGCCAGCGTTTTTGTGAATAGCAAAACATGTAATATATAATAAAATAAACATTTTATTTGTGTCATTGGTGTCAATTTCAGGCTGAGCTTTGTGGTCGGCAAGGCAACACAGATGAGAGAATTTTTTTCCTCTGTCATCCAGTCTGGTGCTGTCAGTGTCAGTTTCTCAGCACATAGTACAGACAGACAGTAGTCGCTCAGTAACAAGGTGCAAACAGGTGATTGATCGATCTGTATGAGCATTTACGAAGGTACTTAATTGTTAAAAATAATAATAATAATTATAACTGTTTATTTTTTATCTAAATAAAATCTAAGTCTACATTAAGGACCCCCAACTGTCGTTATTGATTCCAACTTAGGCACTTCACATAAGGACTAGCAAGTTTATAAAGGTACTAGTCCTTTGGACTAGTAGCATAATATTGTTAGTTTGTAACCCTGATACCTGAAAACATCATGTGAGTGATGTTGTTCAAGCAGGCTGCTGTGAACAACTCAGTCATGCCCTGTCATCCACGTGTGTGTATATGTTTGTACAGACATGCATACCAAACGTAACTGGAATTAAGCAGGGCTGCTAGAAAGCAAAGGCAGAGCTCAATTAACCGGTAACTGTATCCATATTAATGTTAGTCTTCTTCAAATCAATTGCACCAGTGACAATGACAATGCTTACCTGTCATACAGCATACAGCGCTCAACATAAGCTGTGTACTGGGTGTTTTAATATCTATTATGTGCATGCAGACTTGTTAAGTATATAACATCTGCGGTATTGGAATTAAAAATGTTTGTTTCACAGCTGTATTGTAACATAGTTAAAATACAAGTCTGCAGTTAATGTATACGCCATAAGTTAGCATTAAAGTATGTACAGTGTTCATGACTTCAAGGTAATGTTCATTGTACTCATCCAAGATACATTTTACTCACATAGTGTCTAAATTGGAGAGTAAATTACCCAAAACCATCTGGAGCGCTGCATACATACATCACAGTTTTACATAGAAAAAATACTTGGTGAGGACATTCTTTAGCACCAGTTATTATTGTGTGTGGTAGGGGTGCTCGGCACATAGCCCTGGCAACGGGGATAAAGTGATACTAAGTCATTGTAATAGCGTTTGCAAATGCCAGGCTACTTGTCGCATTCAACAACTTTTCTTACCACCTACATTCAAGCTTTCATGCTCTTGCAAACTGAACCACCCTTCTGCTGAAATAAGGCATCTGTCTCTTGCAAAAACAACATGCTCCCTCTAGGGTCTGTCCTGGTCTAAATATTTTGAATAAAGAAATACCACATTGATGGTACACTTGCTTTTTTAAGTACCAAATCAGAAAATACAAAGCAAAGATAATGTGGTGCTTGTAAACACTGCAGGGGGCTCCAACACTAACTACATTTAGCATTGTTGCATTGATAAAATTCATAATTCATAAACTGACTACAGGAAACAAAACCACACTGTTTAAACTTGCACTCTTATTGATTGTGCCAAATTCATAAAAATAAAAGTGTTCAACATTTAATAGTAGAGTAGGTATTGAAATTAACTGTTTGAAGACATGTGGCAAAGTGTCCCGCCCCTGTGTGTATTTTGTGTTGTATGTTGTGTGTTAATGTTGGTGTATAGTCATTGGTACACAGGATATAAACGTGTCTGTGTAACATGAGTGTTTAAAAAGTATATTTGTATTTAGGCACGAGGATTGCACAGGCAAGT
Source organism: Polyodon spathula (assembly GCF_017654505.1). Classification (NCBI taxonomy): domain Eukaryota; kingdom Metazoa; phylum Chordata; class Actinopteri; order Acipenseriformes; family Polyodontidae; genus Polyodon; species Polyodon spathula. Next base: position 37,565,576 of record NC_054545.1, read on the forward strand.
AAAATGTAATAATATGTGAACTCAGGGAATTGCACTTTATTAATTCATGTGCAGTTGTACCGAGACTCCAATTGAATGATTGATTAGCAATCGAGTCTCGGTACAGCTGCATAAAAGCAGCAGTTTTCACTCACTCTGGGTTGTGTGTTCGGTGAGTGGAGAACAGGTGTGGAGAAGGAGAAAGAAAAACGATAACTAAACGTAAATATATAACCGTTGTTTTGACTCACCGTGTTTGTCTGTTAGTGCACTGTTGGTTTAAGTGTTAGTCCGTTTTGTTTGTGTATTTATTTTGGCATCAAGTGCCGTGTCCTGGTTTTTGTACAGTTTTATTTTATAATAATAAACCGTGCAGGACAGTGCCTTGTGTTACTTCATTCATTCTGAAACTCTTTATTGTCTCTTTGAGACTGTTCAAGTAAAGTGGTTCATTTTATCTGAGGTTTATCTAATTATTACTTTGTTTAATTACTATTGGTGTAGACGAGTCTGCAGCATTTCAGAAGAAAATTGAGGTTAGTTCACTTGCAAAGTTGATCCTTATTAATTTGCAAATGTTTTCAAACACAGCTTTTAACTGGAGGCATCACACATAGTTTGCAGCACTAGAAAATGTCCCTGTATGGTTTACAGTTGAACTAATGCAAGGTCTAAGGGGGTGGGGTGTAAACGCAAACCTAACTATATTGCAGTGTTTGGTTTCCAAGTATTTTATAGAGAGCCCCATGGCACAGTATTTAGATAACATCTGACTTACATCCAGTAAATACAATTTTGTACTTTTTAGTATTTGGGCTTATTTTTGGTCATATAAAGTTTAAGAACACAATTAGTGTATACTGTGCCACATTTCTTGTTTTTATGGCACTATTCAATGAAACTGCCAGACTTCCAGTTATAAAGGTGTCAAAAAACATCAGTCCTTAAGGTAAAAAACACATATCTACTGCGCCTATGGAAAGTGGGATTTCAATGACGCCATTGAACCAGGAAATAAAGCAGATATTATTTGATTGGATCCATGTCTTAGGGTCTGATTTTGCAGCAAGTGCACCATTATAAAAGTTGCACAGTAATTTTGCAGTGATTTTCTCATGGTTATACTATGCATTTACTGTAGTTGACCAAAATTAGTTATGTTTTTTTTTTTATTTTTATGCTTTACCACGTCTCTCTAATTTTTACAATTCTTACATATGTCATGTTTTCACCATGCTTTATTACACTTTCCTTTTACTGTGGGAAACTTTTATAAGAGCAGAGGTAAAGCAATGGTAAAGTATAGAACGTTAGGTTACCTACTGTAACCCTGTTTCCCTGAAAGAGAAGATGACCACCACCAGATAGGTGTGGGATATTCCTGCCCTTCGGGTAAGTATTGCTAAGCTCTCTATACCAGAGCTGCCGAAAGGCTCCTTCCCGTGATGACACACTTGGTCCCGCCTACTGAGGGAATAAAACCGTCAATCACAGGAAGATCCTCCTCTTTTTCCATCCAACCCGTGAGGGTGACTGAAGAGACCTCGCGGGTGGTGGTTGTCTTCTCTTTCAGGGAACCAGGGTTATGGTAGGTAACCTAATGTTCCCTTTCAATTCGAAGACCACCACCACCAGATAGGTATGGGATAACCTATAGCAAAGCCGTCGCGAAGGAGAAGGAACAGCAGCAAGTGAGGGACGCACAACACTGTCTAACCCAGGGGTTAGTGGTGTGAACTTACACCCTCAAGGACCCTTGTGCCTACAGAAGGCAGTGCAGGGTCTACCACATTGATACAGTAGAACCTGACAAAAGTATGCGGTGTAGCCCAGCTAGCTAAAGTACAAATATCTGACATCGAAGCGCCCTTGAAAAGGGCTCAAGATGTAGCCAACCCTCTAGTAGAGTGTGTGGCTACCCTACACGGAGGGGGCAAGCCAGCACCATCATACGCAGTCAAGACTGTGTCCACAATCCAGTGTGACAGACGCTGCTTAGAGAGGGGCAGTCCTAATGTCTGTGTCTTGTGACAGACAAAGAGCTGGTCAGATTGACGCAGAGCAGTTGTCATGCGCACGTCGCATCTCAATGCCAGCACTTGTCAGAGGAAATTTAATTTCTCATCTTCCGTAGAAGCAAATGGAGGAGGATGAAAAGACCCCATATTGGTTGATGTGGAAGGCTGTAATCAACTTGGGGAGGGAAGCGGGATTGGTGCACAGTGACACCCTACTGCCATCTTCCCAAATACGCATGCAGGAGCTGTGTATAGGCAGCGCCTGTAGTTGACTGATCCGCTTAGTGGAGGTGATAGCCAAGAGGAAGGCTGTCTTCATGGACTTCAGCTCTATGGAGTGCAAAGTCTCAAACTGGGCCTTCGTGAGAGCCTCTAGGACAATATTAAGGCTCCATTCGGGGAGAACAGTCCTCCTAGGAGGGCGTAATTGCCGTGCGCCTTTAAGGAAATGGGTAGCCAAAAAATGCACACTTGGAGACACAGAATCTACAGGGGCATGGCAAGCAGACATAGCCACTAAATACACCTTCAAGGTGGAAGGTGACCTTCCAACATCGAGCAGTTCTTGCAGAAACTCAAAATGACTAGCATAAGGCATGTAATGGGGTCATGGTTCCCGGCCAGACACACTATACTTCCACTTATAGGTATACAAAGACCTAGTGCTCTGCATTGTTCCCACAACTGCATCCAATAGCCCTAGTGCTAGCCAGCGGTGCCTTTCAGGGGCCAGACCCATAGTCGGAACCTGCCTGGTTCCGGGTGCCAAAATAGAGCCTTTCACTTGACTGAGGAGATCCAACGAAGTGGAATCTCCCAGGGCTGGCCATGCAACAGCTGGCACAGGGTCGGAAATCAACCTCTCCTGGGCCACTTTCTCTAACTTGACTTTTCGGGAAAAGCTGGGAGCAGCGGTATAGGCGGGAAAGCGTACAAAAACGCTTTAGGCCACTCGTGGGCTGCTGTCAGCTCCATGCATTTATGTGCAGTGATGTCCAGCGATTTGACCAGGGTCCACAAACGCCTCTACCTGCCCAGACTGCCCCCACCCCCTCCCCAACTAGAGTAGGGTGCGTCTGTCATCACAAATTGACTGTTGTGTATCACTCCTATCCTTGCGCCTTCCCTCAGGCGAGAGGCTTGCCTTCATCAGCGTAGAGCTTCCGAGTATAGGAGAGACATGGTCAGCTGATGGTGTCTTTCGAGCTTGGGGTGGAGCTGAAGGCACTGAGCCACATTTGGATCAGGTGCGTGTGGAGTAACCTTAGTTGGGTGGGTAACGAAGCCGTGGCCGTCAGTCACAGAAGGGAAAACTACTTCCTCTGCGCTGGACCCATAGGAACGTGGAATTCACGTTCTTTCAGACAGTGTGATAAACCATTCCCCGGGCCTGGCAAGTACAGCGGACGCCAGTGTCTTGTTCTCTACCTGCCGAGGCGCCTTGTATTCTCAGTGGGAGCGCTGTAGCAATTGCTTAACCGCTGGTCCAAAGTAATGGTCAGGGGAGGTAGGGGCTGCTTTTGAAGGAAGCAGCCACTTTCCCATGAGGCCGTGATATAATCACAATGGTCCTCCTCAGAAAAGCTGAAATCCGGTTCTGTAACATCCGGGGCGACCATCAGGGTTGGGGTCAGCTCTGGGTGTTATCGACTGAGCTTGGACCACAGTGAGGGTTTGAGCCTGCTGACTGGCCAGGGACTCCCAACGCCGCATACGGCTCAGCTGTGTATGAAGCATTCAGGCACCAAGGGTACAGATGCACCGAGGACACTGAGTGAGGTAGAATACACTAATGGTGCACCGAGGCATCAACACAACCCGGAGTATCGCATAGCATATACCAGGGCGGATACACAGGCTAGAGTGGCTGCGGTAGGCAATCAGGAGAGCAGTACAGGGGAGTGCATGGTGCTGCACTATGGTGCAGAGCGGCGATAACCTGGTCCTGGACCACGTGCAGTCACACAACGTGGTAGAGCATAACATATGCCAGAGTGGAGCACAGGCTCAAGGATGTTAGGCAGGAATAAAAGTGTACTGCTTTTTTAAACTTCAAAGGCAGTAATAGGAAAAAATACACACAGCCATTCAGCTATGAGAGAAATACATTCACCATGCCAGGCGGGTGACCAAGCGTGCCGAGTAGGCAGGCAAAAATAAGCCTGTTGATTCAATTCAACAGTGTGACCCTGCAGAGCTGGGTTCCGGTGTAGGAATTACGCTGCTATTACTTTTTCTTTTTAAACTGCAAGGCAGTAAAGAAAAACACACATACACACACAACAGCAAATTGTGAGGGTAAAATAGCAGTCACCACAGCAGCGCGTGTGACAGTTTTGTTTTTGTAAACAGCATGCGCAGTAGGAGGGCTGAAACAAGCCGGCGGATTCAACTCAACAGCGGGACACAGCAGAGCTGGGTTTCCATGGAAGAATCCCGCTTATTATTTACTTATTTATTAACTGCAAGGCAGTAAAGAAATGAATACACACACACACACACACACACCACAGCAAACTCTAGGTAAAAAATAACAGTCACCATGGCAATGCGGGTAACTGATTTTGTCTTGTTTTCCCAGCCCATCGAGTATGCAGGCTGAAACATCAAGGTTGTTAGGGTAAAATAGCAGTTTTTAAAAACAGCACGCCGATTAGGCGGGCTGAAACAGGCCGACGGAAGCCACTCAACAGCGGGGCCAGCAGAGCTGGGACCCGGTGGAGAATCATGCTTGTATTATTCTTAATTCTAAACTGCAAGGCAGTAAAGAAACAAATACATACACAATCCAGAGCAAGCTGTGCAGGTAAACAAGGCAACGTGGGTAACTGATTTTCTTTTGTTTTTATCAGCCCACCGAGTAGGCAGGCTGAAACAAACTGGTGTAAGCAACTCAACATAAGGATGCAGCAGAGTTGGGTCCCGGTGGAGGAATCGCGCTTATATTATTTTGATTTCTAAACTGCGAGGCAGTGAAATAAAACCACACAAACACGTACACAACAGCAAGCTGTGAGGGTAGTACAACAGACACCACGGCAACGTGGGTGAACTGAAATTTTTAAGCGCAGAGAGATCGGGCTGAGGCAGTTCAGCAGTCAACTCCACAGCGAGGCATGGCAGAACCAGGTTCCGGTGGAGGTTCACAATATAAGGTTTTAAGCAGATTGCAATCACAACGCGATGTAGGCTGTTACACAGAAAAAGAGTAAACACTGCGTAGTAACTGGACAGGGGTGTCTAGCCTGGACTATGTGCAGTCACACGCCCGGGGCAGCGCATAGCCTACAGCGGAGTGAGCACCGTCTACAGGCAGAGGGCAACGAGGCACCTGTGGACTGACGTACTAGACACCTGCCTACCGAGCTCCATGCGCACAGAGTACCATAAGCACTACATGCAGGCCGTACAGGGATGGGACCCCGACATAGGCCTGGCTTTGTGCATTAGCACTGAAGCACTGTTTACACTGCATTGAACACTGTAAAGTGTTAACGTAGTGTGTACATTCACTAGAGTTGCAGGAAAGGTATTAACACTGCACACCGTGCGCCGAGTACCATGGGCACCTTCTGCACCACGTACCGTGCTGCACCTTATGAGCAGTAGTACCAGTTTATGTGAGCATAGTGCATTACGTGCACCGCGCGTGCCATGTATGCTGAGCCCCGTGCACAACGAGTACCCTGCATACACTGGGTACTGTGCAGCACTGTGAGCTATAAGCTAGGTTGAGCAGTGCCTACGCAACTAGCGCAACGTGCACAACGTGCACTGCTTGCACTGTGCGTCCCAAACGCCATGCGTACCAGGTACTTTACACTATGTGAACTGCGTACCGAATGTAATTGCACTAGAGTGGTAGAGGTACTAGCACATGTGCACTAGGTGCACTGTGCATACCGAGGGCACTAAATGCGCCACATACCTTGTAGCGTATTGTGCACTACCGTAGAGGAGATGGCACCGTCTGTCACTACTCTAAGCACCTGACCTCTGAGATAGAGGAGGGAGAGAAAGTACACCTTCTTCACTCATCGCAGTGGCGAGCCTGTAGCCGGCAGAACTACTTGACAATGGGGATGTGGCAAGGCCTAGCCCCGTGGAGGAGAACACGGATGGAAGGGTAACTCGATAGCAGGATACTGTAAAGCTTAGCCCTGAGGAGAAAATGTGTACTCTCAGGAAAACTATCTCACGGGCTCTGCGCGCGCCGCGGTACCGCAGCACTGGGACGGCCGCTACGCAAGGTGTTTACCCTACTGTGTGGTCAACCCACACAGGCACACCTGGTCATTGAGTAGCATGCACCGCTGGGGGGGGTGGGGGTACAAGGCCAAAGCCATGGTGGGAAAGTTTAAGCAGACAGCAAAACACAGAAAGATTGCAAAGGGAGGGAGAGTACACCTTTCGTACAAGGCCCTAACCACCATAGCAGCGGGTCTGTGCCAGCAGAACTACTCGACAGTAGGGATGCAGCAAAGCCTAGCCCCGAGGAGGACACATGTACTCTCAGAAAGAATAGACAATCATTCGCGGATGACTGCACAGACAGTTGCTCACAAATACGACAGACAGATAAAAATCCCACGCAAGCGGGGAGGCCTAGGAAAGACAGAAAAGCAATAAAGGACTATCTTTTTTAAGTCGTTTATTCCAGGAAATCCGTCTTGAGAGGGAAAAAGAGGAGGCTCTTCCTGTGAGTGATGGTTTTATTCCCTCGGTAAGCGGGACCAAATGCGTCATCACAGGAAGCGGCCTTTCGGCAGCTCTGGTAGAGCTCATCAATACCTACCCAAAGGGCAGGAATATCTCATAACTATCTGGTGGTGGCTGCCTTTGAATTGAAAGGGAACTAGCCACTGTTGGGGTAATTTTATATTGTTGCATTTATTTTATTCCTCTCTGATATGCCTTTGTTTATGAGATATGGTTAGTAAAGGTCTGGTGAGGCTATCAATCGAAGAGGTATCTAAGGAAAGATTAAATAAGTCAAATGAAAAAAAGAAAATGAGATTCATGGAAAAAAACACAAGTACTAGACAGTGGAAAATATGTTTTCTTCATAAAATTCTTAATAAAGTGAGTGTTTTATTTATATTAGTAAATATATAATATACCTGATGCTGTTTAATCTCAGAAAATGGTTTAAATTTTTAGTTCAATTGCAGGGAGGGGAGACTAAAGGAATGAGGGCATTTCTGTGAAAGATCATATCTGTCAATGACTCGCCGCTGTTGTGTTAATGTACCAACATAAAACCCAGCCTCTCACCCCGCACTTCCACTTGATTGGTGCAACAGTTGTTAACAATGACAAAGCAAAATCTGAATCCTTGTGTGCCTGTGCTGAACTGCGTAAAAGTGTAAATAACCCAGATTATGGAACATGTACAATCTAGTGTTATTCAAGAATAAAAGCTAAATACGAAATTGATTTAATAATAATAAATTAAGTTGAAAACCAGGCCCACTGCAACAGATTACATTATAAGATAAAAATACATTATAAGATAAAAAATGATACATTATAAGATACAAATTGTATCTAATAAAAGACAGACACCTTTGTCAGAAAACACTGACTATCCCACCACTCATTGGTGTGTTTTAAAACATGCTACAATGCCTAGCTATGTCTGTCTATCTATCTATCTATGTCTGTCTTCTTATCTATCTATCTCTGTCTAGCTATCAATCATTGTACCACTTTGATTTCAATTACAATGTACAGGCATTCAAAAATATGCCACAACCCAACTAAATACTTTGAGGATAATTTATACTGGGTAAGAACATGCATTAACAATGTAATAAATAAAGCATATCTTTATAAACTATACAAATTGAACATCATAATGCAATGGCTGGTACACAAGACGGGGTTCAAAACTAGAAACACCCTTTGTAACAATAGGGTTTGACATGTTCACTTTTTATTATCTTAAAATGACTGTACTATGTTGGTTTTTTTTTTGTAAACCCACCTAACACTCCACATTTTTGTTGTGGAAAAGCACACAGTATTTTTTTTCTTATTTTTTAAATATTTTAAGTATTGTATTTTATAATCTGACACAAAGATATGTGCATTATATTATTACTGAATCAAATTTTAAATTATATATACCGATATATAATGAGGAAGAAAAGTAATTAGCAAACTGACATTTAATTAACTGCAATGTTTTGGCTTCTGCCTTCTTCAGCTAGCATGGTAGAAATAGCTAGGCAGACTGATGCTGTTCTTTAAGTTTTAAAGCTGCACATTGACTTACAGAGGAATGTTCATATATAAATATATATTTTGTTGTGTCAGTGCCTCAGAGTGTCATGCATTTAAAGGAGGATTTTTTCCCTCGTATCTACACACCATACTCCACAATGTTAAAGAGAAAAACTTTTTTTATTGAGAAAAAATTATATATTAAAAATACAAAACTGAAAGATCATAATTGGATAAGTTAATACTTGGTGGAAGCACCTTTGGCAGCAAATACAGCTGTGCGTCTGTTGGTTATAGGTCTCTACCAACTTTGCACACCTAGATTTGGCAATATTTGACCATTCTTCTTTACAAAACTGTTCAAGCTCTGTCAAGTTCCTTGGGGAGCGTTCATGGACAGCAATCTTTAAGTCATGTCACAAATTTTCGATTGGATTTAGGTTGGGGCTCTGACTGGGCCACTCAAGGACATTTACCTTTTTGTTCCTTAGCCACTCCAGTGTAGCTTTGGCTGTGTGTTTTGGGTCATTGTCATGCTGAAAGGTGAACTTCTGTCCCAGTTACAGCTTTCTTGCAGAGGGCAGCAGGTTTTCCTCAAGGACTCTGTACTTTGCTCCATTCATTTTCCCTTCTACCCTGACAAGTGCCCCTGTCCCTGCTGATGAGAAACATCCCCATAACATGATGCTGCCACCACCACGCTTCACAGTAGGGATGGTGGTCTTTGGGTGATGCGCTGTGTTGGGTTTACGCCAAACATACGCTTTGCATTTAGGCCAAAAAGTTCAATTTTAGTTTTGTCAGGCCACAAAACTTTTTACCACATGGCCACAGAATCTCCTGAGTGTTTTTTTGCATACTTCAAAACAGGATTCAATGTGGGCTTTCTTGAGTAATGGCTTCCTTCTTGCCACCCTACCATACAGGCCAGATTTGTGGAGTGCTTATATATATAGACTTCTATGCTATAGGAGTCTATATATATATTTGATTTATAAAAATTCCAGTTCGATAATTAGTATAACATCCAAACAGGGATGTAATCGTTATTGTCAGGACTAAAAAGAAAACTAAAACAGGAGAAAACCAATCCTTGTTCCTTTTTGGTAAGAAAAATATATTTTCCTTTTTTATATATATATAGTAAATCTATATAATATATATATAGCATATATATATATATATATATATATATATATATAGCTATTACATTTACAAATGTTTAAACTTCGTCTACTACTCAAACATTGGCACGTTCCGTGTATACCATTCTAAAATTGGGGGGGGGGGGGGGGGGGGGGGGGGGGGGGGGGGGGGGGGGGGGGGGGGGGGGGGGGGGATCTTTGAACGCAACAAAATACAACCAATGAATGGTTTGTAAAAATGGAGGGACTTTGTGACGTCATGAGAGAGAGAGAGACACTCACGTCAACCATTTATAGGCGCAGTGGCAGCCTCGTTTTAGATTGCTTAGCAGTACTAGCTCAGAGAAGAAGTTAGCATTAGTCTTGTGATCCCAGAAATACAAAATGGAGAGCCAGCTTTGCAAACTCTTTGTCGGCGGTCTGAACGTCCAGACCACAGATGACGGCCTTCGCCAGCATTTCGAGCAGTACGGGGAGCTGACCGACTGCGTTGTTGTCCAAAATCAGCAGCTCCAGCGCTCCCGTTGCTTTGGGTTTGTGACCTACTCGACTGCGGAGGAGGCTGATGCAGCAATGGCGGGTAGACCTCATGTTGTAGACGGCAACAACGTGGAGCTGAAGAGAGCCGTGGCCCGGGAAGACGCCGGCAAACCCGAGGCCCTTGCCAAGGTGAAGAAAATCTTCATCGGCGGCCTGAAAGAAGACGTGGAGGACGAACACCTAGCAAACTACTTTTCCCAGTTTGGTACACTGGAGAAAGCCGAAGTGATCACCGACAAGGAGACTGGCAAGAAGCGCGGCTTCGGCTTTGTGTACTTTGAAGACAACGACTCTGCTGACAAGGCCGTGGTGCTCAAGTACCACACCATCAACGGGCATAAAGTGGAGGTGAAGAAGGCCCTCTCCAAGCAGGAGATGCAGGCCAGCGGCGGCAGGGGAGGCCGGGGCAGAGGAGGGCGCGGAAGAGGACAGAATGGCTACGGCGGTGGCAGGGGAGGTGGCGGGTACAACAGCTATGGCGGCGGCTACGGGGGCAATGATGGCGGCTATGGCGGTGGCTATGGGAGCGGTGGCGGCTATGGAAGCAGCGGCGGATACGGGGGCAGTGGCGGCTACGGAGGAGGATACGGAGACCAGATGGGCGGCTATGGCAACGGAAACGGCTACAGTGACTTTGGCAGCAACTACGGCCAGCAGTCCTCCGGCTACGGGGCGATGAAAGGGGGTAACTACTCCTCCGGCAGAAGCAGCGCACCATACTCCAGAGGTGGCGGCGGCTACGGCAGGGGGGGCTATGGAGGCTCCTACTAAAGCGAGGCCTGCGTCGCTCCCGCTGTGTGGCTACACAAAGAGCGGCTCCATCACCAAGCCAGAAGCAAAGCCCACGGCCATATACTGGATTCCCCACAAACATAACTCGATACTTTAAATGTCTGCCCGAATTCTGGAATGGGATTGACGGGCACACTGAACACCCTGTCGTAGCACTGAGAAAAAGGAGACCTCACAATCCCAGGCTGGTCCTAACAGGTAGGGAAATCCTTGCCAGCAATCCGACTACTTAAAATGGCCACCAGTGTTTAGCAGCAGTACAACAAGCTACAAAGCTGTAGAAGCAGATGTCGTCGCCTTTCCTAATTCGCTAGACCTTTTCCTCGTCCAGGGTTAAGATCTGACCGCTTGGATTTTTATTCTTATTTTTTTTTTTGGGGGGGGGGGGGGGGGGGGGCAATTAACTGAGTAAAACATTAATCAGTCCCTGACCATAGATAATTGAACCCCCGCGCCTCCGTTACTGAGTTTTTGTAATCGTCCCAGACCATAATTAACCTTTTTTGTATATCTATAATAAATACATCTTATGGAGATTAGATGTCTCGTTTGTTTAGTAGTGCTTATTCACCTTTTAGTGTATTTCTATCTTATAGTTAATTGGGTTTTCTTTTTGTATTTAAGCATATTACGTGTGGAATTTCCAGGACCCTTTTCAAAGTACTTAATGCGTCAATTGCAGTGAACTTGAGAACGTTTTAGTCCTTAGCTGTGCACGAAATTCGGTTGCAGTTAGTACGGTAGTACCAGAAGAGATTTCTCGGGTGAATACTGTGCTTTCTTAATTCTAACTGCAGGTAACGGATACCAGCTTTGCGAAAAACGTTTTAAAATAGTATTTAATGGCTTAAATTGATTTGAACTTGTCCGTGCAGCGTGTAATTTTATGTTCATCTACTAAGGATTGTGTCTAGAAACTTGGGTTCACTGCCGTTGGGATTAAACTACGAAAAATGTTTAACTTTTCTCGGTGTTTAAACAATGTGATTTTATTTCCTTTTAAAGCATGTATGTTTAAATATTTGCTACAACAGTAGTTAATTTTTACATGGACAGTAGTTGGTGTATTGTATCTGCGCACACCCGAGCTTCAAACAATTCAGAGGATTTGGCAAGACTATGGCAAGACTTATTCAAAGTTTCACAGACTTAAATCATTTAAACAAAATGGACTCGAGGGATTCAATTGTAAGAGCAATTCATCTTCGTACACCTTTTAATGTCTCCTTGTATAATTCTTAGTACAAAATCTCTTAGTATTGTTAATAAGAAATACTGGTAAATTGTATGTCTCTTCCCCCCCCCCCCCCCCCCCCCCATTTAAAAAAAATAAATAAATAAACGTTTTATTAAATCGACAAATAGAAAGGTTAACTTTATTTCAGCCTTGACATGTTTTCAGTTATGCATGCTTTGAGTTATGACATTTTTTAAATTGGTGCATATTGGAAACAAAGGTAGGTAATATTTCCTTCACAGCGAAAGTACATCAGTGTGTTTCACAAAGCTGTACATTCCATGACAAATACAGGTTTTGTACATTGACATTGCAAGTTGTACACAAAGTTTAACCTTTTATACAAATTGGTATTTTAGAAATACAGTGACAGACCTTTTAAATAGATTTTGTTGACATTTGTAATTTCAATTTTTCTATGTAAGCAGTGGTAAAATACATAGTGTGAAAAGAACAGCTTTGTTTGTACCATACCGGTAATAAAGTAGTTTTCTGGTCACAGACACCTGCACCACCTTGGCTCCAAATCTTAAGTTGCAGTCTATGGGTGCAAGGGGTTTTGACCACTGATCAGAAGTTCTCCCCAAACCCGACTCTATGAGGAGGCTTGCAGTTACTGAGGAAGCTCATGTTCCTATAAGCATAGGAGTCTGTCTTGCGTGCATACCGGCCCCCTAATCCACTGCATCTTTCCACATTGAAATGTGCCCTAGTTAGTAGTCCCTAAACACTTTTTTTTTTTTTTTTTTTTTTATAAAAACTTAATCTAAAGCTGTTTTAAATACACTTCTGAAGCTGTTCTATGGAATTTAAAATGAGGGAAGGAAAAGCTGTGTTTGCATGATCAATAGCTCCTCAAATTCCATTCTAGCACAGTGTTGACTTAAAACAATGTATGTTTTGAATTCTGGAAGGAGAAAATTGCTTTAGACAACTAGCAAACCCCTCCCAATTAACAGGTGGAGAGAATTGCCTGATCTTGCATGCTTAAATGAATAAAAAAACATATGCGTCCCATGTTTGTTTTTTACATTCTTATTATGGTGGTTTTGTTGTGCACTATGCTATATGTTTAACCAGAATATCTCTCATTTCTTTAGCTAACTATTGGATGGCCAGGATAGACGGTTCCTTACTGTATCTTATTAATCGTCAAGTCTTTGTTTTGTGTTAAGCACGGTCTACAAAGCCTTGCTGTATCTTAACACCATTGTGTATCCAAGAGCATCCCTATTGCAGCAAGTATTAAATAGTGAGTTCCATTGTGGCTATGCGTTCCAGGGGTGACTTGTTGCATGAGCACCACAGATTTTATACCAGGAGAACAGAGCACTAACATGCAAGGTTTGTGACTTTAGTTATATTTTACAATACAGTTCATGATCACAATTTAAATGGTGTGCCTATTTTATTACTGTTACTTATTACTTGTAGAACCTGAGCATCTCTGTACTATATATTGACTTATAAATCAGTGGTCTCCGCATTGCTTCTAGAAAATAGATTTAAATATTGAAAGTGGATAACCTATTAAAGCTCTTTCCCAGTAATGCTCCCAATTTCCCATCCCTTCAAATATGTGTTGCATCTGTCTTTTCAGTAGCATCAGCTACAGTAATCCAATCATGACTTAGTCTGGCTTCATTCTTTTATTTTGTGTCCTGTCCCCCCCCCCCCCATCTCCAGATTTTGTCCAACCACTTTGCTGGGAACAATCTACAACAGTTCAGAGAAGAGGCGCTGCTTGTGGAGATCCTTAAAGTGCCAGTATTGCCGAGGTAAAGGGATCAGCTGTTAACTGTGGCAGAAGGTGAAACCACCAAGGTGTATCATATGGCTAGTAAACAATTGGCCTTAATCATTTGGTAATGAAATTAACAAATCCTCTATGATCAGTTGATTTCACACTTGTTTAATAAAACCACATTAAACTTTTTCTGCCATGGGAACTAATCAACCATTTAAAATGTTCCTGTAGTTACTTGTCAATTTAAGTATGTGTATGTATGTATGTATATGTGTGTATATATATATATATATATATATATATATATATATATAATGTGTGTCTATCATCCATCTCTTCAAATGTCCATAGTTTTTACACCAAGCCAACCTGCTTTTAACCCCACAGACGCAAAGCAAAAATGCGTCCACAGTCATTAGGATTCAGTGAATGTTTCTGTGCATTGAAACAGTAAACAAAATATAATTTGGCCTGTGCATGTAATCAAAACAATTTAATAAAGCAGCATGTTTTTTATTTTATTTTTTTTGGGGGGGGGGGGTTTGAGTAATTCAGTTGAGTCTTACACTGGGTAAGTTTTATTTTTGCTCACTTAAAATGGTTTGTGTTCTTTTGATTTTTGGTTAGCAGTATCCTTTAACAGTACCTCCTTATTTTGCTTGGTATTCACAGGAACTACTCCCAGTTGTCTCTGTCCCTTCTGTTGGTACAGGTAGTCTGGTTTTAGGCATCTTTACCTGTATGGACTACGGCGCTTCCGTAAAAGACTTGTGTGCAACGCAGATTCAGTACAGCAACTTGCCTCAGCTTGCTTCTTGAAGCTGCTGCCGCCTTCTTGAAATGATGGAAATATCATGCTTCGGCCTCGGTTTTGTGAATGCAAGCTCACTAGAGAGACTGATTTACTTTTTAAAATATATATTGTGGTTTTAATGTGTGTTGTGCAGAACAGAATGTGGTAAAGCAAAAAAAAATAAAAATAACTTTGAAGATAGTCCAGACTAATGCTGTCATGTGGGTTTTTTGTATATATTATATAAATTACATTAAGGCTAATTTCTGACTAGAAATGTATGCTGAATTTTACTTTGATTGGACTTGTGCTGGAGTGGAAAAGCAATGCACTCCTAATGAAGAAGTGGGAAGTATTTTCATTGATTTTTGTGTTTAATTGTAATAAAATGATTTAAAAAAAAAAGTTTCTACACCCCCCTTTTTTTTATATATATATTTAAAAAAAATACATAAATGTGTGCTGCATAATGAAGTGTTTTGCTTATCACTACATGGCATTTAGTGGAGGGACTTGTGTTTGTAGTTGGCTGGCTGTGTTAGTTTCCTTTTTAAGCACCATTTTCTATCGATACACCCTCTCGCGAGTGGTTTGCTGGATATAATTAGGGGTGTAAAAATCCAAGTATGCTACAAACACCAATGTACATTTTGCAGAAGTAGTATTTAGGGTTAAGCACACAGACACTTCTCAAATGGCCTTACAATTCAGACTTAGACAGGAGAGGACCTTTTGTTATTTTTTTTTGGGGGGGGGGGGTATTGCTTTCAATTTAGATGCAAATATACACAGTATTCCCCCCCCCCCTGCCAGATGTAAAGGGGGGGGGGGATCTTTTATGTTAATGGATCTGCTGTAAAGTTAATGTCCCAACACCTTGCAGTGTCTTGATATTCAATTCCCTTTAACATGCTGCCTAACCCCTGCCTCATTCCAAGTGCCAAGACATGAGTTTAAAACAAGGGGAATGCAATGTGGTTGTCTGCAGTTACAGTAAGAGTTCTCTTGCCTACAAGACTGCTAACAACCTATTTTCCTTTGCAGATTTAACATGGAATAAATCTTAATGTGTGTTTGTGTATTGGTATAACAGTGTACCCTCTGCCTGGGCCATTGGACGCAAAATGGGAGCAGTTTACAATATCAGTGTACTGCTGTTATTCTAAACCGTAGTGGTCTAGAATCTTAGCACAGCAGAATGCAGGGTAAGTGGAGCTCTGGACAAGCTGAATATGTGAACAGTATCTATACAAAGACTGTTAGATGGGGAATATTAAAATAACACAAAATAGATATTTAGGCATCACATTGTAAAAATTTCTTAACTAAATAATATTTTCCATCCAAATGAATAACAGCCAATGGTGTCATAACAGTAATTGCCCTTTTTCTGCCTATAACTTTTCTGCTGCACCGCTGGTTTTATTAGTTTTTGCATACTGTAGTTTCCAGTATTTAAACATGGAACAGGGTTACGATATTTTAATTAGACTTTTTAGTGTGTGTGTGTGTGTGTGTGGTATATATATATATATATATATATATATATATATATATATATACACACACACACACACATCTCAAATTTCTCTGCAGGCGGGGACCACACAGGAGACCCCAATGTGAGGTTCCGCGATTGAACGATAATGTGATCAATAGGCAATAGGTTACTAGGCTAGGGGAGGGGATGGAAAGAGGTGGTACCTAACGCCTGTCTATTTCTACAGCGTCACGAAATGAGACACTCCCCGGTTTTACCATTAAAAAGTGCAAAGTTAAAATCAGATTATAGCACTGTCTGCCCTAGGTATATATAGCCGGTCTGTTAAAATATCAGAGAGAGAAAAGAAATATGGAGAATTCTCAACTTTGCAAGCTCTTTATCGGCGGGTTGAACGTGCAGACGACGGACGAGGGACTGCGACAGCACTTCGAGCAGTATGGGGAGCTAACCGACTGCGTTGTTGTGCATTACCCGCAGACCAATAGATCCCGTTGCTTCGGGTTTGTGACCTACTCGACTGCGGAGGAGGCTGATGCAGCAATGGCGGGTAGGCCTCATACTGTAGACGGCAACAACGTGGAGCTGAAGAGAGCCGTGCCTCGGGAGGACGCCGGCAAACCCGAGGCCCTCGCCAAAGTGAAGAAAATCTTCATCGGCGGCCTGAAAGACGACGTGGAGGATAAACACCTAGTAGATTACTTCTCCCAATTCGGTACACTGGAGAAGGCAGAAGTGGTCACTGATAAGCAGACGGGCAATAAGCGAGGCTTCGGCTTTGTGTACTTTGAAGACAACGACTCTGCCGACAAGGCCGTGGTGCTCAAGTACCACACCATCAACGGGCACAAAGTGGAGGTGAAGAAGGCCCTCTCCAGGCAGGAGATGCAGGCCGGCGGCGGCAGGAGAAGCCGGGGCAGAGGAGGGCGCGGAGGCGGAGGAGGTCAAAATGGCTACGGCGGTAGATACAACAGCTATGGTGCTGGCTACGGGGGCAATGATGGCCGTTATGGCGGTGGTTACGGGGACAATTCTGACTCTTACGGTGGAGGTTACGGGAACGAAGGTGGCTACGGGATCACTGGAGGCTACGAGGGCGGCGGCGGCTACGGCGAACATACGGATGACTATGGCTACGGAAACGGCTATAGTGACTTTGGCAGTAGCTACGGCCAGCAGCCCTCCGGCTACGGGGCGATGAAAGGCAGTAACTACTCTGGTAGAAGCAGCGCCCCTTACTCCAGAGGTAGTGGGGACTATGGGGGTTCCTATTAATCCGGCCCTCGTGTGTGTCAGATAAAGACAATATGCAAGGGTAATGGGGAGCAGGGAAACAAGGACTGGAATTTATTAAACATTTTTATAGAATTGTTACTGTGTTGATTTTTTTTTTTTTTTTTTACTGTAGATAGTCTGTACAGAATTTATATGAGACTGAATACATACAAAATGCAGAGTTTTTTTTTTATTGTTTGTTTGTTTTTTCCCCCCATGACTTGCATAAACAGTAAATGGATGGTTTCCGATTTTTTTTTAACTTCAATCAATTCACAACAATAAATTGAGGAGGAGTTTATGTGTTTTTAAAAATCTGATTTGGGTACTTCCTGTTAAATTTGAAAAATGCGAACGCGACTCTTCACTTCTGTCAAATGCGTTGCAATTTCACTCAGAAACCCAGTTGCAACTAACAAAAAAATCATAGTTTTGAGAGAATTATTTAAAATGATGTTCATAATCCGTTTGTATAAATGTCCACAGATAAATACAAGGTGAGTTCTGATCGAGGTTTCGGGAAAGCAGTTATTATAACTTTACATACGTTTATTATTATTATTATTATTATTCTTACATCCTGACATTTAAATACATCACACTCCGCACACGCATGTTGTAATGCTGCACAGCATTTTATATAGGTGTCTATTGGGATTATTTAGGAAGCGTTGGAACGACTGGTGCAATTGATTTGAAGAAGACTATCATTAACATGGATACAGTTACCGGTTAACTGAGCCCTGCCTTTGTTTTCTGGCAGCCCTGCATAATTCCTGTACAAACATAGACACACGTGGATAGCAGGGCATTATCTATCTATCTATCTATCTATCTATCTATCTATCTCTCCCTCTCTATCTCTCTCTTTCTCGCCATTGGATATTTTTGAAACTGGTAATCCCACTAAACATAAAATATGGTATCGTAACCCCCCTTTACTAGCATGTTATTCATGTAGTTATTTTTGTTGTATTATTTAATCGCTCGTTTACACGTCTGCTAGTTGAAAAAAATCGCTTAAAAAGAGGTAGAGGCTAGTTCGAATATTTTTTTGTCTTCTGTTTGGTTCAGCAGAGCATCAACAATTGCAAGCTGCAGTTCTCTACAGCATGGCAATGCTGTGCTGCATCAAGCTAACTACCTTAAAATGGAGGATGCGTGTGTGTGGTGTGCGTAAAATGAGGTAATGTGATGACAAGTAGCGGCCACAGGGGGCACAAGAGTCTTAAATAACATTTTAGAAATTATGTAACCTTGTTTAATTAAAGTGAATTTATCAGATGAGCTACTGAGATGAGTAACCCGGAACAAGGCGATGGCAGATTTATACAATAATTTACAAAACGAAGTAAAAAAAAAAAAAAAACACCTACTCCAGAATCCAAATACATAGCAGTTTGCCATCTTTAAGCAATAACATGTTTTAATGTTTATCACATCTCATAACGCTAAACAACATACAGAACACTGAAGCTGTTTAAACGTCGCGCTAGTTAAGGAGGGTTAAATAAAAAACGTACTGTACAAAATTGACATGAATCTGTTTAACATAGCATGTACAAAATGATTAACTGAAGTGGATTCTACTACTAAGTGCAAGAGGAAAGTAGGAGTCAAACACTGGTTACATTGGTTTAATTTCGTACTAGTTGTTTTGCTATTGGTTAACTCCGCTTACTGTCACAATGTACGCTGAAGTCACTTTTAGGTTATATTAACCGGGGTTGATTGTATATAACTCTTTGCAACAAGCAATATGAGAAAAAAAAGATAAACAAGACGAAACCTTTTTTTATTATTATTATCATACTTTTAAAAACGGAAAACAACCTACCACTTGATTCTGGATTTATTTGTTTGTTTGTTTTTTAAACGGAAAAAAACGATTGGACAGAATCTACAGGGTTATAAATAATTGCCTTACAGTAAAATTACAGTACTCGCTGTTTGCTGTTGTGGGACTTTGATGTCCAACATTATGACTGTCCACAGTATGTTCTAGAATAAAAACGAAGGCTCAAATGATCTGTTTAAACCCAAATATTACAATTAAATTCAACTTACCTAGGTATGTTGGTATTGAAGTTATGCTAACCTAAATGCACTTTTTTTTTTAAGATTAATTAGTTGAAATCGCGCACCGACTTCACTGTCTTCAGCTCTGTTTCTGAATCTCTGAGGTAACTAACACTGAAGCTCGAGCCGGGTTGAAGCTGGGCTCCTCTGCACGAGAATAGATGTCTCCCGGATGAAAAGGAGAAACATTGGCAGCGTTTATCTGCGCCGCTCGTTACTAACGGACATTATAAAGACAGCGCTGTGTGTGAATCCGGCGTCAAGGGTCTAGACTGGAGACTACACTAAAACATGTGGAGCTAAATATACAGTTTTCGAAATATATTTATATACGTGTACCATATTGATCTTATTTGTACTCAGGTTGAAACCGCTTATACATACACATTTTGCATATTGCTTTTCCAGTATAGTGGTTTGTTTTGTGTGTGTTATTATAAACGTTACTTCGTTTAAATTGCAGTGTCTTATGAATGATTGCAAAATATGCGTGCATAGTATTAGTTCTTGTGAAGCGTCTCAATGGACAAGCTAAACTAAATCAATCAAGAGTCGGGTCAATGACCTACAAGTTATTTCTTTTCGGAAATGCGACGATGTACACATTGCACAGCCAGGGTACAGTGCAGAAGTGTTCAGTGCAAAACAAACACCGTGTGCTTGATATCGCTGGCGCTTTGCTAAATTAATCCAGTTTACACTACTGTGTAGAGTAGTTTAATAAATACATGTCTCCTGTCGTGGACTACATTATTGGACTCCATTCCGAATATGAAATGTATTCTAAAATCAATTCTAAAATCAGGCATATGTGGACAGACGAGACGGGTGTAAAGGTACAATACTGTATTTCCATCTGATTAAAATACCTAGCTGTTTTTTAGCCGAATGTTATTATCTTTTACTTAAGATTTCGTCATGGCTAATAATGACATGCCAAGGTTGCAACAGCGGGATATTCTGTAATAAACACCGCATGAAGAGTTAAACCGATCATCAATATTCTGCACACAAGCTGGCACTGTTTTGTTACTGGGCTGACTCATCTTCTATTCAAACACTTTTTATTCATGACGATACTGAAAAGATAGGAGGGCAATTTTAAGAATTAACATTGTACAAGTTGTCATTATACTATAAAAGTCATTTTTATATAAGAAAATAGTAGAAATGAAGTGATGTTGACTTTAAGTCTTTTGCAAAAAAAAAAAAAACAAACCTACAAAAAAAGGATGAGAATCCCATCTCAGTAAGTGTGTGAAGACTAGTCTATATCCACATGCGTTTTGAATGCCTTAGACCACAAAGACAGTTCTCTTTAAACGTCTCACTGGGCACTGGATTCACTTGGTAGTTCAGTGTTTCCCTCTGCGCCCAGCTCTCCCAGAAGCTCCAGGAACGCGTTGTGTGTTTGAAAGGGGCTCCCCTATCTCTAACCCCTTCCCCTGGGCTCCAGTTACCTTGGAGAGCACTGCATTATTGTGCAGCCTTTCAGGGCTGTTCTTGCTGAGCATTCCCAAGCCTCCCTCACTTCCCATTCCCTTGCTTCTGTATTAGAATGCCCCCCTGAAGACCACGGCTTGTTTAGCGCTATACTTGAGGATGAATGGAGCCATGATTTAGTAATGATAACAATGCTGTTGAAATGCTTAGCAGCTCTGTACTGTGTGCTGTACAGTACAGTTCACTCTCAGTAACACATTTCTTGACTGTTGGACTGATTCAGTCCACCAGTTATTATGCAATACTGCTGAGCACATTCTAGACGTATAAAATGTTGTTTCATTGTTAAAAAAATAAATAAATAACCAGTATCACAATCTATCCTGATGCCTGTGTAACCCTTTGGCTTGCCCCAGTACAGTAATAACTGCAGGCCAGTCTACAGTGTGTCTGTGCAATTTTCTACATTGCACTTCATTTTCTAAGCAGCTGCCCATGTAGTGAATGACATAATTAGACAGATGGCCAGTGCATGCTATTTCAGGATTTTAAAGGTCTTAAAGGGTAATGGAAGAGAAGTAATCCCACTCACTGAATTAGTTAAACCATGCATTCAGGACCAGCAAAGCCAGGTTGCACTCCAGTTTGAGACAGCTTTTGCTGTTGTGAGTTAAGCTTTGCTGAATTCTCCCGTGTGTGTTCTGAGCTTCACACAGCTGGGGCTCTGGTGTTGAGATTGATTTGAGTCCTCTTTCTGATGTTTGTCCAAACCTATTGAGAAGTCTAAATGCAGTGCTGTGTAACTGATTATAAGATGGTATGGTGGTGGCGGCTAAAATATTAAAAAAAAACAATTACCATACTGTCAATTCGTGCAAGCTAGTCACAAGCCTGGTGATTTTTAAGCATGTTTTTGCCATTGACAAGCTGAAACTAACCCAGGCTGCGACTTCCTTTCTGCTTCCAGCTGGACCTTTGTACCTAATTTGCTGTTCAGTATAAAATAATAATCCTGGGGGCAGGCTCCCGAGTGGCGCATCCAGTAAAGGCGCTCCACATGGAATGCAGGAAGTGCCCTATAGCCTGGGGATCGCAGGTTCAAGTCCAGGCTATGTCACAGCCAACTGTGATTGGGAGTTCCTAGGGGGTGGCACACAATTGGCCGAGCGCTGCCTGGGTAGGGAGGGCTTAGGATGGCAGGGGAATCCACGGCATACCGCAAGTTAACAACCCCTGTGGCCGATAGGGCACCTGTGGCTCTGCAGTGGAGCCACCAGATCTGTGTTGTCCTCCAGCATTGTAGGTCTGGTGGCCTCGCTGTGGATCCGCAGTGTGAAAAATGATGGATTGGCAGGAGGACACATGCTCCAGCCTCCATTCCCTGAGTTGGCATGAGCCGAGGATACAGATAATAATTAGGCAACCTCTGGATCCTCGTTCAAGAGTTGTTACTGGGCGATTTGAATAACGCATTTTATGTACAAACGCCTGCTCTTGTTTAAATGTAAAGAACATTGGTGAGTTTTCACAAATAAAAAACTGTTAAAGATTTAATTGTGCAACAATGCAATGTTTTTTTTTGGGGGGGGGTTTGTCCATCAGATCGCAAACAAAAAGCAGATCTCTCTGGACTTTACTGTACAGCAACAAGCTGCCTGGAAAATGGGCATCGTGTGTTCCTATAGTTTTACTATGCATTCATCATAGATTGCCATATTTAAAGATATGCTTTACCGTGCCTTACAATGTGATACCTACACTTTGCAATCATTTTATTAAGGGAAGGGTAATTTGTTTTTTTTTATGGATGACCCACAAAGCCGAGCTGAGCTGAGCTGTGCTTCAGCAGGAGAGCAAGTTTATATTGATGGGGCCTACTACACAGAACTGCTCAAAATGCAGCTTACTGCTTCCAAGTGAGCCTTTTATTTACTTTCTTCTTTTCAATATGAGAGCTGTTCATTTCACTACTCCAAAGCAGGATTAAGTAAAGAAATGCAGAACCAATTTGGAAAATTTGAGCTTGGTTATAAAGTGACCTGTTTATATTACTGCAGCTAGTATTGTATTGTATTGTACTTTATTGAATTGAGGGGTACCAGGAGGTGTACAAAGTTAATTGGTGTTTGTGTATATGTGATCTTCAGGCAGGAACTGTCCCTCCAGAGGACGAAGGCTCTGGCGGAGAGTCAGAGGGTGCTGGAGGTGTACAGGAAGCTCCTTGGCAGCGAGAGGGCTCTCAAGCTGTGCCAGGGAGAGAACATGAAACTGCGGGTCAGACTGGACGAGCTGCAGAGCGCTTCTCATGAGACAGATCAATAAATTGTTTCATGTACAGTGAGGTGTAAGTGGCAACATGAATCTGAGTGTTTGTGAGCCAGGCATCAGTTAATATTGATTTGCGCATAGTAAAGCATTGTGTATTTCCCTGTAATAAATTAGCAGTCACTGATGCCACCTACTGGTTAAGACAGTTCATAACTTCCAACTAACAATTAAATTTGAGTGAAACAAGACACCGGTTTGTAAATAAATGCACAGACTTATAGTAGTCCTTGTTATTTCTCAGAATTATGAGAGTTTATAACATCTTAAAAAAATAAGTTACAAAACAAGTTTGCTCTTGTTGTTTCTCAGCGGTGAATAAGGATCGCATTAAGAAGCGCAGGTGTGAGAAGTAGAGAGTTGACATGCCTGCAGACGAGCTGATGGAGAAGGGGCCTGGAAAACATCAGCCTGCTGTGAATGGGGAGGCAGGACAGACAGAGCCCAGCGCCACCCTACTGCAGGGGGTGCCAGCGCCCGAGCCAGCCAGCCAACTGCCCCGCTAAACTAAACATGTGTGCATCTCTGAGGAGCCCCCCAGGTCAGTGCCCTCCAGCCAACCCCCCCTCTCTCTCTCTCCTCCATCGCTGCATGAACTACACCCTCTGTTTCTTCTTTCTCTTCCTGGGCTTTGTGCGCACGCTGCTGCCTCGCACTGGCCTGTCACGGCTCAGTCTGCCTTTCAGAAAAGCCATAGGCAGGAAGGACTCTCGCTAGCCTCTGGAATATTATGTCTGTGTAAAGAACACCAGAGGGGCTGGAGAAAGGGGACAGAGAGAGAGAGAGAGAGATAGAGATACACAGTATATTTCTCTCTAGATGTGTGTTTGTGTTAACCATTTTTAAAGTGGTTGTAGCTATGCTAATTATTTCATGCATCATACCTGCTGTACTCGCTCTCATTCGCTATAGATGTTTTAAAGGAAAGTCATGTTGAAGAAAAAATATATTTATTTTTATTTTAAAACTTGATTAAAGAAATCTCTGTTTGCTAGCCCTTTAAGGAACAATTGTTCAGTGAAATTGCCCCCATCCCTTCAGTGCCGCCTTATCTGTCTTTAACCAACCAGCTGCTTCCCCTGTTGACTGACAAGGCTTGCAGTCAGTAACACGCTTTGATCCCAAAGACACTTGTGAGATGGAAGGGTCGAGGGAGGTGAGCAATAAGGCAAGGAAGCGGAGAGCTGTCTTTATTCTAGTGGTGTAGCAGATATGATGTTTCACAATGAAACCCTGCAATGCGTTTGCTGTACATTTGTTTCTTTCACAACTGCACGTCTGGAATGGAGGTTTTATTGTTTATTGTTCATTGATCTTTTTGTTAAATGTTTGTGTGAAAAATATTTTACTAGTTATTTAATGCATTAAAATAAATGTTAGACTGTATTCAAGTAATTCATGCCAATATTCTATTGTGTGTGTAGACACTAGAACATACCATTCTCAAAGTGCTGACCGAACACAAGGTGTTTCACTGTTGTGGCCAGCTCTGTAAAGCTGAATCTGGATTGGGTGGTTTGCCTGTAGGTCTGTGCCAGTGGATGTTAAAATCAATAAGGAGGAGGAGCTTGAGATAGGAGCCGAGGACAGCGAGAATGAGCAGGCAGAGGGCTCACCCCATCATCCACGTATCATCTAAGCCCACCTTAGAGAATCAGTACACCCAGCACTAGGGAGTCCGTCTCTGCTTGTACTGTAGTGATGGGTGGTACCAGGTCATCAGGACCTGTGCAGCTGCTAAGGGTCCCTTAGCATTGTGTGCTTGTAGAGACCCTGTTGCCTTCTTAAACCAATTTCTTGGATTAAGCGTGAGATTCTGGCACCATACATAATAGTGGACTGGTTTTAGGAGTCCTTATAATAAGATAGAAATTGGTGCAATTTTTTTTTGACAGATGCGAGTACACCCATATACTCTCTGATGTAGATGTTTGCTTTAACTGTTCTTATTCTTGTGCACTTCTTTGTTTCTGTATTGTTGTTAATAAGGTATGTGTCCACTTTTTATCATGTGTGCTTGCTTTGATGCTGTATGATAGATTGTTTGGTACAAGTTTTTGTTTTTTTTATTGAGATGATGTGGGCCAATCTGCACTGGGAGGTTTATAAACTTATCGTGCTAAGCACGTCATAGACATTCTGTACACCCCCATGTCACCCAGTACGGACCGCCTCCACAGAGTATCCTGTCCCTGATATATATATATATATATATATATATATATATATATATATATATATATATATATATATATATATATATATATATATATATATATATATATATATATATATATATATATATATACACACACACACACACACACACACACAGTAACCCGTACAGAGCTGGGTTTTGGCTGCTATGCTCCCCTTTGTCCTGTCCAGCATCAGTGTCTCTTTAAATCCAGGCTCACTCTGCCCTGCATGTCCCGAGTTGTGTGCTTCTTCACTGATGTGTTTGCAGGGCTCTAGCCCCGGCTGGCAGGCTGTTAACTGCGCTGTGTTCCCCAGGCCAGGCTGCGCCAGCAGGATCCCACGTGCGCCTGGACCTTCAGAATGGGAAGAGAAAAGCCAAGCTGCAGGCCAGCCCGGGCGAGCAGGAGGAGGAGGAGGAGAAGGAGGTGGGCAGGTACATCTGCAGGAAGCGAGGGGCCACGCTGCTAGCTAGCAAGCCGTCTTCCTGTTTCGAAAAACAAATGTTCAGAGAGAACGATTTTAAAGTGGAGTAGAAATCCATTCGGCGTGTCTATATGATTAAAGGTCAATGTGTTATTTTATTTATGGAAGTGAATTCGATTTAGCAGATTGACCAGCATGGAGGAAAGGGTGTTTCTGAAGAGGCTTTAAGAACAGTTCAAACAAAGTGCTTCTCTGCTTTCATTGCAGGCAGGGCACGGAGAACACAGAGTCTCAGACTTTCACTGCTCAGGAGCTAAAGAAAGCACTGAAACATTTTAAAGAAGCTGCCGTGGTGCCCACTGATGAGGAGAAGGTAAAGGGAGGGGTCATTGATTCCTGAGGCACACTGTCACAGGAACTAATATTGACTCTACCTGCAGCTGTGGCTGGATAGACTAAAGTCTTCTCACTCTCTCAAAACATTTGATTTGGTATTCAAGACACCCTGGCTAGCAGGGCCAGTGTGAGTCTAAAGCCATGCATTTAACAGAGGGGGGAATGTACTAGTTGATGACTCTGTGTCTGTCTGCAGGAGGCGGCAGAGGCGTCAAGGGCTCAGTTCCACCCCCTGGAGGAGCTCAAGAGAGACATGGAGGTGCTCAGTTTGATGATGGAGACAGACTTCCAGATCATGTCTCGCCTGCTACAGCAGTTCAACAGCTCTGCAGCCTCGCTGGAAGAGAGGATCTCTGCACTGCGAGAGCTGGAGTACCTCATACACCAGGTGAGCCTGTGCATCATTCCTTATTGAAATGCTCCATTCCTCTCTGCTTGGACTGATGATGGGGCTTTCTTACTGGGAGGAATGTGATGCATCCGAGCCAGCTCGCTGTCCATGTCTGTTATTCAATCAGCGCAACTAAAGGGCTTCTTTTCAAATTTTCAAACCATTCTGACTTCGGTTTTTTGCTCTGCCACTAGCTTTGAGCTTCTTTTCTGGTTTGTGTTCCTGTATAATTGACGGCTGCCTTGTGTCCGCTGCCAGGTGGACAATGCCCAGGATTTCGTCACCATTGGGGGGCTGCAGCTGGTCATCGGCACCCTGAACAGCTCTGAGCCAGTGCTGCAGGAACACGCTGCTTTGGTGCTGGGCTCTGCACTCTCCAGGTAACACACACTCCTGCCCCTGTCAGGGTGACCCTCTGTGTGTCTCTTCTCTGCTCACGCTGTGCCCCTGTCTCTGTGCCACTTCTCTGCTTATGCTGTGCCCCTGTCTCTGCAGTAACCCCGTGGTGCAGGTGGGGAGTTTTGTCATGAGATAGAAGTAATGAAATGAAAGTAATGAAAACCCCATGAAATTGTAAAACTTGTTTGTCTTCCTTTTACACTCATGCAGCAAAGATTGAAATAGGTTATTATGAAGCAGTCAGTGATACAAACAGAAAGCAATTCTAGAAACCAGCATTGAGACAGCTGGGTTTCATCAGACTGAAATATAAAAGATGCAGGGCTGAACCTGCCTGTGGACTCAATGGACACCCTCAATAGTATGAACTGTGCACCGCGCCTGCATACTGTATCAAGTACTTGCCTTTCTGTGGAAAACAGGAATTCATTTACACAGCTGTGTGTAAGCTTTTGTAAGTAATAAAATAACGTATGGATGTTTGTGTTTCTCATGTGGTCGTCGTGCACTCCCGCCACGCGAGGGTGATGGCAGTGTAATTGATTTCATAGTGAAATGTTTTAAATCCTTAATCCTGAGCTGGTGATTTTTTTAAAAGTGGAAAACCATTCTGCCAATTTTACGATAACCAGATGGCTAATTCAGAGTCCTCTCGTTAACAAGGCTGTTCTGCTTTTGAAAACAGGGAAGTTATGTACACACTGAGGTGCAGTAAGGGGGTCTCAGATTAGTGGAATCACAGTCTGTTGAGTGTATGATAGAATTACCAGCTGCAGAGCCTCGCTGCCAATGAGAGACAAGCAGACGGAGCGGGGCATGCTGAATCGTTTATTGTGTCGGCTCAGAAATGAGTGGACAGTTTTGATGAAGACGCTGCAGGGCTCCTCCCACTCCGGGATCATTCCAGGCACTCCCTGTCACCCTGGATCTGGATGTGCATGTTTTTCAACCTGCAATATGAAGACAGATCTGATGTGGGTAGAAAGCTACAAATGCCTTGGCTGGTGTTTGATACTTGCATTAAATAAAAAAGGAATAAGAACACACTGGAGAAATCTGGAACAGCTGCTATTATTTCATTGTAATTGTGGGGGACAGATCACAGCTCAGCTTGGGTTATACAGAGTGCTGTGTTACAAACAGGGCTGGGATCGGGCAAGGGCTGTGACCTCATGCACCTTTTACTCTAACAGGATGCTGTCCCTTTCAGTCACCCGGGCTAGCAAACCACAGAGGCACGTTAGTGTTGCAGGGCTGCTGTTGAAACGGACAGATTGAGGTGAATTGCATCATAAAGGTTTCAAGGTGACCAGCTGCATGCTGCCCCCAGGATTCCATGCTCCGGGTTAAAGATTACACTGGCTGCAGCCTCGAAGCCCCCTCGTTTCATTGGGGGGCATGTCCTACCTGTTTTCCATGCACAGTATGCACTTGTTGGCGTAAGTCTGGCCATTGGTCCCGCACACTGGATTGTAGTCCCTGGGACACATAGCATCTGGGTACTGCGCACAGTTAGGCTGGAGGAGAGAGACGAGAGTGGCTGAAGTACAGACCACAGCCCTCTGAACAACAGGGCTGCAGAGCAGCTCTGCCCTCGCCATACTGACATTGTTACATTTTTACATATTTCATGTATAATAATGCAGATCTCTGATATGTCAAGGAGCTGAGAAAGTGAATTTGTGACAAGTTATGATTTAGTGTGTGTGAAATACGGGTGATAATAATGTCATAGTTTCTACAGTGTCATCCCAGGGCAAAAAGACAAACATTCAATTCAATTAATTTGCTTTGTGTGCTCTCTGCATGTAGTGTGTATAAATCATTGCTGTGCATCCCAGTGCATGTAGTGTGCACAGAGAGGTCTCACCTCCTTTGGTTGGTGTAATAAAAAAAAGGGTGTGTTCTAGAAAGCTCTAGAAATGCGTTCGAGTTCATCTGTGCCCTTGCCCAATAATAACCCGTATTCGATATAACTAAGCCTTAGTTATGCTTATATAACTTGTTTTTGTCAGAATGTTCTAGGGAAAGGGATGGTTTATTCAGAGGGCCGAGCCTCGAGGGAGTGATCTGGCCAATTACTCTCTCGCACACAGAAGCCTAATTTGGTAAGTTATAAAAGGACGGGGTTCTCCCCTGCTCTGATGAGAGTCAGCCGTGAGGATTAGCGCGCAGTCCTGCTCGGTATTTTTTGGAGACAGCTGCCTTCTCTTACCAGGGTCGAAGGGCTCTCCCGATATGCTTGGAAGGGTAAGAATTAGTTCAGTTGCATCTCATGGATTGTATTGATCTGTGATTAATATAATCTTTGTATGTAACCTTGTTGGGTTGTGTCCCGTTAGGGATATCGTTATTCGCAGTATAGCATCTGTGTATGTAACTGTGTGTGTGTGTGTGTGTGAAATAATAAAGGACCTTTTGAAATTACTCTGTGAAGTAATTGTCTTATTTACCTCCACATCAACTTCCTTTTAAATTTAAAGTAATTAAATTTCACACAACAGTTGGCCAGAAGGTTGTTCAGCCAAACTGAATTCTGTAAGAAACAATAAAAAAAGAACATGAAAACACAATTACTATATGTCCAATAAATGGTATATTGGTTATTGATGAAGAACCAGTAATAGATGACCCCTGTCAATTGAACTGATCACTTGCTGAATAAGCCACCATGGAGTGAGAAGAGTGCCAAATCTGACATGGGCTGCTTTCTGGCATCTAGTCATTTTATCAAACACTAACAGAGCAACAGAGCTCTTCTACAATGAGGAAAATCACCCAAGAAAAGTTACCAAGCCAGGAATCTAGCCGTGCTAACAAACACGACACAGACTGAGTCAAAATGTTTGTCATTTAACTATGTTATTACAAATCAGGAATACACATGTCAGGCATTTAATGCCAGGGTTTGCACTGTAAGTGATCTAAAGCTATTTATAAATGTATTTTAATATTGTAACTTATAATTTGTAATGTAGCCCATTGTGCACAACAAAGAAAAAATCAGATACAAGGGGTTTCCATTATCTATCAGCTGTAGGGTTAGAAATGAGCAGCTCTCTAATTTCACTGCATTCTTGCTGTTTATTTGTCTGCATGTTCGGTATTGAGTTGTGCTTTATCTCCCTCTGTTCATTGAAGAGCACTGGTATTCTTTGCTCCAGTTCCAACGACACTGTAACTGCAGTGAGCTCCACACCCTGTGACAGGATTGTCCATTGAGATGCTGTGAATAAGAAGCTCTACTCCCTGTGACAGGACTGTCCTTTGAGATGCTGTGAATAAGCTGTTCTAGTGCACTTTGGTCACAGGGTTAAAACAACCTGATCTCAGATTGCATGTGTCTCCTCCTTTTCTTTTGAAACTCTTCCAGTATTGTGTGCAGATCTGTTCATGTTACCTGGTCACTCGATACTCAGTGAAAGATTGGAGCGAGCCTGGTATTCTGTTACCTGGAAGTCTCTGGCTCACATATCATCGACTCCACCTAGGGATCCATGGGAACGCCACACTCTGCTAGTTTTAGAGCTCAGTGGAATGAATTAACACCTCCGCCCATTGAACTGAATGGGATGGCAAGGGCTTAATTTTCAGATGCCAATTCCAATTCCAAGTGCTTTAGGAAAACGGAACTGAGCCCAACCCTGCTTAGCGACCCCTGAAGAAGCAGCTCTGTACCCAAGAGCAAAGTACGGGTCAGTCTGATTCACTGATCAGCTGCACAGAGATTCATTACAACAGCAACCAAGACAAGAAAACACCAAAATATAGCTCTAATACTGGCAAGCACAAACAAAACACACACACACAGCTTCACATAGACAAGCAAAAAACCAGCATTCCAGTGATTCAGTTTAAGTTTCAGCAACAGATAATGGGAAACAACACTGTCAATGTTCAAACGCAGGCGACAAACAACAAGTGCTATTAGTTTTCTGTTTTGAAACCTTACTGTTTTCCTTTTTTCTCAATGAAAGAAAAATAAAACAAGTTCTGCCCAGACTGGACCAGCTGCCTAGCCTAGAACCCTGGGAACAATGCAGAATTCTAGAACTGCTTAGTCATGTGCCTGCCTACCTGTCCAGCATCTCAGTGTTAATAGCAGCAGAAAGTAGCATGCTTACCAGAAAGGCAGAGGAGGGCCAGGGTGAGAAGGCGGCAAGCGGTCTTCATCGCTGCGCACGTAGTGAGTGATGTGTGAGTGTGTATGGACTCTATCCGTGTACCTGCGCAACTAACTCCCTCTCAACTTTTTGTTTGAGAGCTCAGTAGTGCCCCCTGGTGTAAGCAGCGAGTCATGTTTTGTTTGCCAGTGCCCCTGACCATGGCTGAGGCCAGTAAGGGCAATATTTTCAAATCGTTTTACTTGGATGTTTAAAGTATAACTCTTATTTTTTGAACGAGGCACAACTTCTGTCATTTTACAAACTATAGTGAAGACTAACTCTGGACAGGGCATCCGGGCTATGTAATCACATATCACATGACGTTATACAAACTGACGTTTAGTCAACCTCTACCGTGTAATGCGACATCATAACCACAAGGTGGCAGCACAGTGTTAGTAATAACAGTAACAGAGTGTACATGTGCAGAATGGCAAGCTACGGTTACCATGCTATCTGACGAAGACCGAAGTCCAAGCATAGCTAATTATTAAAATAGACGGTTCTCAGTTTATCCATTACTTTTCTTCATCATTATATAGTACTGGCACAAATTATGGCAACAACAAATGATTTCTAGCAAGACTAGGGCTGGGGATAATTGTCTCCGCTTCAAAAATATTTGAAATATTTTAATGAGCAAGACACCTCACAAGTAGAATGGTCCTCTGAAATGTGCTCCTTGTTCTAGAAAGCAGTAGAACTGGGGACAGGGAGTTTGTTGCCAGATAACTTCACTCAGACTGCTGGCTCGCAAAATATCTTGGTGTCCCCTGAATAGATCATTGTCTCCTGTTTACAAATATGCTCAGGACTTGAATGAAGCCAAGATGCCTCACAAAGATAGAAGGCAGTGCGATGAAGCCTTTGTGATGAAGCCTCGCCTGAATGACCCTGCAGTCACTGCTTTCAGTGCTTTAGTCTTGCACCCCTGAGCTCACTGGCTAGACTGAGCTACACCTTTGCTGTGCAGTACAATGTGTTGCATTGAATCCATGGACAAGGGTTATTTTACCAAAAATATGAAGCTGTTCTACTATATTTAGATTTCCCTACAGTAAGTACTGTCGCCTTTTGTGGACATCATGTTTTCAGCAGAAAAGCAGTTTTCTGTTGTATCTATAAACACTCTACCCTCAAGCCTGACTCCAGTTATACATGTTACTGTTGTGTGTGTGTGTGTGAGAGAGTGCTTGTCTTAGACCGCTCAACAGTAAAGGCCTGTCTCACTGTGTTGAGAAGATTCATTGGTTGTAAGGCACACATTTTGCCCTGTGTAAAGACATTCAGATTTCATCATGTAGTAACTCTTAGACTGTCAGTGCATGTCTTAGTGCAGCATGAGGAGGACATGCAGCCATCATGTGCAGTGCTGGCCTATGCACCCGAGAATGGTTCTGGTGCGCAGAGTGTTACCAGCGCAAGAAGGCTAATACATTGCTGTATTCCATTCAAGGGGGGCCGAGATACTAGAACTCCTCAAATATGTATCACGTTGGTGTGATGTATGTGAGAGCTTGAATAACCTCATTCTTACAAAAGAAACAAGCCTGATAAAATGTCTGCTAGGGGTTCTCACTTCGATACTACCTTTGTATTAACGTGAGGACATCCAAAAAGTTTGTGTGCGTGTGCCCGTGCCCGCCTCATCGTCGTCCGCTTTTGGCTCGGAGCGCGTACCCGCTGCCTGGCTGTTTTTCAGATTGGCGTTAACGTCATGGCCCCGCCTCTCCGCAGCTGCTCGCTCCCCCAGAGTGCCTCGCGCTGTGAAGAAACCACTGCGCCTCGAGACTGGCAGAGAGGAACGACAAAATGGCGGAGTGAGCGAGCTGTACAGCTGAAGCAGAGACGAGAAAAAGAAGACAACTACTGCCGAGGAGGAGACGAGCAGCTTCGACTCGGAACAGACTAACCACGAATAAATAATACCATCGACCCAGGAGAGAGGGGAGGAAGCAACATCGCCAGGACATGCATAAGGCGATAACAAATTAGCTGGATATAAGGATTGATGATAGAGAAAGAGAGGTCGAAGGTATAGAGGAGGAAATACCGTGTGGCTTAACCCCCTTTCTCCCGAAAAAACACTTACCAAGAAATCCATGATTTTCATTTCTAGTCGGTAAACAAAGCGGCTCGCTCTCTCGCTGGCTAGTTTTATTTTTTATGTTTCCTCCTGAAGTACGTGGTCGCTGACGGCTGTACCGGGACTCTATGTTATTGTAGCGAAAGACGGAAAAGGGCGGCGGATTTATCGCAGAATAGCACCTCTTTTTTTCAGTTCGAGCGTTGCCGGCGATTCAGAGGACATGGCTAGCAGTAGCGGCTCGAAGGCCGAGTTCATCGTCGGTGGGAAGTATAAACTCGTCCGGAAAATCGGATCCGGGTCTTTTGGGGACATTTACCTGGCCATCAATATCACAAACGGGGAGGTAAAAAACGACCCCTCGTTTTAATTAAGTAACAATGTCATGGCTGAGTTCTTACAGAAGGTTGTACAGAAACGTTGACGGATGCCATTTTCTAGTTTGGTTCGTCCTTGTTTAGCTTGCTTGTTGCTATTGCTTATTACGCTGTAATTACACACTGCAGCTTTCTGGGGTGTTTTTTGGTATATGGAAGTGGAGTAGTTTGTATCATGGCTAGTTATGTGAAATGTGACATGTCTCTGTGAAAAAGGTGGGGCAGCCTTTGTATTTTTTAAACTTATTATGAGACCTGTCGTGTAATTTCCATTCCCCACGGTAGCGTAGTTATTGTTCTTTTATTTATGTAATTGTATTTGGAACACATTTCTTTGTTTTTAGATAAATAATAAAACTGGCTAACAAATACTGTGCATTGTGTATTTTCAGGAAGTTGCAGTTAAACTGGAATCCCAAAAAGCCAGACATCCCCAGTTACTGTATGAAAGCAAACTGTACAAAATCCTCCAGGGCGGTGTCGGAATTCCTCACATTCGGTAAGAAACCGTCACCGGTTTTTAAATTATCAATGGCTCTTTCTTGGGACTTTTATTACAGCACAATGGCACATGACCATTGTAACGTAACAATCGACTGAAGAAACTCATCTAGCACACTTTAGGTAAAACCCTAGCATTCATCAACTATAACGCCCCCTGGTTTGATTTGTGATCAATGGGGATATCTTGTTTGAGGGAGGTGATACCTGTAGAAAAACAGACTCCTTTTTTAGGTCGAATATTCCTCTAAAGTTGATAGCGACTTTTTTCTAAATGGATGATGCATTGTATAGATCAGAGGAACCCTAAAAGCTGTCGATATTGAAAATGGTGTGTAGTGTAATATATTTTATATAATATAGTGAATGTGTTCTTTCGTACACGGAGCTGGTGTAGGGGGTTCGTGCGAGTTGGAAATGGCCGCTCCTCTCTTTTGTTTTGTTCCAACATGTCTGCCTACTCTCTGTTAGAAAATGGCGGATGGATGTCAAGTGAAAACAAGTTTGTTAAGCCCTCCTGGGCTTTGTTCTCCGGGGAGATTAGAACGACATCCCAGCTCTTGTGTCGTCATAATAATTATACAAAACACAACGTGGGGGTGATATATAAATAAAAATAAGGAAGTGTTGTCACGGTGTAAACAAATGTATAAACCAGCAGCGAGAAATAGCTATTGGTGTGCATTTGATCTGTCGGGGTTATAACCTAGTCAAGACCTTCCAAATAAGTAAAATACAAGCTTGAATTAAAGTGTGTGTGTAATTTTTATATATATACACTATATATATATATATATATATATATATATATATATATATATATATATATATATATATATATAATCATGTGTGTGTATATATAAATGTGTACAGTAAGTCAACAGTGGTAGCCTAATTTAAATTCCACATACAAGCTTCATCTTGAATGCATGGGTAGAGTAACTCTATCCTGTACCAGGTACATTTCTTATACATACTGTTTAGGTCCCAGAATGAGCTGGGATCCATGCTGTACTTACCAGGGTTTCATTTTGCTATCAGCTGATAACCTTCCAGGCAGCTCATTAATGTGGCAGATACAAGCCTGGCCTGAAACATTAGACTGCTTTAATGCTAGTTTGCTGTGGTAGAGCAGCTCAAGAAATGCCCCGTAATGCACTTCAGCAGGTTGAGAGGCCATTTTGCAGGTATATTACAATGGGCCTGGTGCGACTCCACAGGAGCCACCCAAAGAAGCTTTTTTTATAGGCTAAGTTAGCAAGCCAGTGCAGACAGCCACAGCACACTCTTGTCACTGAGTTCACACACATGCTGTTTTGGCACTTGTGCTGCGTGGCAGAGAGTGCAAGTTAAAGACAGTCCCCTCTACTGAGGAGCACACAGCTCGAAAAACATGCAGCTAAAACTGCCATGTTCACAAGGGCGTTTTAGTTTGACATGGGAGCCCTCCATAGCTTCAGAAGTCTGTTCAGTTTTTCTTTGTTTTGTGCTTAACTTGTTTTAATTATTAAGCTCTATTACAGCTCTAAACAGTAGCTCTGATGCTGGGCCTTTCATCAGGGATTGTTGGTGCTGTGTTGAAAATATAGAATCTTTGAGGGTTGTGGAAAAAAATGAATAAACTTGAATGCGCGTAGGAGCCCAAATAAATGTCATTGCTCGGCCATCCTGCCGAATTTATTTTATTTCCTTACTGACAAATGATCTGTTGCTAAAGCCTAGTCAGTCAGCAGGTTTGAGTTCCATGAGATGTTTCACTCAGATGGCTTGCTTTGGGTCCTGTAAGCCTTTCAATAGGAGGACAGAGCTGTTGGCTTGATATTGGCTCAATCATTTCACAAAAGGACACTCACTGGACTGTGTTGCTCAGCATGCAGCCCTTTCAGATTACAGCAGGGGTGGAAATAAGATCCTAGCTGCAGAGCGTTTGAGCCGTTCAAGGTGTTGCTGTGAGCTTGTGACCTGTACTGTTTGTGATGAGCTCTGGTATAATTGACTAAGCTCATTCTAGTAAGACCATGCATTTGCCATTGCAGGGCATATATCCCCCTTCCTTAAAACCAATCAGCAGTGGTTATAAACAGCAAGCATTGCCCTTTCTGAAGATGATGATATAATGTGCAATGGAGATCCTACAACACACAATAACTTCTCATGGGGGAATAGTTTCATTTAAAGGATGTGTCAGTTTGCAAAGCAGTAGCTATTTTTTTTAAAAAGGACTGTCTGTAAATACATCTTGCTTATCATGTAAATGCCAGTAGTCCCGTTTCAAATTTCATATCTGCTATGGAAAAGTGAGATGGTACAGTGAATGGGTAACAAGTTGTGCCTCTGTTTATTAGGTAATGTTCTGCATACAGTGAAAACCACTTAAAAGCATCACCCTTTAATTGAATTAGAAAACTCATCGCAGGATCAAATTGCATTCTGAGAACAAACTACCTTTTTAAAATGCAGGTAACAGTGTGATTGGATTGCCTGTTTTTACTTTGAATCTCACCCGTAGTCGTCTTAGAATACAATTGGCTTCCTCCCTCTGTACTGCCTCAGAAGATTGTCCTTGTGGGTTGGTTTGTGAGTTTCCTGTTCCCAGCAGCTATGTGGGAATGGAGCAGTTCTGAAACCCCCAGACACCTGTGATGGCTGAGGAGGAAATGCGTATAAACAGAGCTCAGTGGATTCAGAAACCATGTTGTTGCTGCCTTAGATAATTGTACTAATCTAAAGAGTAAACACAACAATCAGGCTTATTGATGGAGGGAATGGAGTGTAACTAGGAGATGTGTTCGTTTAGCAGTGTGCCAAGAGAGGGAAATGTAGACTGGACCTGTGTACCATTCATTTATCTTGTTTACTTAAGTCCTAAACTTATTTTGAGTGTTATAGCATACAGAACAGCAGTAAGGTCACAAAATGAAGAGCCAATGTGTATTCATGCCAAAAAGAAAAACAAACAAGATCACATGTTCTTCTTGTTCTTTTAAGGACAGTTAGCTGTGCTGTGTATTTGGTATCGCAGTACGCATCATGGAGGGAAGTATCATGATTTTATCAACAGAGAATCATTCCTCTTTCACTTGCAGCCCTCTCTTTGTTGATGACCGTATATTAGCAAGCCCTTGAACCTGCTGACCACCTGAAGAAATCCCCATTCAAACCAGTGCCTGTGCTCTCTATTCCTCCCAGTGTCCCGAGACACGCAAACCATTCACACAGGTGTGTGTATTTTAAAACTCAGTATAACTGTTGAGGAAACAATCAAACATTCTGGAATTGGTTATTGATGTCCACGCTGGTTACACAAGGAAGCTCTAAAGAAGGAAGCTGCAAGTACAGTAACCCAGCAAAGCCACTCTAAGGAGAACAGAGTAGCAACTTCACGGAAAAAGCTTACTGTATAGTTATGCAACTAACTTAGCCAAAGCCTCTTTCTTTGTAGGCCAGCATGGTACAGTATGCTTTGTAATCCAGCAGGCCACCAAAGAAAATATATTGATGATGAATATGGACTTCTACAGTACAGTTTGTGGGGCTTCAAAAGGCAGAGTAGCTCTGTGTTGAGTAGAGGTGTGGGGAACCCATTGTGAACACTGTTAAAACAAGGTGGACTGTGTGATACTGCTCCGGGCATTCAAGTGTTGCATTGTATTAAAAGCTCAAAGAAATCTGTGATGAAAGAGTTTAGCTCCTGTTCACTTTTGAATGTGTGTAGGGATTCATTCTCCTAACAGAAGTCCTTGCTCTTAGTTGCACACTGCAAGGTATATGCAGTGCAGGCTGGTGGAAACACCTTGGTTTGGATAGGGAAGCTACCATTGAATCACTATTTTTAGAAGGTCATGGTTTGCTTCTAAAATACTTAGTTTGGAAGTTGAGACACTGATCTGCCATTTTTTTTGCCTGTCCTGTGGCTGTGTAGGTCAAGTGCCGTAACCTTTACTCTGTTCACTTGCATTACTTCCAGGTGTGTTTTCTTCTGTATTATGGGCTAAGTTGTGAATAGCAACTTTACCACTGCTTGAGACATCCTGCATTTTTTAATTGTCCTTTTCTGGAAAGTGGTGGGGAGAATTGGGTGAAACTTGTTAAGCAAGTTGCCTGTGAATGATGCCAAGCCTCTCCCCTGCCTGCAGGCACAACAAAGACACAATGGCAGTGAAACTTTCCATTGAGCCCAAAGAAACCGCTCTGCTTTTGTGCTGCTTTTTTGTGTACTTCCTGTTTTGGGCATTGTAAATAAACTTAAACTTAATAGCAATTTTGAAAAATAAAACCGGTACACCTGATTGGGTTTTGATTGGGGGATTTTCTTTTCCTGTAATTGCAGCATATTGCAGTTTATGGAAAACCCAGAGTGGTGTGTGAGGCAGTGCTGCAGAAGGTTTGTCAGCTCTGTCAGTGTGCGAGGCTGTTTCAAAGGGAGTTGTGTAATGGAACCCCTAGTTTCTTCCATTGGGGTGTGACTCCTCCCCCTCAATTATGCTTTCCTCTCTGCGTTCACTGGGAGGGGTTTGCACGAGCTCTACTCAAGCCCAGGCCCGTAGTAAAACCTGTATGGGCTTCTCATTTATTCAAGAAAGGAGAGAACCCCATGAGAGACTGGGAGACTCTGTGGTTGCTGCAGAGGGGCTGGGTGGCTGGATCTCTCAGCTACTGGGCTACATGACTGTGTAAGCAGAGTCAATAGGCAGTGATGCAGTTTGTGTGTTTTTAATTGTTGTATTTTTCCACTGCTCTGATTCAAGGGTGTCCTGTTTTAAACATGTCCGTGTCTCGTTATTTTTGCAATGCTCACCTTAGTTACCTGCTGTTAAATTTATTCTGTAAGGTGTTGCAGTGCACCCCCTTTATAACTAAATCTGTTCTGCTGTGTAACTCATCATGGGAGCTCTGTCATTTGCTCTTTTCCTTCCAGTATCCTCCCGCTGTGACTGGGGACGAGGAGGGGGTTGTTCAAGAACAGGCTTCCCTTTTTGGCTCCCGTGGCAGTGGAGAGATTAGTTGTAGTTTGTAGACAGCTGCTGTTGGGGGTTGTGAACTTTGCTAGAAATGATCAGTGTGGTTTTGTCTTAACTCGTCACTTGATTTCCTGTTTCTACTCTCCCTAATCCACTTTAGCTGCTTCTGCTACTGATTGCAGTGGATCTGAGAAAGGAGCGTTTGAACAGCAAACCAGCCAGATTGCTCCAGTCCCAGTAGTTTCAGATGTGCGTCTCTCTTGTTCAGATCTATAATCCTTTCAAATTAGGGTGGGATTTTACTCCCAAGTCGTCATAAGTGGAATTT
Source organism: Polyodon spathula (assembly GCF_017654505.1). Lineage (NCBI taxonomy): Eukaryota > Metazoa > Chordata > Actinopteri > Acipenseriformes > Polyodontidae > Polyodon > Polyodon spathula. Next base: position 37,604,902 of record NC_054545.1, read on the forward strand.
TCTCAATATAGAAGACATGCCCGTAGTCGTCTTGTATCGATAAGGCAGCCGCTGCTGTGGGGAGTGAAGACAAGTCCTCTCTGGAGGAAACCGCCTGGGAAATGAAAGTGCTTGTTCATGATCAGCAAACGGTGATGGTCAGCCAGAGAATCTACAATTCAGGTTCAGAGTACATGGAATCTAATTAACATGCTGATTTATATACCTGTTAGCCAGGATTTCAGTGGTTGTAATGTATATTTATCAAGGGTGCAACACTGTTCATAGCTCTTACTGTATCTTTTTTGTGTGTGTGTGTGAGGGCTGCTCTCTGTACTCCTCACAGTGCTGACTAAGCCACAGCTGCTGCCCACGCAAACTCATTTTAATATTTCCCAGGCCTGTTCCCCTCTAACACTGATTTCAATGGTGGAATAGGTGGAGTTTATTAGGCACATTTGCTGTAATCTCATTAACTCTTCTGCAAGTGGGTTGACGAGACACAGTATTTCTTTCTCTCTCTCGCTCTCTCTACTTTGCAGAGTACAGTAGGAGAAGGATTTGTCCCTGAGCTTCTAAAAGCTTTTGCATCAACTCCCCCGTGCCTGTAGTGCTTGACCCACACAAGGACATTGTTGCTTGTTGGTGTGTAATACTGTGTTGCTTTGTAATTTGATGTTGGCATGGATTAGTACATGAACCGGTGTGTCAGTTCTTTAGTATTGTACTTGAATTGCCTTTTGCAATATGACTAATGGTCGTGTTCAAATTTCACTTCAGTATATATTCACTTGATCGCTTAGACCTAAGTGATATCTAATACAACATTTAATTTTCTTCCTTTAGAAGAAAATGTGACATGCTTCCAGAACTTGCTAGATGAGGAAGCTGGCTTAATTTTCATGATTTCCTTCTTGCCTTGTTTGTTGGTTTGACCTGTATTGTATCTTTTATTTTTTTTTCCCCAGGTGGTATGGACAAGAGAAGGATTACAATGTTCTAGTCATGGATCTTCTGGGGCCCAGTCTGGAGGACCTTTTTAACTTTTGTTCCCGCAGATTCACAATGAAAACAGTGCTTATGCTAGCAGACCAGGTAAGAAGAGCAAAAGTCAATCGTGTAGTCATGGGAGGGCTGATGGTGTATAGCATTTGCCTTGCTATACCAGTGGAAATTGCCTCTGATTGTGGGTTAAATATTTAAATACCCCAGAGCCTGAAACTGCAATACTGCCAGCTGAACATTTGTGCATTGCACTCGTGAGTCAAAGTAGTGCATCGAGAGTCTGTGCAGTTAAAAGGCACAAGCAGTTAGGTGTACCATAGAGGGGTAGTACTGCTAATCTAGCTGAGTGAACCATTCAACTCAAGGACCCCTTTAAAGGTCTGCTGTCATTCCAGTAACTTATTAATTTTTAACTCGCTCTTCCTACAGATGATCAGCAGAATTGAATATGTACACACAAAAAACTTCATCCACAGAGATATCAAACCGTTGTGATGAGCTCTGGTATAATTGACTAAGCTCATTCTAGTAAGACCATGCATTTGCCATTGCAGGGCATATATCCCCCTTCAATAAAACCAATCAGCAGTGGTTATAAACAGCAAGCATTGCCCTTTCTGAAGATGATGATATAATGTGCAATGGAGATCCTACAACACACAATAACTTCTCATGGGGGAATAGTTTCATTTAAAGGATGTGTCAGTTTGCAAAGCAGTAGCTATTTTTTTTAAAAAGGATTGTCTGTTAATACATCTTGCTTATCATGTAAATGCCAGTAGTCCCGTTTCAAATTTCATATCTGCTATGGAAAAGTGAGATGGTACAGTGAATGGGACCTCAAGGACCCCTTTAAAGGTCTGCTGTCATTCCAGTAACTTATTAATTTTTAACTCGCTCTTCCTACAGATGATCAGCAGAATTGAATATGTACACACAAAAAACTTCATCCACAGAGATATCAAACCGGACAACTTCTTAATGGGCATCGGGCGGCACTGTAACAAGGTAAGGCGTGGGCTACTAATGCGGCTGCCTGAAGGGGCTAGTTGTTATGCGCACAGTCTGACTACTTGGCGCGGACAAGGACGTTAGATTATGGGTCAGTCTGAATTTTTTTTTTTTGGGGGGTGGGGGTGTCTAACACAGTGGTGTGGGATTTTGGATGCTACCTGAACACCCGCTCTATCACAAACCGCCCTAAATAATGACAGGGTCGTTGTGCACAGAAGTTATGAAATCCAGAACTGTTTCGTCCATGTTGCATCCCAAATCCTAGTGAAAGGTATTTCGGGTTTGACATGTACACCCACAGTTGCAGTCTGTGAACACCTTCCCTCTACTGCAGCACTCCTCTGGTCCGCAGTGCTTTTCCTGTGGTTGCTCAGCTTTCTTCCCTGCAGTGTAGAGAATCGTTGAGCTAAGCCAGGAGGCTTTAGTACATGGAGCCACAGTGACAGCAATGACTGCTCTTCTGTTAACTACAGCTTAAGTGCTGGCTCCGTTACTTAAAAATACAAAACTTGTGTACGGTTAATCTTTGCTTCAGAGTGGATTATTTTTGTGTTTTAGACCTTACCATAGTGGTGTTAAGAAACTATTAAGACAGTTTTGATAAAAAAAAGATACCCTAATGCCATGAGGTTAATAAACTTTTACATTCGAGCAACAAGGAGGTTTATCTTGTTGGAAAGTGGACAGACAAAACAAGTGACCACCTCCCTAATTTACAAGGTTTTCTTTCCCCTTCACAACAGTATGCATGTTTGTGGGCCTGTCCAGTATAATTAATGTATAAACCCACAAGCAGTCATTGGGAGTTGATGGAAAGCTTGATAAAGATTTTTTTTGTGTAGTGAATTCTGTTTTTGTGAAGGTATTTCCTCTGACCTAATCTGTATATTCATGCTGATCAGTATCCCATTTTGATCAGTCTATACAGTATGTGATGCATTCAGTTCCAACGTATGTGTCTTGCACAACTAATCCTGTTCTTTGAGAAGGGAACTTCCATGAGTTTTAGTCATTTCTGTTCAACAGGTATGCTTCCAACCAATCACTTTTAAACAAGGTAAAAAGCTGCTGCTCCTCCAGTGCTAAATAATGCTACTACATGATTCTTCACTGGTGGTAATCCATATCTGATTTTACTTTTGCAGAAAAACATTTGAGGTATTTTGTGTGTTTTTTTTTTTATTATTTGTTTTGTAATACTGAAAGTTGCCTGTTTTTTATTTTTAAAGTTACAAATATTTATGTTGAGCCCTTGCAGACAGGCAACATTGGCAAAGTTAAAGCATGATGCATATTGGGTCTAGACCTGCCAGTACCAGGATAGCAGTGAGTACTGGGGTTATCGAGCCTTGATTCTCTAAAATCAGACTGACTGGTCGCATTATGTACCATCAAAGCCTGTATTACCATTTCTGGCACTGCTACCTCAAACAAGTGTTTACCATTGTGTGTCTGTGTGAATGCCAGCCTCAAGCTTTTATATATTTATATTATATATATATATATATATATATATATATATATATATATATATATATATATATATATATATATCTATTTGTAATTTGAACTTTAACAATTGTCTACAAAAAAGAACAAGCAGCAGCGCGTGAGGGCTGAGGAGTCTGTGTTTAGTCCTGCACAGGACGTCCTACCTGTGCATCGGCTTCCTGATTTGAAGTGCTTCAAGCAGATTACGCTGTAGGAGACAGCAGGACTCCTACGTGAAGATGGTATTTTCACATGCTCTTAAACCTGATTCTACCCCGGCTGGGGTCGTCGGCTTCTCTGTGCCAACTTTATCACACTACTCCTGCTTCTCACACCCAACCACTCCCTTTTATTTTTTTCTCCCCTGATTTTCTCTTTAGTTCCAATGATGGGGTGCTGATTCTTTATTGGGACAGTTATTTCATTTACTTTATCCCCCCCCTCCCTCTGTTCTAATGTCAGTATCCGATTGAGTGATTTGGATTAGGGTCTGTAAATGGGTCCCAACCATTCGTCCCTTTTTTTTTTTTTTTAAATCCCTGCTTAACGATGTATTTAAAAGAGATGGTTAAATCCTGACGCTTTGCACTTGTCCAGCCTCTCTGGAAGGCACAGGCTTGGTACATGCTAGAGCAGGAGGAGAGTAGGGTTTGAGCCCTTCATACTAGCTATGCCTTTATTTAATAGGGTGTGCTGTAACTCCTGATGTGTTTTTGAGGGGGTTTAGGGTGTTAGGTGACCTAATAGGGGTAGCAGTTCTCTTGTGTGTTGTGGTTATCATGATGACTGGAATTGGGCAGGTAACACACTCCACCCTTTCAGACAAGATCAGTGCATTTAATTTCTTCGAGGGCCCTAAGTGATCCCCTTCTACCAATGCAAACAACCAACCTAAATAGCAGTTCCATGATAGATTCTGAATTATTTGTACGTGACCTTTTTATGCTGAATGTGGATCTTCCTGATCTTCCCTGTGCTGCACCTGTTAAGTTTAAGACGCTGCAGCCAAGACTTTTTCCTAGATGGTGATCCATCTGCTTACACGTTCCCAGTCTGCCTTTTGAATTGTTTTCTAATTAATTTGCACTCCCTGCTTGTGTTGTGTGCTATTCTTTTTATTGATTTGTATTTGTTTTCTCCAGTGCTCCTTCTCCTTGCATGCAGATTTAGCCTGATGGTCCTATTGAATGGTGCCAATATGCCTTCTGCCCTCTTCCTTACTGAAGTGATATTCAAAACAGACTTTATAACGAGGGCATCATTTCACACATGGTTTCAGCGTTAAGGAAGTTGTTTTTGTGGGGATGGTAGCATCCTCTGTTTTAAAAGCAGAATCTGGCAAATGTCAGCTGAGTCTTTCCATTGTGTAATAAGATGCTTAAAGAGAAAACGTAGTGTCAGCTAGTTCACGCTTCAGCTCATAAGCTCTCCAACGCTCAACATTTCTCTTTCTTTCTTTTAAGTTGCATCAAGAATTTGAGACACTTTGTGTTTGGCCATTGGCAATGCTAGTGTAAATGCTGAATTATTTAAGACTTTGCCAAGTCAAGAGAAACAGGCTGCACTAAGTGGTTATACTTCCATCGAACAAGGAGGGCTTTGGGACTGCAGAACCATTAATCATTTAGGCAAAACCATGAACAATTTATCAAAAATAAATGTACTTTTCAGGCAGAATATATCTTGTAATTTTAGCAAAATGGTCTGTACAGGGTCACTGTTCCTTTTTTTTTTTTTTTTTACTAGCGATTCGCTCGTTCCAGTAGTTGGGAGAGACCTCCCTGGTGCAGCTAGCTTACCTGTTGTAATATGAAGAAGGCTGGTATCTGGCTTCCTTCTCCTGCTCCTCCTACTCCTTGCTCCGTTCTTTTTCTTGAGCCTTGGTGTTGCCTGTCTGCGCTGGCCTGGTTGGATTGTCAGCAATACTGTTTGATGCACTGCACCCTCTATCGTTTGTTCAGTGTTTAGAATCTCCAGTGGGGAAGAGGAAAAGAAGCTTGGCTGTTAGTTCTTCTCAGGACCCATCTTTCTCAGGATTAAACAAGGTCTGAAACAACTACTGTCTCCTCCTCCTATTACTATACTGCTCCTCCTCCTATTACTATACTGCTCCTCCTCCTCCAACCTTCTTTTTGCTTTCAGCTTTCTTTCTTTAATCCCCCCTCCCTTTTTATCAGTAACCAATATTTTGACTGTGTAGAAGCACACTTCTTGTGTTGGCATTTAATCCAGACACACATGCTAAACGGACCTAGACAATGAACAGCACTCTGTCCAGAGCGCAGCGATCTGCCCAGGTTTACAGGAGGCTGTGTGTGTGGGGTGTGTTGATGTTTAAGGGGCTGTCCCGTAGGGTGGGGAGTGGGAGGTATGTTGGAGCTCCAGGATCCCATGCCACAGGTTCTCTTGAGCAGTGGCTTCAGATTCTCCTCTGGGATTGGCAGCAGCCCAGTATTGGATTGGAAACTGCTGGTACTGCAGGACAAGACTTGTTTCTCCTGGAATTTTAAATGGGGAAACCTTGAATGTCATGGCAAGGATGACCATGAACACAAGGGATGAGGGGGTGGTAAAACTGGGCAAATTGCTTCCACTGTCCAGATGCTATAACTAGGACTAATCCAGTGATCTTGAATGGGATATGAGACCTATTGTAGAGCAATTTGATCCAGTTCTGATTTTACAATTAATGTAGGACTCGCCTGAGCTTGTTACCTGTACACAGGGCTAATCAAGCTTGTTAAAATCTAGCATGGGTGAAACTGCTATGCAATAGGGTTCTTATTTCCATCCCTAAAGATAAGTATTCTTTTTACTACAGGACGATGGGTGGGGGTGTGATTTTATATATATATATAAAATTTGTTGATCTCTCTGTGCGATTTGTTGCTGTTTTTTTTCCATGGATAACTTATATTGGAAAATTCTGTCATTTTCATATGAACTGGTGATTTATTAAAAAAAAAAAAAAAAAAAAAAAAAAAAAAAAACTCTTTGCCTCTGTTTGGATGAGTAATAGTGGTCCAGTCTGGGGAGGCAGTGTGGTTGATCAATTCCTGGCTTTATTATGAGTTTTTAATAAGGCACGCAAGCTTGTTACCTATGCACTGGCTAATCAAGCTCTTCATAAAGACTGGCATGGGGAAACTGCTGTGCAGTAGGAGTCTTTATTCCATCCCTGCAGTGGGTTAGAGGGACTGGGCTGCAGTGTGGTAGGAGTGGGTTTGCATAAAATTGATTATTTAATTCACTAAAATCACCTAGTCTTGTCCATCTTGTAGTTGGACAGTCAAGTCACGGTCTGCTCAAGGTAAACATGAACTGTGAATAGAGCTAATGTGTGTGTGTGAAACGCTAATATCTGTGTAGAGGTTTTAGGATAAAACCCCACTTTCAGCTGTATCACTCTCTATTGGTTCAGTTCTTCAGTTTCAGATCTGAGCGGATGTAGACTGTTTAAAAAAGTAAAACATAGATCCCTCTACAATGCCATACAGGCTACAGTTTTTCGGTATATCATTAATCCTTTTAAATAAACATATCTTATTTTGCTGCACAAATCCATGTTGTTACAGGGATTTGTGCAGCAAAATAAGATATGTTTATTTAAAAGGATTTATGATATACCGAAAAACTGTAGCCTGTATGGCATTGTAGAGGGATCTATGTTTTACTTTTTTTTTCTTTCCAATTTACAGGTTTGGTTACTCAGCAGATAACAAATCGACTTATAGTGTTGTGCTGGATTTTGCAGATTAAGCTGTATTGATGCAAGACTGAGGAAGAGGGTAGCTAACAGTGCCTTGGCTTGCAGCCGAATGCACAGCCTGAGCAAACAGAACCACAGTGCTGACCAGAGGGGGAGGGGGTGTGGAAACAAACGAGCACGATTCCGTTGGATTCTTGTTTCATGTTAAACCTGAAATGAGTGCAGGTAGGATATTGGGCACTAGCTAGATGTTTGCCATGCAAGGAAACAGTGTGTTTACTATTTTGGAAGTTGGCTGTAAGCTTTGTTGTAGGCAAGCTATAGGAAAGTGTTGTTGTTGTTGTTGTTCTTGCTTGACTTGTGAAAAGTTTCACTTTGTGATAGTTCAGTGACCCTGTGGTGGCTGTCTGCGGTGCAACATACTGTACATGTTCACTTTTCATAACTCATCAAAACCACACAGCAGCTGGCTTAACTTTCTTGTGTAAACTTTGATGTCGGATCTTCTGAAACTGACGTGTCAAAGCTTGTCTGGAGCAGAGCCCTGAAACCCAGGGGCTAGGTGCAAGATTAGTGTGTTTCTTACCCTGCGTATGCAGTCTGTACTTAATTTTGGTGATGTATTGTAAAATGTTCAACTCCAGCTGTAATGCATCTACTTCAGCAGCTATATGACCCACTGACCTCAGTTGCTCTGGGTAAACTTTTTTTTTTTATATATATAGCGCCGTTTCTAGTGGACCACCATCACAAAGCTCTTTACAGAGGTAGGTAGTCACTTACAATGGGACATATTTAACATCATCTGCGAGATGGAGCACAAAGTAGTTAACCCTCAGAGTACTACGTCGCACAGAGAGCTCTATGCCACAGGACTACAGCTGTCACACACAAATAACAGCGCTCGGGATAACATAGTAAATTAATTTTACACCCAAAAATGTATACATTGTATGAAACCTATATATCACAAGAAATGTTTATTTTTGGACTGAATATAGAAATGTGTTGGCAAAGACACGTTTGTTATACAAACGGTATTTTCTATCATCAAAACATCAATTCTTTTCAAAAACAACCGTGCACATAAACACTTTCAAAATACAACATGTAAATCCCTAGAATGTTCTTTTTAAAATGTAAAAAAACGCGGATGTTTACAAACAACTAATCAAAAGATATATTCAGTTTTGTAAGCAACACATCTATCTATACAAACAGATCAGAACCGCACAGCACAGTAAACTTACTTGCCCTCGAAAGCCTTTTCTTTTATATAAAGATTGTTCAACATGTATACCAACGCAAATGTTAACTATAAAAGCATATGCACAACAACTACTTATTGTTATTATTATTCTTATTAATAAATGTAACTGAGTTGTGTGGACATCTGAATTGCCACAGGGAAGCTTATTCTCTAAAGTCCTTTTTATTTCTGTGGTTTGTAAATCCAGTTTGAAGTCAGTTTTTGTGTAGTAATATTTCTTGTACTTGGTTTAAAAAAAAAAAAAAAAAAAAAAAAAAAAAAGTCCACGGCCATGTTTGATAGCTAGGGTACATCCAAAATGTGAGGGCCTTAAAAAAAAAAAAAAAAAAAAAAAAAAAAAAAAAAAATTCTAATCTCAGGATGGAAGTGTGGAAGCATTCACGACACACCCTTGTCACAGGTAGCACATTTGTATGTTGTTTGCTTTCCTTTGTGATTACTGCAAACTGCACTCTTTCTCCAACTGATGTTTCCCTCCAGAAGACATGGTTTTTTCCTAACTTTTCTATCTTGCATCCAGAACACACCGGTTGTGAGATTGAAGCAACTTTCTCATTGTCACACACACCTTTGCAGAAGTCATCAAGTGAGACTAAAAATTTCTTTCCGAGTGGGGTCAAGTGTACAGCACTTACCATTTGTTTCTGTTGTTGAACTGTTCCTTGATAGAGGATGTAACTATTCAGCACCAACCTGTTGATCAGATTGAATGAGATTTTCATGTACCACTTGTATGATTACCTTTCATTCTCATAAGAGTAAATCTTCTGGTCTGCCAAATCTACACCTCCCACTTTTCGATTGTACATTTCAACACACTCTGGTACTGTAACATCTTTACCTGCACTTCTCACTTATTTCAGTGGCTGTGTTCCTTGTGCTGAGCAAGAGAACTGGCTTCTCTTTTGTTTAAGAACAGCAATCTCCCTGACCTGTAAACCACCTGTTCAACAACTTTGTGTTTTGGAACCAAAGGTAAGTATTTTCTGTTGCCACGCAGTGTACCAACAAGCTGGGTTTCGTGCTGATAAGTGAAAACTGAAGCGAGTAGTGTGGATGTGTAAAAATTTGTTAGTAGTCAAAGTATGTCCCTTATTCAACAGACTATCCATGAGAGACAACGTCATAGCGCTGGCCAAATTCGCTCTTCTCTGTCGTTTGAAGCACCCGTGTACACTTTAATTTGTATACGTACCCGTTTGTACTGTCAGCAAGCACCCACAGCTTTATTCCAAATCGGTGATGTTTTTTGTTTGGAAGAAACTGCATAAGTGATCGTTTTTTCAATCCAACCAGGCTTTCGGCGATTGCAATGAATTCATTTAAAACTTAGTACTTCCTACTTTTAGTAAGTACTGGTCGCACTTTGAATAAACTGTCGTAACCAGGTTCATCTTTTTTTCTTTTGGTTTTTGTTCAAGTACAGGTTTGCAAGACGAAAGAAACTTGTCGTGGGACATTATTTGCGCGAATCCTGGTGTTGCTTGTAGTGCATCTCTGTATGCGTTATGTTCGATGTTTTCTGTTCTGGCAATTCTGTTACTTGGGTCCAAATCGGGACTGAAGCTTTTGTTCAGCAACCACGTTAGAGGCAGTGTGGTTAGTGCAGAGACAGTGTGGTTAGAGCAGAGACACTGTGAGGCAGTGTGATCCTGTGGTTAGAATTGAGGGATTGGGCGGCAGTGTTGGTTAGAGCAGAGTCTTGGGGACATATATATCTATGCTTCCCTTGTACACTGTGTACAACTTATTAATATCCTTTACTATAAATGAAACCTGCCATTTGTGAATTTGAGGCTTTTAAAGCATCAAAAGTTTCTCTGTCCAGCCGCTTTTTAAATGTTGTCTTGTTACCTTACACACTAGCCCAGTGGCACGTAACAAGTTTCCAATTCTAGCGTCTCATAGGTTCATCTTGGATGCTGCGTGCCATGACATGGGCAAGCATATGAAACGAAAAATCCTTTACGTTTTCAATGGTGTGGGTGTTGGAGGTTGTGTGGTTTTTATTTAAAAAATAAAGCAAGCTGTTAAGCAGTACAAATGCATGTATTCTACAGTCTTCTAGCCAGCTGTGTTGGAGAACGAGAAACTAAACTCAAGGAATAAATTACCAGTTGGCGGAAGCACAAGACCGGGTAATTGCTGTACTAGGGTTGTGTCTCTCTTCCTGGAAGTTTGCTGCATGTTGATATAGCAAGGCTGCAGGTAACAACAATTGATGTCAACCTGAAGTTAAGCACAGTGCATTTTGTATACAGAATTGCATTGATTTTTAATGCATCGATTTTTTTATTCTTTTTTCAGTTGTTTCTTATTGACTTTGGTTTGGCCAAAAAATATCGGGACAACAGGACAAGACAGCACATACCCTACAGAGAAGACAAAAACCTGACGGGCACAGCTCGCTATGCCAGCATCAACGCACACCTGGGCATTGAGCAGAGGTGAGGTGGGATTGTTTGCTGAAATTGCAATTCCAGTGCCACTTTGCTCAATTGCAATTAGTTATGCTGCTGTAATTATACTTGCACTAAAAAGTAACAAACAGCTACATACTAGTGTGTTTATTCTAAATAACCAAGCAAGAATCACAGGTACAAATGCAGAAACAGGCTATGCAACTTTTACAAGTGAGGTCAACAAAAGTGGTTGAAAATACAAGAATAGTGATAGAATGAGAAATGTGTAATTGAACTGTAATCTATCAGTTATATGATATGATTACAATTACGCAGGTTCCACTACAATTCTAATTGCATTGGAATTACGAATGGCACATCTCCAATTGTAAATGAGCCCAGGTCTGCTGGCAATAGCCTGTCCCCTTGCATGGTGGGTGGTGGAGGAGCCCCTACTTCCCTTCTGGGTTTCTGTGGAGGAGAAGCTCATATGCTGCTGAGTTTGGGCTGGTCACAGCTGGTAGTGGCAACAGCTTGTTTTGTTTCTTCGCTTGCCACTGTCCTGGAATGCCAGATCCGAGGGTCTCAGCTGCTTGTGAAGGAATTTGATCTGGCAGATAGGGAGGGGTGTTCTTGTCCCATTAGTTCTTGTTAGTCACGCACTCCTGTCAAGCAGTGCCCAACTTAACAACAAACTGCCACCTCCCTTCGATTCCTTCGTTATTTCAAACCCTACTGCATTATAAAGTAGTTTCTTTTGAATTGTGACTGTAATCATTTTTTGTAGCAATGAAATCAGTGATTGGGTTAGTACTTGAGGAGAACAATGTTGTTGAATTATGATGCTGATTGTTTCTCCCTAATCTCAAATTCACTCTTTCTCAGTCGCCGGGATGACATGGAGTCTCTAGGATACGTGCTTATGTACTTCAACAGAACCAGCCTTCCCTGGCAGGGTCTGAAGGTAAGCCAGGCAGAGACCCGAAGGCTTGAACTTCCCAGTGCCTGCAGCTCTGTGTAGTATCCCTGGGGGAGGTGGACTCGTTTCTGCCCAGTGACGGCACGCTGGGAATCAACCTGCTGGTTAGCAGTAGCATCAGCTGCTTTAGTGGTGAACACATGGCTGAATGCAGAGACGGGGATTATATGGGGAACTCTATGCCAAAGTGAACTTCATGTCCATATTCACTTAGCGTAAGTTACTCATTCCTTGACCTGAATCCAGGTTAAGCACGTTGGTATTAGTGTCTTCATGGTGACTGTGGAATAAATTAAGTGGAATATTTGCTATTTTTATTTTTGCAAAGACCTAAACTGTAAAAATGCCCTTGTGCTAAGCATTTTTATTTATTTATTTTTTGCACTAGAAGACCACTTTGAAAAATGGTAAATGAAACCCCTGAGGAGTAGATGTGAGGGATCGGATTATAAAACGTGATTTAATCACACAGACGGTGCATGTGAGGGTAGCTGTAATCCCTGCTGAGCGAGGGTTCTGTAGCAATCTCCTACCTGCATTTCAGTCGGTGTTGCACAACATTTTATATTCTCGTCCACATGTTCCACAGGCTGCCACGAAGAAACAGAAGTACGAGAAGATCAGTGAGAAGAAGATGTCAACCCCTGTCGAGATTTTGTGTAAGGTACGTGATCTGATGTGCTGTACCTAAGCTTTATGTGAAGGAAATGCACCAACATTTGTTTTTGCACAGCTCCAGTTGGGTCTCCCAGAGGAAAGAATTGTGTAACCTCATGACGTGTTTTGAGTTTGGTTTAAAGGGTCATTTGAGATTAAACATGATTCCCAAATGTCTGCAGCTTTGGTAAGGCCTGGTTTGACCTTGGTCCTAAAGCAAACACAACTGTGTGGGGATTTAAAGGGAAATTGCTGTGGGTAGAAGTGATTATCATTGTAATGTCAAAGCTTTGCAACACTGTGGAGCTCCCTTAATGGAATTGACAGAGGTAGGGCAGGGTGTTCTGATTAAGACAAACCATTGTACTGTGGCTCATGCAGGTATTTCATTAGCAAACAACCCTGTGATCCACCCCAGGTTAGAATCGAAAGTAAAGGATTGCGCAACTGCATGGTAAATAGAATCTTTTCTCAGAGTGGCATTAAATCCATTTGATAACGGATGCAGGTTTGTAGGGTGGGGGACTCAGTACTTTATCAGTACTGATTTCTGGATATAGAACCTGATGGCTCTCCAGTCTTTTGTGGTTTGATTATATCAGCAGATCTGTGTCCTATATATGTTAACCGTTATTCTTCCCCCCCACAATCTCTGTGTGTCTGTCTCACGCTAGGGTTTCCCAGCAGAGTTTGCAATGTACCTGAATTACTGCCGTGGGCTGCGGTTTGAGGAGGCTCCTGACTACATGTACCTGAGGCAGCTGTTCCGCATTCTTTTCAGGTGCTCTACACTTATAGTAACTGGCTGTACAGCCTGTTTCCTGGGGATGGGTTCATATCTATTAGAAAACCACTTATTGCTTGTTCCATTTTAGCTAAAATGAAACTGAATTAGTATGTAAGTCTCAAGAATGCAGGTTGCATTTTCCACGCCAGTATCACTTTGAAATCTTAATTAATTTAATGCATTTCATATAAAATGAGTCCAGTAGTTCAACTATGTTGGGTATTTGTGTTGCCAAAATCGAAATGCTAATATGTGATGTTCCCTTTTGGCTTCTCTCTCTTGCTTTGTGGTATAGACCTGAAATACCTTGACCTTGTTTCCATGAGCACAGACTGAACGCCATTCTGAGCTGATCAGGGTTCTCCTGCAGTCCCCCTGAACCACCGTTGATAGTCTATCCTAGTTGAGTTTGACGGATTTTGGCGGTTCTTCACCAGCATTCATTTGTTTTCAGAACTGAAATGGTGGATGCTATTGCTTTGCTTCCAGTAGTGTTAACAATAATTGAGTTTTTCGTTCCTGCTAAGCCCGGATGTGGATTAAATATTTACGCCCATTCGTCGTTTGATTGGTTAGTGTTGTGATGTACTTCTACCCACTCGCTTTGGGATTGGGTCAGAAAACAATTGGGTGGCTCGGATTGGCAGCCAGTGTGGGCTGGCTAAATTACCATGGAAATGCAGTATCGGGGGCAGCAGAGTTTTCAACCCGGGTTCAGTGGTGCATGGAAACAAGGTGTGTGTCTCTGCTGTTGCTGCTGTAGGGCCCAATCAAACTGTCTTCTCTCTCCCAGGACCTTGAATCACCAGTATGACTACACGTTCGACTGGACCATGCTGAAGCAGAAAGCGGCCCAGCAAGCCGCTTCCTCAGGGGGGCAGGGGCAGCAGGTAGTAACCCCTACAGGCAAGCAAACTGACAAACCCAAGACTAACATGAAAGGTTAGTAGCAAAGAGCCAAGCGACGTTGAGTGCACCAATTGTTTTTACTTCAGACCAGCCAAAAAGAAATTTGGACAGAGCTCTCCTTTCTTTCTTTTTTTCTTTTGTTCTCTCTCTCTCTCTCTTGCCACCCCCAAATTAATTTTTGTTGAATAAATTTAATTTAAATAATAAACTTGTGTTAGTTCAAGGAGGCTGCTGTAACACAAAAGGAGAAATTCAATTGGTCAAGTCTTGCTGAAGCGTCCTTGGGAAATTTGACTACTAACTTTGATCCAAAGTGGTATTCTTTGGTACAAAAAGGTGAATGAATCTCTCTCTAAAATGGGGTAACATTTGAAATGAAATTGTCTTATCAATGATCCTGGACCTAACACTTGTTTTATTTGGAATGAGGATCCATGTTGGATGGTATTGAAGTGAGATTGTAACTAAACACTAACTGTGGTGTATAAGGTATTGGGGCTAGAACTAACATTGGACCACCCATAAACCCATAAGACGTAAAAATAAATTATATATATATATATATATATATATATATATATATATATATATATATATATATATATATATATATATATATATATATATATATGCACACACATACATACACAGCTCTGGAAAAAATTGAGACCACTGCAAAACTATCAGTTTCTCTGGTTTTACTATTTACAGGTATATGTTTGGGTAAAATGAACATTTTTGTTTTATTCTACTACTGCCAACATTTCTTCCAAATTCCAAATAAAAATATTGTCATTTAGAGCATTTATTTGCAGAAAATGACAATTGGTCAAAATAACAAAAAAGATGCAGTGTTGTCAGACCTCTAATAATGCAAAGAAAATAAGTTCATATTCATTTTTAAACAACACAATACTAATGTTTTAACTTAAGAAGAGTTCAGAAATCATATTTGGTGGAATAACCCTGATTTTCAATCACAGCTTACATGCGTCTTGGTATGCTCTCCACCAGTCTTTCACATTGATGTTGGGTGACTTTATGCCACTCCTGGTGCAAACATTGAAGCAGCTTGGCTTTGTTTGATGGCTTGTGACCATCCATCTTCCTCTTGATCACATCCCAGAGGTTTTCAGTGGGGTTCAGGTCAGGAGATTGGGCTGGCCATGACAGGGTCTTGATCTGGTGGTCCTCCATCCACACCTTGATTGACCTGGCTGTGTGGCATGGAGCATTGTCCTGCTGGAAAAACCAATCCTCAGAGTTTGGGAACATTGTCAGGGCAGAAGGAAGCAAGTTTTCTTCCAGGAGAACCTTGTACTTGGCTGCAATCAGGCAGATTTGTCTTTGTGAACACTTACCTATAAATAGTAAAACCAGAGAAACTGATAATTTTGCAGTGGTCTCAATTTTTTCCTGAGATGTATATTAATAAAAATAAATAAATAGGCTTTTAGTTATTCTATTGTAAACTGTACTTTGACAAATGTGTGCCTTTTTAAGAGACCTGCTCTGCCGGACTGCAGGAGATGTCACGCACCCTGGGGATAGATCAGCCCTTAGGAATGTGTCTGTTTTGGCCTGTATATGGATCTGTAATAATGTGGGTCCTATTCTATGCAGTTGCTTGTATATTTACCATAAAGACTTGAATGCACACAAGATCTGATGTAGTAGAAAATGTAACCCGACGCTTCAATACAGAACAGTTACTTTGGTCCAGGTTTCTGAGCAGTTGAAGTGCAGTGTGTTTAGAGATGTCTTCCTCAGACGCCCTGTGGTGATCGCTGGGTAGAAGTGCAGTCCTGCTCTTCTCTTTCTGGGGGTGTTTTTCCAGTCTGATTTCTGCATAGACTACGTAGGGCGACCAGGGCCAATTTAAAAAACAGTTGCTTCTGGCGGATGTTAGGGATTGATTTTAACAAATTGCCATCTACCAGTGTGGCGTACAGTACAATTGGTTTGTGTCCTGGTGACGTATGACAAGGATGTTATGCTGGAAAAGGAACCAGCGGTCAAATGAAATGTAACGGCTGTATTTCAGAGCTGTAGGTCTTTTAGTTCCACCCCCATTGTGATGCATCGTGACAGCTTGCATGTGTGTGACAGGGCTGAGAGTTCTAGCGATTTAGTGATGGAGGATAAGATATGAAGTCTTTACTGACCTACACCATTTTAAAGAAGGATGGAAATAAGACTCCCATTGCATAGCAGTTTTACACTGATTTTAATGACACACCAGAGCTTTTTACCTATACACTGCTCATAGTAAAACCTGGAATGGGTGAAATGCTTTGCAATGGGAGTCTTATTTCCGTCCTTGTTAGAGAATGTCTTGGTCACTTTAAGAGGTGGCTTTCCCAGTGCAGTGTATGAGGAAGACTTTCAGCCAGGGAATTTAATGGCAAGCCTCGGAGTATTGGAGCTTGAAAGCGCTTTGTTTGGAATGTATTGCTGGTATCCTGGAAACCAAGTTGGCTTCCCAGTTCTATCAGATTGTCTGGTAACAATACTTCCATTGTTAATGCTGGTTTGTGTTACAACCCTGCTGCATAATCACACAAAGGAGAGGTACTACATTAAACTTGTTCAGAGCAAACTACTACAGCACAGTGTCCTTAACCCTTTGTGGTCCTATGTCAGACCAGGTCCGACATTACAATTTTCCCTTTCCAGTCTGATGTCGGACCCTGCCCGACATCATCAATAAGACGTAAAGCACAGGTTTCTAGTCATTTTTTTTCTCCAGAAAAAGTAGAGAAAACCTTTCAGTGGCCGAGTGAGACAGATAGGAGCCGGAATGACGCAGAAAAATGGGGGCATCTGATAGCCCCATGCACCACAGAGATAACACGGACATAAACAAAGGAGATGGCTGCTTCTGCATCCAGTGCTCAAAGCAGAGCTCTTTGAGATGTAGTAATAAAATAATGACTTGGATCGCATTATTGAGGAGTTTTTGGTGATAAAATGATTGATCAGGAGAGGATTTATCAGTATGCATGTCTGAAAAGAGGTATGTGAAAAATACAGCTAACAAGGGGTGGGGTTTGGCTGGAGATGCAGCACTGAGTGTACTTTTGCAATTCCGTGCCTTTTAAACCTGTTTTACTCAGGTGGGCGGGGGGATATTTTAAAGAGCGTGTGTAAAAAGCACTGATTTTAAATGGACCGCAAAGGGTTAAATTGGTTATTGCTGTTAACGTTTGGTCTGCTGTGTGAAACTAAGCATTCAGAGACTCTCTTAGATTCCCAGCAGATGTAGGGGCTCGAATCTGTGCAAAAGGGAAACACATGACACGTGTTCCCCTTATTTGGGAACAAATCCATGACTTGGAGCAATCGTTTTCGCAGCAGTGAGGCTGTTCTGCACTGATTTTAGGGGATTAACAAATTTTTTTTTTTTTGGTCTGATAATGTGGAGGTGGTGGTTTTGAATGGTGAGTGTGCTAGTTCTCAAATAACACTACTCCTGGGTTCCTCTGTCTTCTAAAGGCTTCTACATTAAGAACGGCATGTTGGAGACGCATATAGCTGACCTTTGCACTGGAATATGTTCATATTGTACGTGGCGTCTACTGGCTTTTTGAGGCAACATTCTGTATGTCGGATTTGTCAGTCTGGGTCTGTGACTGGATATGTTGCGAGTGAAAATGTCTAACGCTTTAGTTTTTAAGGATCCAGCTAGTTGTACACAGAGGTGAGCTGGCAGGTAGACTAGCACTTGCATATTAAAACTGCATTGACCACCTGGTTGTCTATCTTGCCAGTAGACAATATGGACAGCAGGTATTCAGTAGCTCTGTGTGTATGGAGGGGCTTGCTGCAATGCCAGAGGTCAGTGAAACCCATTAGAGTTCTCCACAAAACAGCAGTTCCAGTTTGTTACTTGGAGAGACTCCAGTTTTGTGCTGCTGCTATTTGTGTATCCAGGCTCCCTCTCCCTCTGTCTCCTTCCCGCTGGTGTTCTTGTGCAGACAGCCGCTGTACAGTATGTGTCCACACCACACAGCTATGGCAGATATGTGCCTAGCATGCTACAGCTGGACTCCTCCCCAGGCATGGCGTGGCATCTCTGCTCTGCTGTCTTTAGGGATGAGCAGGGCTGTCAGCTGTTGGCAGGCCGGGTGTAAAAAAGGAAACCAGGCTTTACTGCCATGCTGGTAATCGGAGGGGCATGTGGATTAGCAGTGCTTTGTTTGATCAACAGGCTCTCTCAATGTCTCCTGCTAAACTATAGCTGTTTTTTCGAGTGGCTTTTAATCGAAGCTGTCCCTTGTCCTCCACCTTGGAGACTGTAAACGCTGTTGCTTGGGCTGATCCATGAGCAGGTATACGACCTCCCTGTCCTTTGGAATAGTGGTGCATTTCCGAGAAGTTCTATCTTTAGCAGTTTATTTGAATGTTTTATGTAACCTGATGACAGCACTAATGAGCTCAGACCTTGTGTGCATTGTGCAAGAGGCTCTGTGGAGAAGGTGCGCTTAAGTGGGAGCTGTGCTGCTCTTAAGTCGTCTTCCTGGATGAAAGCACTACAAGCAGCTACAGGCTATTAACCTCTCTTGTTTTTGTCTCACAGGTTTCTAAGCATTAAGACGATGTAATGAAGCAGAGCAGAACAGTCGTAGTGGGATTTGCCTTCTAATCGCTCCCCGGCATCTAGGATTTAATTCACAAGAACCTGCCAGGCATCGTGGGCAACCATTTTGTTTCTCTGTATAAGAACTTTTTGTTATATATATATATATATATATATATATATATATATATATATATATATATATATATATATATATATTTGATATATATATATATATTTACACACAGTGTGTATCTATATATGAGTATGTATATATTATATACATTATACACAGAAAAGAGCTGGCTGTGTAAGGAGCCTTTGAAGCTGTAGCCTTTTTCTATTGTCCTGTTCCTTTAGTCCCCCCTCCTCTTCAAACTGAAAACTACCAATGGTTGGCTCACAAAGGAGAACTGTCTTATCTCTGGACTGATCTGCTTGGATTCCACCTCTCCCAGTCTCCTCCCCTCACACATACACACACACACAGAGGCACTGTATGAGCAGTGTGTGTGCGTGCCTCTCTCCGATCTCGCTGCAGTTGGATGTATTGGTTTTTAAAAGCACCTTTTTTTTTTTTTCTATTTCTCCTGCCAAGCTTTTTTTTTTTTTTTTTTTTTAATTGAAAAGTTGTAAAACTTCCTGGAATGGTTTGCATCTTCATTCAAAGTGAATAGTTCGCAAACATGGGGCTGGGGGCCTTAGTGTTTTTGGGGGGGGTAAACAAGACTGCCTGCTGATCTGTGCTAGAAAAGAGCGTCTAATGTGAAGAATTAGTTAAATAAGTCAGACATTCTAGTGACTACTAGGTTTCTCTTTAGAGCGCTGCATTAAGTATATTATACTTGGTATAAAGAATTGAAATGGCATCTTCATTACATATTAGGCATTTCTTCCTGACTCAACCTGTATGTAAAATTGCTTACACATAATTGTACACTTCCATGATCTGTTTTTTTTTTTTTTCTGGAAACGTAAGATTTTGTGTACATGTTAAACTGTAAAAGTAAACAAACAGTTTCTGTTTAAACAAAGAGGTTTATTTTATTGCTGTGATGATAACACTTAAATGTAAAGAGAATTCTTCCTTACCATTCTGGATTTAATTTTATTTTCATTTTTATCAGTAAAGATTCAAGAATCATTTAGGTCCAAGTTCAATATGTTTCCTTTACAGCTTTTTCTTTTTTAGATTTGTAGAAATGTATCTTGTGGTTCTTTCAATAAGATGTTCATTTTGTATTTTTATTTTCTCATTTTTGCGAAAGGGTGGTGTGCGTTTTGGTTCTTCCTGCGCTAAAACAGACCTTTGTGTAAATTTCTCTGGGACTGTGTCTCTACAGCTGAGAGAATAGCAAAGCAGCTGTTTGCATTGGTGGCTTTTTTTAAAAATATATAATTCAAAGAAAATGTGTTGGAGGTTTTTTTTTTGGTTTTTTTTCTATTTACTTTTGAATCTTGTGAAGCAGAAGGAAATGTGAAAGAACTTCTTGTCACTTTGCCTTTAGCAACAACCAGTGTGCACACCAGTAACCTGTGAGCTAGCTGGCTGACTTTCTCCCTATTACTACTCCTCTGACCCAGCTTCAAGTATCTTTGTGCTGGACATACTCTAACAATGTCATTTATTCCCTCTAGCATGTCAGAATAAATTAAAATGACTTGTCAGAACTGCTGTCCCAGTCTTCTGTGTAATTAAAAACCCAAAAGCAGTCAAAGGAATTAAGTGCCCCGGCTTCTTTCGAAGCTCTGTCAGACACACCTACTCAGAAGTGATTCAGCCTCGTTTCCACCCAATCACTCTGTGTCTAAAATCAGTTAGTACCGTCACATGAAGTGAGCAAACGCTGCTGAAGTTTGAGCTGTGAAAGAAGGTCTGACATCAGTCAGTCCAGTCATTCTGTGGTTTAGTCTGACGAAAATGAAAAACAAGACATTTGTTAGATTGTGTGTGCCTGTGCTAGTGTTGGGAAAGGAGTACTGCCAGACCAAACCTTCCTATTGATTTCAGTAAATTAAGACAGACAGCAGTTAAAACAGGCAAATAACAAAGTTAATGAATTGATTCCTGTGCCGGTGCAATTTTATTAAGAGTGGTATTATAAATACTGCTGTTAGATTTTTATTTTATCATTAATAGCAGTGTTGTTGTCCTTCAAAATTCACCACTCCTAGAATAAGCGTTCTGGTTCTGTGCAGTCTAACTGATCAATGGAGTTCAGTATGTTAGTGGCAGGGTGTGATTCAGAGTGCAAGGATTCTCCTGAGCTATTGTGGAGTGACTAATGAGTGTCTTTAATCCACCAGCGTGTTTATGCATGGAGTACTGGCAAGTGGTTTTATACGACTGCACCTGGGGGGAAAAAAAGGATTCAGACACACCCAGCTCAGAACAGACTGGGACTGCAGAGGATTCCTCCGGCACGGGCCTGCTTTCATTCACTCTTAAAAATAAATGCATCGGAAATCTACCACACAATGGATTTGATTGGTGTTCAGATCTCTTTGGCAATGCATTTCTTTGCCCCTAGCTCCAAATCAAGCTATTCTTTAGCGTGTGTGGAAGGTATTGTTTGAATGCTTTAACTTTTGTTCTAATAAATAACAATAGTCCACAGAGGTTCTCTGAATGAAATAAGCCAAGCACTCATCTACATTGTTTTGAAAGTTTAGCAGTAGAGGCTACTGGTGCTAAATGATCAAACCCTGCTCTTCAGTTAAACTTCCCTCAAGACATGAACATTGTCTTCTAGGAGTCAGGGAAACTATCATCATGGTTGATGGTTACTAAGGAATAAAAAACTAAAGATGTCTCCTGGAGACCGATTTTAACGTTGCCAGTACTAAGTGAGGTAACCTGGCACTGGAGTCTAATGCCACATTTGCACTTGTGCTTGTATTATTAAGCTCTGCGTTTGTAGCAATGTGGTGTCATTTGGAACAGTACACTACATCTGGTCATTCTCATTAAATTTGAATGAATACAAGATAGATTCTTTACATGAGAATCCATCTTGCCATAATTAAAATATTCACTCTGAATATAAAGAATATGGTTGGCGCTAAAAGTCTTCAACAGTTCTATTTAAAGAAAAGTCTACTTGGTAATGAATTATATTGGTAATAAGATTTTCATTTTAACGTTGCTCCCGTACTGTCCTTGCTGTTCAGTGCTTGTCATAGGCCGTACTATCTCTTAATCACACTATGGGTTTTATTAATAGAAAGTTGATTTACTGTTACAACTATATCGAACATGTGATCCTAACCCTTGCGTATTTCAGTGTTCTTTTCAGCGTGGGTGTGATTTCAGGTAGGACAATGCACCAGGCTCAGCGGTAGGATGACGCTGCATTTCACAGGTAAGGTTTATTAACAGAAAAGGGTGAAGGGTCATTGGCGCAACCGTTCTCGAAGAAAAAACTAAACCCCGGAGTGTTATTAAATGATGAATTCACAGTTTGATACAAATGGAGTGTAATGGAGAGGGAGAGTGGGGTATGGGGTGGGACAATGGCGGGAGAGGGAGGGAAGGAAGGAGTATGGGGTGGGACAATGGAGAAGGGAGAAGATGGGGTATGTGGTTGGATGAGGGAGGGAAGGAAGGAGTGTGGGGTAGGACAACGGGAGGGGTATGAGGCTGGACAAGGGAGGGGAGAGGATGGGGTATGGGGTTGGATGAGGGAGGGGAGAGGTATGGGGCTGGATAATGGAGGGAGAGAGGAAGGGGTATGGGGAGGGAGAATGGAAGGAAGAGGGGTATGGGGTGGGACAATGGAGGGAGAGGAAGGGTGAGGGTTGTGGGGCTGGACAATGGAGAGGTAGGTGAGAATGGAGCGAGGAAGGGGTATGGGGCTGGACAATGGAGAGAGGAAGGGGTATGGGGCGGGACAAGGGAGAGAGAGTGAGGGGTATGGGGTGGGACAAGGGAGAGAGTGAGGGGTATGGGGTGGGACAATGGAGAGCGGGGTATGGGTATGAGGCGGGACAATGGAGAGAGACTGATGGGTATGGGTGTGGGGCGGGACAATGGAGAGAGACTGATGGGTATGGGTGTGGGGCGGGACAATGCTTTCCAGGAGTTGCAGCTAGGCCTGCTGGGTTTGAACGTTACACTAGCAATTACTAAGTTACAGTGGTGAAGGTCTAAGGGAAGTCCTGGCCCGTGTGAATCACAATAAAATGAAAGTGGCACTCTCAGATGAAGCACGGTGCTGTCGAATAGAGGACACTAGGACAATGTCGGAGCTAGTCACATGCTTATTTCTGAGCTGTTTCTCCAGGGAAAAGGAGGAGCTGAAGCATAAAATAACCTTCCAGGCAGCTGAATGAATACATTGAATGAGTCCCATGAGCGTGTAGACCTCTGAGTCTGTACGCAGAATGGACAGTTGCTCAGGGAGGCGCGTTTGCCAAAGCGATGAGTCAGCCGAGCAGCTAGAGAGATTTCTATGGGGACGCCTTCTATAGAGAAACGCCTGCGTGTAACAAGCCTTAACTCGCCTGAACTCTGCTCGCTTTGATCAGCCACTGCCCCCGTGTGACTATGTGATGACACTACAGGGCCTTCACATAGAAACCTGAGCAGGAAACTGATACACTAATCGGTATGTAATGCTTCATAGAGAATCCTCCTTAGCGCTCTGATTCTCCAGCTGACTCGCTGACTGTCAGACAAGTCTGTGCCTGGTTTAACTGCAAGAACCCTAAAATAAACACTACATTTCAGCGTGACACCGAGCCAGCGTGCTACTGTTGTGAAACAGTTCCAATCGGATGCAATCGAGTGGTTGGAGTGACACCAGAACCCTGAGATGTAATCAATAGGATCTGCGCATTACATGGTACAGTGTTGCAATAGTCTGAGCCACGTGACATGCTACCCGGAATCACTGTGCTGGCAGTGTGCCAGTCCCGGGGGGGGGGGGGATTTCCGTGTGTGTGTGTGTTCATGTCAGTGCTGCAAACACACACGTACACAATGAGACACACGCACACACGCATCAGAGCTGAGAACTCACTGCTGTGAATCCCAGCCTTCCTCCAGTAAGGAAACCCTCTCTGGGTTTCTGTCTCTGTTCTTAAAACATCTTCCTTATGAACAGTTTCTATCAACTTTATAACTACAGAGTGTGTGTGTGTGTGTGTGTCTATATCTATATATATATATATATATATATATATATATATATATATATATATATATATATATATGGACACATTATTTGTATAAAAAATGATAACTCCCCCTACCCCTCCATTACTGCCATTTCACTCCTCCACTTATCATTGTGTACATGGCATGGATGTCAGGTGAGCATGAGATTATTAAAATGCATGATGCAAGTCTCTTAGTGCCATCTGGTGGCTTTTCTTGGTATATACCGCAGCGTCAGGTTTAATAGATTCCATTTTTTTCACGCTACATACTAGCAAGTTTTGCTGTTCTTTCTGGTGATGGAAAAAGGCAGAAAATTTTTTTTAAAACCTGAGGGGTTCTTCCACCTGTAGTATTAGCGTTTTTGAGAGTGTGTGTGCATGGATGATTTGCATTGGGATTAAGATTATTATTAGGGCTGTTAGAGATGAGGGATGTAGAGTGGTTTGGAAGATCTTAAATCAGCCTGCATTGCGACTGCACTGCCGTCTTTCTGCAGTAGATGGTGCTCAATGTGTTTATTGTTGTTCTGTTTCATCACAGATTTACTTTAGATTAAAAAAAAAAAAAAAAAAAAAAGCTTTTGTGTTTATAATAATGTGCAGTTTGTATTATAAAAAATGAGACTGACTCCCATTTAGCATTCCTAAATAAAAGCAAAACGGACACTTCCTTATGAATTCCAGAACACAAGGACAGAGCGATGAGGGAATCAGGTTGTCGGGTTTTATTAACACAAAGCCCGCAGCAGTACCTGCAACCAATAATCACATCCACGTCATAACTTTGTATTGCATTGGTGGCCAATTTTAAAATGTACACAATACAAAAAGTATCAAGAAAAAAAAGTGAAAAATCTTCTCCCAACCATTTGACAGAGAAAAGCAACAGTGCTGTAACAGTGATGCCTGTTCCTGTATATGGAGGATTCATCCAGCACTCTCCAGTGCTCCAGGATCAGCTCTCCTCGATGAGGTCACAGCCACCCCTCTGTGTGAGGTCACGTTGATAAGCCTCGCCCCCAAGAACAGTATTGCCAGGAATCCCCATGTGAGTGCCCAAGGGATTCCTGGGAAAACTGGACCCCGAGGGCAAGGTGAGGGAGGGACAGGAAGGAAAGCAGGGGCTGGTTCAGTGATGTGGAAGAAGATTTTGTGTGATTTGATAAGTTTATACAGCTAATGGGTAAAACTAACTATAATATAATGTTTCAGCTGGTTTACAGTGTGTGCTGATTGCGCAATTAATGCAGGAGGTGCGCTGAACTAAACTCGTTTTATTTCAAAACGACGGTGTGTTCATTTAATCCAAGCACACCAGAGGACTGTCCTTGGTTCTGACCCAGCATCGAGGTGAACGGATCTACCTTTCCAGACAATACCCCCGTGACAGTGCCCCTCTGTGACAGCTCCTACCACCTGACAGCGCCTCCCATGTGACAGCACCTCCCTGTGGCAGCGCCCCTCTATGAAGCGCCCCCTTGTGGCAGCGCCCCTCTGTGACAGCGCCCCCTTCCCGAGCTACAGTGCTTCATCTCAGACTCCCAACTGACCAGAGATGCAGCACTGCACCGTGGGGGGGAGGCTGGTTATCCAGTAACACCAGAGTCCAGGGATCCATTAGAAGCAGTTCTAGCCAGCCTATAAAGCAGTTATTATTACTATGCAGTTAGCCCCGAACAGCAGTCCCATGACAGTGAGATCCTGTCCTCCCGTGAGGGCAGCGCTGTGTGTGAAATCCCATGACAGAGAGGTCCTTTCCTCCTCTGAGCGCAGCGTGTAGAATCTCATGACAGAAAGGTCCTGCTCTTTTCTGAGAGCAGCGCTGCATGTGGAATCTCATGACAGAGAGGTCCTGTGCTCCTCTGACCACAGCGCTACGTGTGGAATCCCATGACAGAGATTGTTCCCCCTGTGAGTGCAACGCTGCATGTGGAATCCCAGTGCAGGGACAGGAAATGCCTGCTTGTCTTATTGTTTCCTGCATCTCTGCCCTCTGCGATCAGGGCACATTCCTCAGCACTGCGTTAACACACAGCTTGTTTAGAGAACAGCCCCCCTGCTGCAAACTGTGCTGTATATATGAGGGAGAGAGGGAGTGAGGGAGAGGGAGAGGGAGAGAGAGAAAGACAGACTCCAGAGAAGACGCCCTTCCTTCCTTCTCTGGAGTCATTTCTCCCTCTAGCTGAATGTACCCGTCTTTCAACTAAACTTCTAACTATTGCCTTGTTCCAGAGTCAGTGTGAAAATGCCACCTGTCTGCTCCCCTCAGCTCTCTAGTGCAGCATACCGTAGTAAAGTACAGTATAAAACAAAGCTACGGTTACATTGGTCTCCTCCTCCTCGCAGTCCTGCTTTTCTTTTTCCTCCAGATGTTTGATTTATTGCACGCTGAAATAAATAAGAATAACAACAACACAAATAAGTGGAACAACCTGTTCACTTGAATGCTAGCAGATGTTATAGCATCCTTGCGGTCTGTGACAGGATGGACGTTATTTGCTAGATTTGATTCCCCTCTCTCGGTCCAGCAATGTCCTAAGGCCTTCAAAAGCTGTCTCTGCCTGCTGCTCCATAGAGCCGCTGAGAGCTCCAAAGCAAGCAGCTGGTGATGGCAGAAGAGCTTACTGCTCCCAGCCTGGCTGTGCTGCTGCTTGAGAAGCACCCCCTTCATCCCATTGACTCTGTGAAGCATGTGGCTCCAGATCCAGGTACTACAGTCTACACTGAAGAGAGGAGCAGAAACAAAGGGATCAGACACCCTGCACCAGACACCAGACACCAGCACACTAATCTACATCACCCTGCATTCACCAACACACTAATCTACACCACCCTGCATTCACCATCACACTAATCTACATCACCCTGCATTCACCAACATGCTAATCTAGACCACCTGCTTTCACCAACACACTAATCTACACCACCCTGCATTCACCATCACACTAATCTACATCACCCTGCATTCAGAATCACACACTAATCTACACCACCCTGCATTCACCATCACACACTAATCTACACCACCCTGCATTCACCAACACACTAATCTACATCACCCTGCATTCAGAACCAACACACTAATCTACACCACCCTGCATTCACCAACACACTAATCTACACCACCCTGCATTCACCAACACACTAATCTACACCACCCTGCATTCACCAACACACTAATCTACACCACCCTGCATTCACCAACACACTAATCTACACCACCCTGCATTCACCAACACACTAATCTACACCACCCTGCATTCACCAACACACTAATCTACATCACCCTGCATTCACCAACACACTAATCTACATCACCCTGCATTCACCATCACACACTAATCTACACCACCCTGCATTCACCATCACACACTAATCTACACCACCCTGCATTCACCATCACACACTAATCTACATCACCCTGCATTCACCAACATGCTAATCTATATCACCCTGCATTCACCAACACACTAATTTACATCACCCAGGGTGAACCAATGAAAGTCTGCATAATTACCTGGGCAGTATCGCCAAGTGGTACAGTGGGTAGTTAGTTGTTGCCCTGTTAACATGAACAGGTCAGGAGCCTATAGAATAAGAGTTAAGCCCAATGCAGGAGCCAGAGATCAGAATCAGGAACCCCCCACCCCCCTGTTTAACTGCAGTTGCTTTAGCTCTGTCCCACCCAACATCCCCTCCTGAGAATCATTCAGGAAACCACAGCACTGCTTGTTTATCTCAGAGCTGCCCTGCAGAGGGGGGACCAGCCCAGATTACCAGACCAGTCTGAAAGTCTGTGCCTCCCTGTTCCCCTCTTGCTACTGTGACAGGCAGTGCTGTGTAATGCGCCAGTGTTATGGACTGTCCCCTCTCTATTAGATGAGACTAGGTTAAAAGCTCTATAAACACGACCAGTCCGGCTCTTTTGCATAGTGGTTAAGTCTCTGCTTCGTGCCCAGGCACAGCCCTGTTGCACTACCTTCTCCAGCAACAAGTAAAATAGGATTTTTACAACATTCAGAAGTGGAATTGCTAACCTCAAGGAAAGGAAGCCGAGTGCTTAGATGAGTTGAAATAAGCAGCGGTCTGTTCTTTCACCACAGCCAGTCCCCACGTGTTGTGTTATGGTTACTGAAGCACCTGCATCTGGGCCGTTGAGTTTTTCACAGGCCGTAGTGAGTGCTGTGGGGAGCAGACTGAATAAATCTTTACATTTAGTGATTTGCGGGGGGGGGGCCTCTGGAGCTGCTAAACATTGCCTTTTAAGGTCTCCCTCATCTTACTGAAAAACAGGACGTGAGGCAGGGGCGGGGGCTCTGTCTCTTTCTCTCCCCACCCCCTACACCCACGCCTCTCTCCATCTCTCTGTCTCTCTGTCCCCCCCAACCCCCCCCCCCAACCCTACAGAAGCTCCTGCATTTCGAGTTACAGTTCTACAGCAGCTCCTGTATTCAGGGTCACAGTTGTACAGCAGCCCCTGTATTCAGAGATACAGTTCTACTGCAGTCCTTGTGTTCAGAGTTACAGTTCTACAGCAGGCCTTGTATTCAGAGTCTCAGTTCTACAGCAGCCCCTGTATTCAGAGTCTCAGCTCTACAGCAGTCCCTGTATTCAGAGTCACAGTTCTACAGCAGTCCCTGTATTCAGAGTCACAGTTCTACAGCAGTCCCTGTATTCAGAGTTATAGCTCTACAGCAGTCCCTGTATTCAGAGTCACAGTTCTACAGCAGTCCCTGTATTCAGAGTTACAGCTCTACAGCAGTCCCTGTATTTAGAGTTACAGCTCTACAGCAGTCCCTGTATTCAGAGTCACAGTGCTACAGCAGTCCCTGTATTCAGAGTTACAGCTCTACAGCAGTCCCTGTATTCAGAGTCACAGCTCTACAGCAGTCCCTGTATTCAGAGTCACAGTTCTACAGCAGTCCCTGTATTCAGAGTTACAGCTCTACAGCAGTCCCTGTATTCAGAGTTACAGTTCTACAGCAGCCCCTGTATTCAGAGTCACAGTTCTACAGCAGTCCCTGTATTCAGAGTTACAGCTCTACAGCAGTCCCTGTATTCAGAGTCACAGTTCTACAGCAGTCCCTGTATTCAGAGTTACAGCTCTACAGCAGTCCCTGTATTCAGAGTCACAGTTCTACAGCAGTCCCTGTATTCAGAGTTACAGCTCTGCAGCAGTCCCTGTATTCAGAGTCACAGTTCTACAGCAGTCCCTTTATTCAGAGTTACAGCTCTGCAGCAGTCCCTGTATTCAGAGTCACAGTTCTACAGCAGTCCCTGTATTCAGAGTTACAGCTCTACAGCAGTCCCTGTATTCAGTCCTCTTGGTCTGAATTCCATTTCGGAAAGTTTCACATTCCACAGACAGCTTGTTGATGCTCTTGTTCTCTCCCAGTTTCCATGCTATGATTACACTGTGTAACAATTTATTTATTTTTTTTTTGTTCCTGGGTAGTAAGTGTTATTTCCTAATTGCTTATGCCTCAAAAGTATAGAACATGGCTATTATTCCCCACAAACTTTGCTTTTGTGACCAGGACAGTGATATTTCAAAATATCACTGTTTCCAATGGGAAAATGGGCAAATGTATGTCTTTTCGTTCACATAAAGTCAGAAAAAAACAACATATGAATCCAAATTAACATGTATTTATACTAAAGTAATACAAAGATGACTACAAAAGATTTAGGTGAGATTTAGGTGAGGTGTAAATACAGTATAATTGTAAATCTCGAAAAACTACTCACTTCTAAATCTTTTGTAGTCATCAGCTGGTCCTGTCTCAGTACAGACAATACTATATAACTATACTAATGATATTTAACAGGAAGCCCTGATAGAGCTGTCATTATTTCTTTGTGTGTGTGCATCGTGTATATGCATGTGTTTGCATTTGTGTTTATATTTTTGGATTTGTGTTTATGCTGTGTGTGTATTTTTGTATTTGTTGTTATGCTGTGTTTGTGTGTGTTTTTATTTATGTTAATGCTGTGTGTGTTTGTGTGAGTGGCAGCCTCATTGCGCTGTGTGGTCCGGGTCCTGGGAACACCCTGCTGCCTGGTCCTGTGAGACAGCAGATCTGAGAGCGGAGCCTGAGAGCCTGGGAGTGAGGGAAGAGAGGGGAGAGGGGAGAGAGAGAGATGAGGGACCACTCCAGACAGAGCCAGATAAAGAGGCTGCTGGCTGGAGGGGCAGTGTGGGGTCATGTGAAAGAACGCTAACTTGATGGCTTCCAGACACCCTGGTCTTTAAAAAATAAACTGTTTCCTTATCCCCCATCTCTCTATTTATTTATCTATCTATTTGGTATGTGTAAACTGTTCATTTTATATATAATATAGATTCATATATCTATAATTTGAAACATAAATTTCGAACTATTTTTTCATGATAAATAAAAACACCAGAGAACTTAACACTCTCTCAGCTCAAAATATATGGTCACATTGCCTCCCTCCCAGTCCCTCAGCTCTAACCACTAGACCACACTACCTCCCTCCCTGTCCCTTAGTTCTAATCCCTGGAGTTCTTCAGAGTTTTAAAGCCAAGCCCTTGACATGATAATCTATCAGTTTTACAGCCACAAAAAACTTACAGTTTTACCGTTACCCAGACTCCTGACCTATGTTTTACACTGCCTGGACCCCCAGTGCTTTACATTAAGACTATTAGAGGGGTATTAGAGGGTCATTTTCAATTCTGGACCTGGCATTTCCGTCAGACCGCGCTATGCTCACAACAGCTGGGCACATCTGGAGCCCCGGCCCTCCCGCTCTTTAAATTCCCAGGAAGAAAGAGCGGAGCGGCAGCAAGCCCGGCTTGACAGAGGGGTCACATTTCCTGCGCACGCTCACAGAGGGGAACTGGACAAGTTAACCATGCCTTGGTCACTCTGGAACTTTCCCATGTTAGAAAGAAAAACAGCCCACTTACTACACGATCTAATCCGCTCTAAAAGAAAGCATAGGAACAGGTTTTCATTGCTGTATAGTATTGATTGATTTCAGCTCATCTAGAAACAGGAATATTTACTGGTAATTAAAACATTAACGTTATTGAATGACATTGCTTAATTTAGTTGTGTGTGTATATATATATATATATATATATATATAGAGAGAGAGATCAGATTTTTGTTTTATATATATATATGTTTTTTTTCAAAAAGGAAAGAGGTATAAATGCAGAGCACAAAAGTAAAGAAATGAGAAGGTGTTTTAATAATGATTTCATCATTTAAACCTTTTGTGTTTATCCCCCCCCCCCCAATTGTTTTAAAATCTATGCATTATTGTTTAGAATGACATTATTGTTATTATTGAGTGCTATTGTTTCTTTGTAACATCGCTGGTGATTTACAGTTCCCTTTAAGTTCTGTTCATTTGAATGTTTTGATCCTATATGTTGTATTTTTTATAATTTGACCTGAAAATAAAAACTAGAAAGGCAGTCTTCAAAAACACACGACAGGTACAGCAGAGCAGAGCTGTGTACACACACAGGACCAGTACAGCTGAGCTGTGTACACACACAGGTCCAGTACAGCGGAGCAGAGCTGTGTACACACACAGGACCAGTACAGCGGAGCAGAGCTGTGTACACACACAGGACCAGTACAGCTGAGCTGTGTACACACACAGGACCAGTACAGCTGAGCAGAGCTGTGTACACACACAGGACCAGTACAGCTGAGCTGTGTACACACACAGGACCAGTACAGCTGAGCAGAGCTGTGTACACACACAGGACCAGTACAACAGAGCTGTGTACACACACAGGACCAGTACAGCTGAGCAGAGCTGTGTACACACACAGGACCAGTACAGCTGAGCAGAGCTGTGTACACACACAGGACCAGTACAGCTGAGCTGTGTACACACACAGGACCAGTACAGCGGAGCAGAGCTGTGTCCACACACAGGACCAGTACAGCGGAGCAGAGCTGTGTACACACACAGGACCAGTACAGTACAGCAGTACAGAAATCTTAAAACAGCCTTTAAATAAAAAAACAAATGAAAAAGAAAAGAAACTCTGTGGATACAGTGTGGCCTAATACCGCAGCGTTGCGAACTTCCAACTTGGATTTTATTTACACAGAGCCTTTCATCCCAGAACATCTCAAAGCGCTTCACATGTCGGTTCAAACAGAAAAAAAGCCTGCAGTATCAAGAAGTCGAAATGACAATAAAACAATGTCTCTGATTCGGAGCAGAAAAGAGCTACTCATTCACTCTTCAACTGCAAACCAAAGATGCCCTTTTCTCTTAAACTGAGGCCCTGTGCTTTAGCTACTGTACCCCAAGTTCCCCTTTAACCCTAGAGGCCTCCTCTTCAGGGCATTGAGGAGCAGAGGTGCCTTGAGAACCAAACCTCCAGGCTGCTGTTTACCTGTCCTATACCTGCAACTCAGCCTCGCTGTCACCGAAACCAAACCTCCAGGCTGCTGGTTACCTGTCCTATACCTGCAGCTCAGCTTCGCTGTCACCTAAACCAAACCTCCAGGCTGCTGGTTACCTGTCCTATACCTGCCGCTCAGTCTCGCTGTCACCGAAACCAAACCTCCAGGCTGCTGTTTACCTGTCCTATACCTGCCGCTCAGCCTCGCTGTCACCGAAACCAAACCTCCAGGCTGCTGTTTACCTGTCCTATACCTGCAACTCAGCCTCGCTGTCACCGAAACCAAACCTCCAGGCTGCTGTTTACCTGTCCTATACCTGCCGCTCAGCCTCGCTGTCACCGAAACCAAACCTCCAGGCTGCTGTTTACCTGTCCTATACCTGCAGCTCAGCCTCGCTGTCACCGAAACCAAACCTCCAGGCTGCTGTTTACCTGTCCTATACCTGCCGCTCAGCCTCGCTGTCACCGAAACCAAACCTCCAGGCTGCTGTTTACCTGTCCTATACCTGCAGCTCAGCCTCGCTGTCACCGAAACCAAACCTCCAGGCTGCTGTTTACCTGTCCTATACCTGCAGCTCAGCCTCGCTGTCACCGAAACCAAACCTCCAGGCTGCTGTTTACCTGTCCTATACCTGCAGCTCAGCCTCGCTGTCACCGAAACCAAACCTCCAGGCTGCTGTTTACCTGTCCTATACCTGCAGCTCAGCCTCGCTGTCACCGAAACCAAACCTCCAGGCTGCTGTTTACCTGTCCTATACCTGCCGCTCAGCCTCGCTGTCACCGAAGCTGCTTTGTAAGTTAATGAACTGCAGGAACCACGCTTTGATCTTTTGCTCCACTATCATGGTTTTCACATTACCAGCAGGACTGAAGTCCCCAAGGGCTGCCATTCCCTATGCTTTCATTTGATTCATGTACTATACTTAGAGGATAGCCACCCAGACACCCAGACAGACAAACACACACACCCAGACAGACACACACACTCATCTACAGGTGCTGTCTTGTATTTAATATAAAAAATCTTTATTAAAAAAATAAAAAATAAATGACTTACCTGTTTCCTTTGCTCCAGCTGTCTCCCCGCACTCATGGGGCAGGTAGGTGGGTTTTGGGAGTGGGGGATGAGGACGGGGGCAGCTCTTTTTCTGGGCACCCCTCCGGAGCCTCACAATCTGGATGTCTTTCCTGAGACGAGGCTCCCTTTTGAAGCCTGGGCAGCACGGGGCGCAAACTTTTCTTTTCCCTTATATGAGCTCAGAGGCAGGCCTAGCGACAGAGCGGCATGTTTGGGAAAGCCCACAGAGCCATGTGATTGGCTGGAGGGGGGGCCCCTGCGACCCCCACCCTGTGACCTGTCAAAAGGGGAGGGGAGGAGGGAAGGGGGAGCAAAGGAAGCCGCCTTTGACAATTTTCATATTTCTTCTAAATTTGGAGATTTCTGCCTAGGCTGGAGTCTTGGCTGCCTCCCCCACCCCCCCCAGATGCCCATGTGGAAACCATTAAAGACTGAGAGCTTTGGGATTCCTGGCAGCACCGGGCTTGGGAACATGACAAGGTTGCTCAGACACAGTTATCTGGAATAAGCAACTTCCTCTCCCAGCTCGACTGACCCATATGGGAAAGCGCTTGCTCACGGCAGGCTGGGATTAGTATACAAAGAAAGAGAAGAAAAAAAGAAAAGGTCTCGTTATGTTTATTTTTGAATGGGGGGGGAGAAAAAAAACCATGGGAGCCAGACCAGGTCCTGTTAACCCTTTCCTGAAGGGAACCCTTTGATTCAGAATACAGAGAGAAGAGGAAAGAGAAGCATGTGCTCCTGACAGAACAATAGGGAAATACGACAGAGTGCAAATGTGAAAAGAAAAACCACACATTACAAGATCAGTAACGACGACTCTGAGCTGATTGTTTAAGTTATAGTAAGAGTTCAGCTGGATACCTGCCTTGCACTTGCAGTAAGACTTGTGATGAAGTTCAAGGTTGTCTGAACGCTTGGGCGATGCTGCAGTTTGAAATGCATGCTAGTCTGTGCTATCATAATGAAATGCATGCTGATAGGGGAAAATCACACTTCTATGTAAAGTTTACCACTGCCTTTTTGCCCCCTCTCCCCCTGTCCCTCTCTCCCCCTGCCCCCCTCTCTTCCTCTCCTTCCTCCTCAGTGTCTGTGCAGTCTCATCAGCCCATCCTCTCTGTGTTTAAAGGTACTGTCTCCTGCTCAAAACCGCTGCCAGACTTAAAGAGAAACTACATTTAGAGGAGGGTGGGAGGTGATACAAACGAGCGAGGCAATGTTAGTGTAGCTGTTCATTAACTGGGCCACTGGTTAGCTCGCTGATCCAGGAAGGTCAAAGCTCTCCCTCCCTGAGAAGCCTTAAAAAGGCAATGTTTGGGGAAGAATCTCTGTTTACATCTCCTGCAGACTGGGGCTGTTGAAAAAAAAGAAAGAAAGAAAAAACAGCTGTCAGCGAGTATCTCAGAGCCTGGCTGGCCACAGCATTAATAACTAAGTAGATTCCTCTTTATTTTTGTAATTGAGTCTTACTTGTCCTTCTTTGGACTCCATGTTATCTCTTCCTCCTCTGCAGCTTTTGGTAGCTGGTCGTCTTTCCTATGCCCATGTTCTCTGTACAGGTCTGCGATGTTACTGCTGAGCTGAAATCTCTTTCCTGTGAATATCAACAAGATTGCAAACAAAACTGGGTTGCAATGGCTCGTCATGTCAAACGTGGACATGTTTCCAATGAGGTAACAGTGCAGCGCTGTAGCTGTCCTGTGTTCAGATCAACACTTCCACAAAGCCCCGCTGCAATGCCACAGTAACTGTCCGCTCAGCTCCACCATATTAGCAGCCCTCAGCAGCTATTCACTCTGCTGCAGGTATGTAGAAGATGTGAAACTCCTTCAGAAGCCTGCTAAGAAAAAGGCCTTGTGTGTGTGTGTGTGTGTGTGTGTGTGTGTGTGTGTGTGTGTGTTATTTGTGTTTGTTGTATTGCGTAGTAAATGTTAATGCAGCACCTTGTCTTTTAATGAGCCGTTCAATTCAAACAAGCCCCTATATTTGTACACTAAGCAGGGTCCTGTGCTGGACACCCCTTCCACACATGGGTTAAGAATGTGTTCGGAACAAAAGCCCAGGGCTGGAAATGGCAAGGCTGCCTGCCCTGATATAGAGCTCTCAAGCATGCAGCTCTACCTTGCTAAATCTCTGCTGTCTAGCAGCCCAGGATTAGAATGTCAGGGTGATGGAGCGCCCTTTGTCTTTTGCACTCAAGCCCTGGCTGTCTACGAGAACTATCCTGAGTTTCCAGTAGACTCCCTGCCTGCCTCCCACTACAGCGGGAGCAAACCCAGCCCTTATTTGGAAATAGCGACAGTTCTAATAAACTTGCCTTGGAGTCAGATTGTGTGTTTTTTTATTTATTTTTTTTTAAATTCCCTTTGTTTGAGTCCAGGCCTGCTGGTTAACTGTTACGGTTCTGAAAATAGTCTGTTTCTTTATCTTATCAAATACAAATGGTTCCTTTTTTTAAAAAAAACACATAGAAAACATTTACAGCTAGGATGTAATTCATAGCATACATTAAAAAATAAAATAAACATAGCATTGTAAATCGATGCAAATCTCTGATCCAGTAGCTATGGTAACGAACTGGCTGTCTACTTACCTACAGTCTTTTTTAAGTGGATATGATTTACACTGCAGTGTCAACAACTGTACACCCTGATAGATGTGATGCATATGCAGTCACAATACAGTGTTGAGGTCAGTGCTATGGAGGATATTACCGCTACATATTTCTATACGCTCACTGCTGGGCCTACGGCACTTTGAAGTATTCTATAGATTTCTTATGTCTTGCAAATGCTGCTCC
The DNA here is from genome assembly GCF_017654505.1 of Polyodon spathula. Taxonomy (NCBI): domain Eukaryota; kingdom Metazoa; phylum Chordata; class Actinopteri; order Acipenseriformes; family Polyodontidae; genus Polyodon; species Polyodon spathula. The sequence goes on from NC_054545.1 coordinate 37,641,122, forward strand.
TTCACTGCTTATTTTTAAACCTGACTGAATTTAGTCACTATCATGTCAGCCCTTTTGTCTTGTTTCTTTTTAAAGCACTGTAGACTGGCTGTAGTATACTTATTCATAAACTCAGAGGACTGTTTCAGCCAATCAGATCCAAGGCTTGCTTGGCGTTCACTATCCCTCTGTAAGTACCCTGAGAGACTGAGCGGCTGATGGAACAGGTGCAGGAAAACTTTCTGAAAGATTTAAAATCATGACCTGCAACCTCCTTCAGGAAGGTAGAAATCAGGTCTAAGAGCATTGTTAAGGTGTCAGATGCTTTTCATTTTTTATTTCTGGTTGTTTATAGTAGCTTTGCCCTCTTTAAATGTCACGCCGTGCTGTTTGTCCAAGCCTGTATGCTGTGTGCATAATTCATTTTCCAGGGAAATATATGCATTGCCTAATAATCGCAATACTTTCTGCCTGATGTAATTCCCCTCCTGCACGCTGGTATTCCAATCAAAGCCAGAAACTCCAGCCCTGGCAGTGGAGCGGCTTACACTAGACTTGTGTACACTCTTCCAATTCTCTGTGTATCTGCACAGTGCTCATTTTATGACAGTATTTACTGAATTGGCTAATCTATTTCAACCAGCGAGTTGTTTGCCTATTGACTTTCCTGGGAGTTTTGACATTCTGAAGCAGCAATGTTTTTGTATGCATCCTTTCTTACATTTTACCCAAAAAAGGCAATTCTTTATTTCTATGAAGACAGCAGGATTATGGCTGGGTAAGCACCACGTGGCAGTCCTGCCTTTCAGACGGAAACAGTGAAGAGAGCGAGCAGAGATCCATGAAGGAGCTTGCTCTAACAAGCTAGGAAAAGTAAAGGGTCGCCAACTAACTCGCTGTGATGGAAAACTGCAACCCCCATCTGTTATTTAATGCACTGCTTAGTTTAAATAACCTGCTAAATCTGTCATGCACACAGCTAGTGTTTTTTTTTTTTTGTCAGAAGGTTTATCGTCCCCTTCCATTTAAAAATAGCCTCCTGCTCTACCCGGCCTGTTTTGGTAATCTCAGTTTAGAGAATGCCTGAGATATTTCACTGTGGTTCACGTCTGGATTCTATCAGCAATAGGAAATGATGTTTACACATGAACGCAGTTAAGAGGTATGTTACCACTGCGGCCAATTACAAGGTTTTCATCTTTTTTGGTGAAAAGGGAAACGCACTCTTAGTAAAAAAATTAATAAATAAAAACATTGGGGCCAGTTTTGATAAGAGAACAACAGGTTATTGCCATAGCAACTGCGGTGGCCCAGGCAGGGTTACATGCAACACTTTGTTCAATGTTCCCTTGCAAAATCCTAGGCACACAATTGACTATGTGGATTAATACATTGTATACTCTCCCTTTATGTCACATACAAAGGTACAGCTGTGAGATTCTGAGCTACAAAGCATTGTACTACACTAAAACTCCGAGAGAATACTTAGCGCGCCATCGGTCAGGGTTCCAAGGGATTCATTTGTATTTATTAATTTTAACCAATCCCTCAAAGATACAATCAACCATACCCATATATAATCTTGACTCTCTCACAAGGAAGCGTTTCTGAGGAGTGAGGGAGGCAGTGTGCTCCAGTGTTCAGAATGGAGACTGGGACAGTGTGGTCCAGTGTTCAGAGTGGAGAGACTTGGACAGTGTGGTCCAGTGTTCAGAGTGGAGAGACTGGGACAGTGCGGTCCCATTGTAATCTTTGTAAACTATTTGGGGGTGTGCACTAAGTTAATTTTGTAAAATTTTACTGTGTTGGAAATGAGATTATTTGAACCCAGACAAAAAAAAGTACTTGGAAGGAAATATTTTCTTGTAAATGTTTATTTCCTTGAGAAATAACAAATATAACATATAATGTAGAAATAAATATGTTTTATTTTTAGAAATTTCCTAGCATCACATGGTATTAAACAGTCACTCCAAACAAATTTCTCAATTTTGTGTAAAAAAAAACCAACAGAACAACAACAAAAAAACTAAACAGAAAGTAATTCCTATTTGCTTCTCTGCAAGAACTCAGTAAAACACGGTCAAAAGACTCAACTTCAGGGTCTGAAACTCCCTTCCGAAACAAGAAACCTCACTGTGCAATAGAACAATTCTTCAGTCTGCAAGCCCCTTCTGTGTCCTGCTTAGAACCTTCACCGGAATGATCTAAATCCTCTGAACCAGGGCCTGCAGATATATAGCATTATCATTTATTTCACTGTTAACTGGACAATATTTTCAGGAGCCCCTTCTTTTTCCTTGGACTGCTCTGCTGCTGCTTCTCCAGTTTCACGGCTGAGAGGGACAGAGACACCAGGAGTTCTGAGCACACACTCCCCCCAAGTCGGTACCTGATCCAGGTCAGTTCTACTCGACCGTAGCCTTGTGGGTCTGTTCTAAGTTCTGGTGACAGACAGGTGGTCTCTGAATGATCTTGAGCAGTTTGCTGGGCTGCAAGTGTACAGAAAGCTCTCTTTTAGTGTGTGCGTCCACGTGCCTGACCTCATGAGAAGAGCACAGCCAAGCCCGCTATGTTCTCATTCCCGTGGTCGCTTCTTCTGAAGTCTCTATAGAGAACAATGACCCAATCAGAGGGTCTCTCTCGATGCACTCAGACAAGGCAAGCAGGAGCGTGTGGTTAACTAGCAGTAAATGCAGCTGGACCTCAATAATGTCCCAGTCACCCTGGGCATGTCATTATCATCACGAAGGTTACTTCCCCATTATAAACTGGAAAAATCACCTTCTGGGGATGACGTCTTTCCCAAGCGCTAGGTGGGGGGGGAAAAAAAAAAAAAAAAAAACACTTTCTAGTTTTAAAGAAAAAAAAGGTACAGAAACGAGGAGTAAATGATGCCTCTGATCTCAAAGGCTGAAGGTAAACTGTCGTCCCTACTAGAAGAACACTAAGAGGAGTTATCTGCTCGCAAGTCAGGCTAACAAGTACAATCAAGACGCATTTCCTCACTCATTCATTCATTTTCTTCTCCTTTTTATCAATAACTCAAATCGTTTATGTATTTTTTCTTATAAAACGTACAAGAGCAAAAAATAATACAAAATCCCAGCGGCTAGTCATAATGCATATATCTGTATATCTGTGCAGCTTAAGTGGTCAGTGGGGGGGAAAGGGGGGGGGGGCAAGGGAGACTGTCTCCCAGCAGCCTAGCTGTGACTGGGGGCTGAAGGGGATGAGTCACACCCAGGCATAGTTAGATGCTTACGAGCAAGAAGCACAGAAAAGTTAATGGCTTTTTCATTTGTATTATCATCATTCATTAATGCCTTGACTTTATTGTGATGTTTTATGTGCTGCTAATCACACACACACACATCATTTTTTACTCTCTCTCCACTCAGACATAACCTTCGTTTCCAGGCTGGAAGGGGATGTCACCTGGACCCGGTTCTAGGCAGTGCTCTCACTGGTTTCTACAGTGAAATCTAGGGGTCACTGGGACAAGCATTCGAGTGAAGGACTTTACAGGGCTGGGGTTTAAAGGGGAGGTCTGACATCACCTTCCTGTCTGAAAAGAAAAGGGACATGAAAAACAGTAAAGCACTCAATAACAAAAAAACAACAACAACAACAACAACAAAAAAAAAAAAAAACACGCAACTTTAAACCCCAGTGAAACATGCAGGTTGACAGTAAATCATCACAACAAGCAGAGACACTGGAAGATCTGAGGCTCGTGTGCTCCTAGCACTGGAACTGGGTGCTTTTCGAAAGCTTGACTCGATCTGTGAGCACCAGAGGTAGGAGGCAAGAAAACAACATGTCGTCACTCTCACATTCAGACATCCCATAGCAACACTGTATTGGCCTCCTGCTCTATGTCCCCTGCTCTTAGGAAAGTGCGCTGCTCCACAAGTTTCAATCTACAACAGCAGTGCATTCACCGTACATCACTATCCTGTCCTCTTCAGCAGAACCACTGAGCAGCATTTTCCATACACATTAAAAGCAGCATAATCCACACACTCACTCTTCTTGTTTGGATGCATGCATGCACACACGCATGCGCTGTTTCCTGAACAACGCAACAAGGCCAATGCCTTCGTAGGGCACGCTTCATTCAGAAAGCATGCAGGCACAACCCAGTTTTAGCAGGGGGTGAAGGGGAAGGCAGACTTGAGCACACCATTGCTGTAGATAGAAAAGTACCTCAGGAAGGCGGTTGAAACACGTGCAGGTGTGACTGTGAAGAGCAGCATTAGATACTCGGGTGTGTGTGTGTGTGTGTGTATGTGTGTGTTCCCTTTGTTTAGCTTTGTAGAGACGCTCCACTGACTGGGTAGGGGGGTGGTGTCCTCGGCAAGTCTTCCCCCGCTCTCGGAGGGTCCTGCAGCTGGCTATATGTAATCGTCCTCCACCGGCTCGCCCCGCACGTCACAGTAGTGGATGAAGATGGCTACCACTCTCTGGAACACGCCCCGCCTGCTCTGCCGCACCTCCGAGATCTCCTCCCCGATTGTCTCCATGCAGATATCTGCAGACAGCTGGCCCTTCCGCCGCGGGGCGTAGATGGTGGCTACATCGGAGAGAGAGAGGGGTTAGGAGAAAGAGGGACGCACAAGCAGTGCAAAACGGCAATTCATCTCTCTACAGGGCATTAAATGAATACAATTCTAGCTACTCAAACCCACTGCCTTCCACGTTGCAGCTCAGACCTTTCTCTAAGCACTGAGCTACTCAAACCCACTGCCTTCCAAGCTGCAGCCCAGCGCTTTCTCTAAGAACTGAGCTTATCAAACCCACTGTCTTCCACACTGCAGCTCTCTCAGCAAGCCTGCAGACTGGCCCTGGGAGGAAGTGTTGGGATTGGCAGACTCACTGCTCTCGTCATCCTCGAAGTCATATCGTGCGTAGCTGTTGGGCTCTGCAGTGCGAAGCGATCGTAGCCACGGGAAGTCTGTGATCATCGAGTAGGGGGCACCGTCCACCATCCTGCAGACAGAGAGGGAGGGAGGGGGGGGGGGGGGGGGGGGGGGTATTTCAAACCTGACACTGTGGCACACACATCTAACCCAGCACAAGCTGGGCACCTCTTTACCCAGAAAAGAAAAAGAAAGGGAACTTGGCTGCACATTGTCTTTAAAGGAAACTTAGTTTGTTTATAGGTTTAAAAACAACAATAGCTAGTAGTAGTAGTGAAGTTTGAGAATTGTTTTGGGCAAATGCCCTTCTAGTTGTTTTCTGCTTGATTTAGTTTCTTCTAGTTTCTCACTAGAAATGATTGCTGAGAGGCTGAAGTCAGGAGCGACTGTTTCTGTTGACCAAGCCCACGATGCAGATTTATACTTGAGAAATACACATGCTAATTGTTTAACTGCACAGCCAGCATTAACCAGTCCAGGGACTGCACATGAAGGGCTGATTGGAATCTGATTGGAAGGCAGGCTGTCACTCACCCTCCAGAGTGTAGATGTCCCGCCCCCAGGGGTAGTGCGGGTGCCTCTTTACATCCTCCTCCGTCCGGGAGGCTTCTGGAAAAAACTCGTACTTGATGAGCTCTCTGTGAAGAGCAAAGAGAAAAGGACAGGAATGAAACAGAGGCCACAGCAAGGGCAGCTCTGGAGCATCCAAACTAACAAGCACTGCAGGTCACAGCAGCAATGCAGAGACAGCTAGACAATACCCCCAGCAAGAATCTTTAAACCCTTTAAGAGCATGTCAAATGTGAGCATGTCAAATGTTATTAACAAATTTATCCATTCTGTGACAATGTGACAGTAGTGCACTATTGGTGCACTGAGTTTTGCCATTGCTTTTAATGCCAAAAACAGTTAAGAATGGTAACAGAAAGCACACACCTCCACATGGTGGACATCTCAGAAAACTGCTGAGAGGACACTGCCATCTGCTGGTTGGCTGAACACACACTCATGTCAAAGCCAGCGTTCACTGTTAAACACGAGCCCTGACGTCTGTCTTTATGAAAAGTATAATGCGTGAGCAAATGGATTAAAACAATTTCATAGTTTACTAAAATATATGTTCGGCTGATTTAATTTTTTTTTGGTAAATACATTTTAAATTTGTATTAATGTATCAATTAAATACGACAAATCCTAAAATCTCTGTAAAGTTGGGATTTTTAATTTTTGTTATTTTTATAAAAAACAAAATTAGGGGAACCTGAGGGAAAGTACAGTAACTGCAAGACTTTAAATGTGCGGCATGTTCTTTATTATTCACTGCACTTACTAGTGTACATGTCCATTGAGACTCTTGCACTTACTGAGAACTTTGCATTTTTAAAGCACGCATTACAATACAATCCAATAGAACAGAAGCCAGCACATGACAATGCAGCCCTATCTACCTATGTGAACAGTAGCAGCCACAGCCTCGTGCTGCTGGCTCTCCTGTGCTGCCTCGCCCCTCACAGGACTCACTGGTTGATGTTGGCGATGGTGTCCATCCAGCTGCGGATGCGCACCTTGTTCCTCACGTTGGGGGGGTTGCTGAACTCGTGGATGATGCACACGTGGTAGGGATAGGGTCCGCAGAAGATCTTCTTCTCCAAGGCTAGCGTGTCCACCTGCAGAGAACACCAGCGAGAGGTAAGAGCAGAATGTCTGGGGAGAGGGGATCACAGTCCCAGTCCTGGAGGCGTCCGGAGCACCCATGCACTTTGTTCCACCTGCACCCCGAATTACTGAAATGATCCAATTCAACCTCCTTCCAGGTCTTTCATTGTTTAAAGACACAGATAAAACAAGGAGCAGTCTGGACCCCAAGGACAAGATGTGTGCACCCCTGCAATGTCAAGTCAACATTTCAGCATAATACCTGCATCATCAGTGTGAGGAGTCTGCAGCAAGATTTCTTTATAGGTTTTATAAATGAAGACGTGCAGCTGCCACCTCACCGTAAGAAACAGGTGTTAATGCCAATCGAAACTTTGTTGTAATACAGTCTCGTTGTAATAAAACGTTCCACAACACAAGCCCATGCCAGACTCTCTGTGCTAGCCAGCTCGTCTGAAGCCCACCTGCTGCATGGGGCGCAGGTAGATGATGCGGTTCCTCTCGGGGGGCATGCGCAGTATCTGGTCCAGCACCTGATCCATGTTCAGCTTTTTGCACTGTGCGTAATCAAAGCGGTTCACAATGGGGGCATTCTCTATCCTCAGGTGCTTCAGCACGCGGCACCTGGTAGCTGGGAAGAGGGAGAAGAGATCAGGCCAAGAAAACACAAAAATGCAGAAATGCTGCACGAGACATACGTGCCCACCTTACCGTGAATGAACATCATTTTGGGGCAGTCTTTCAACACTAAGTCCGTTATTCCGCAGTTTGTTAACGTGATCCCCACCAGGTTTTTGGATTTTAGAGTCAGCACCTGCAAAGCACAGAGACACAAATTAGCAGAGCATACTGCTGATGCACTGCCACCCAGTGGCTAAGAGCAGTACTGCTTAACTTTGTACACCGATTTCAGGGGTTGCCTCTGATTCAACAAAATGGGGCAGGACAATACGACACACAATGCTAGAACATCTTCTTTTAAACAGAGCTGATTCAAGTGCACAATAGGATTTCCATTGTGAGGTTCATAACAACATCCTGGCTAGCGCTGAGTAGCTTGTAGCCCACAGTAGTCTCAGTTCTTTTTCATCTTCAATCACTTTGTATTTTGTCAGTGCTCTCGTACCTGCACATGGTCGTCCTCAGTGACAGGGTCGCTGGTGCTCGTGGATTTGTCTGCGGTTCGTTTCCGTTTCACAGAGGCCCGCGGCTTTGGTTTGGAGAGCTCTGCGAGGGAAGAGTTCAAACTTTGGTGTTTTGGTGTTTAAAAGTTTGGAGGAATATAACAACTTTGGGAAAGTTAAACAATGAGCTACTCAATCACACTGCCTTCCACACCGCAGCCAGGCATTTTAGTAAGTAAAATGTGATGCCATCGGTGGGTTGGTTGTCCTACAGCAGCAATACAGAGGTACCGATGAACCCTACCTGTCTCGGAGACCAGAGGCACGAGGGACAGCCTGCTCCTGGCTCTGGTGACGGGTCGGTGTGGGTAACCATCGCACAGCCTCCTGTCCTGCCCCCTGCCCCCTGCCCCTTCCTCAGAGGAGTGCCTACTAGTCCTACTGCTGCCCTGCGGCACTGGACCACCTTGAGTCCTGGGAGGGGTCTCATTGGCCCCCCCGGGCAGTGTTCCAGGGCCTGTCCCCTGCTCTCTGGCCATGCAGCCAGGAGGCTCGTTTGCGCCGGCTCGAGTCCTGCCCTCTACAGTGGGCCGAGTCCTGCTGCAAGTGCAGCGCACCACTCCCTCGTTGCTGCCTCCTGCCCCTGGCTGCACTCGACTAGCAGCAGAGGCATCCCTCCAGCGCATGGAGCACGTGCATCGCCCGTCCCCCGTGCGACCCATGTTTGAATTCGCCCCCCTGCCTCCCCGCTCGGGGGTCTCGACAGCAGCCTTCATGTCGGCCTTGATTTGCTCGCTGGTCACCTGGCAGCCCTTCTCACAGCACTGCTCCAGAACGGGGGCCCCTCGTCGCCGCAGGGGGGTCTTCCCTTTACCTGGGGGAGAAAGGGGGGCATTGCGCCATTACAGTGTAACACAATGACTTGGCTCTAGAGCAGGGGTGTCCAGGAGGGCCACTCCAGGTTTAACAGTGACATCATTAACTACTTCAGGGTTTGGATGGAGGTTTATTTGGGTCAAGTAAAGAATTTAGAACAGGTTTGGAACAAAAACCAGGACTGGAGTGACTGCTGTGCTTTCGGATCTGTGTGTGTGAACTCACTGCTGTATTTCCCTGGCTCCTCAGTGTATCCTGAAGCCGCCCGCTCCTCAGTGCCGGCTGGCCTCTCCCCGTCCTCCTCGTCTTCACTGTCTGAATCGGGCACCACTATGGGCAGCTTCTTCACTGCGGGCTGCACTCCACTGGGGCCTGAGGGAGACACACAGCTTTGGAACACTAACAAACTACCAAAGCCCTAGACTGCTAGCTATTAACAAACACACACATATGTTTTATGCCTGGATTTAAAGGTGGACAGGGCATTGCATAACACTGCCCATTCATTTGATATACGGCTGCTTGAGCTCTGGCTACGAGGTGACAATCCTTGCTGTTGTACAATCAGAAATGTCGTACCTGCTTGTTCCTCGTCCACCTCCATGGGTTTGACAGCCTGTGTGGGTCCCGGGGTGTCCTGTGGACTGCCTGCTACAACCCCTGCCTCGGCTTCCATGTTCTCCTGCACGGCTTCCTCCATGCCATTGAGCTCTGGAAAGAGTGCAGCAGGACGAGGGGGAGAGAGAGAGTGTGAGGGGGGCGTTTCAAACCTGACACTGACTGACACACACACATCTTCTGACCCAGCACAAACTGGGCACCTCTTTACCCAGAAAAGAAAAAGAAACGTCAGCAAAAAGGAACACAGCTGCATATTGTCTTTAATGAAAAATCAATTTCTAGTTTAAAAAAATAAAAACAGCTAGGAGAACTGAAGTGCCCGGGCCCCGTGCCGTACCCTCGGCGTGGAGCTGCTGCTCGGGGGCACCCTCCTCCTCTCTTGGCTCGTCGTTCCCGGGCGGCGCAATGTTGCCGTTGTTGTTCTGATGGTTGTTGTTGTTGTTGTCGTTGTTGTTGGAGTTCTGGTTGCTGACGAGAGCCGAGGAGACTCCGATCCCTGTGCCGGCACTCAAACCCACGCGGGCACAGCCCTGCAGAGAGAACCAGCACAATTCATTACACCCGGAAATGCAGAGAGAACCAGCGCAACTCATTACACCTGGAATGAAGACATCACGTGCCTCCGAGAGTAGAATACATACTAGGGTTGGTACATTTAGCATTTACCCACGGTTAGCCACGTTTTTAAATATGCTTCACTACATCTCCATGCTTTACCATGCTTTCACTGTGCTTTATTACACTATGCTACGCTTTTACTATTGGGAAACCTTTGCGATAATCGGCAACTGAAATTTTCATTATTGTCCAACAGAAATACATTTCGAAATACAAAAAGAAACTTAAATGACAAGTCTTTCTCTCCCAAAAACAAAACAAAAAGCACAATACCATTGAATTGAACTTTCTTTAAGTATTTCTAAATTCAACACTGTTGAGTCTAACAGATATGGATGAACCCCAATACAGAAGCCCGTGCCCTAGAGCAGGAGGCAGAGCGGGCAGCTCACCTTGGGCGGCTCCCTGAACATCTGGTCCAGGGAGATGAACTCCAGGCTGGGCAGTGTCTCGATGAATTGGCTGAAGGATTCCAGTTTAATGGCATGGCAGCGCACCAGGGTGAGGTCCACCAGCCGGCTCCAGCGGGAGTGATCTGGGAACAGGGAGCATCCTTAATGCCCATCCCGACTCAAACAAGATGCACTCGCCTCACGCACCGGTTACAGTCCTAACCTGTGCACTTTGTCATTTAATGGCAACCTTCAAAATTGAAAAATATCAAAGTGTTTTTTAAAGCACCCTGCGCTTTTGTTGCAATGGATATGTCATCAGTAGCAGACACTATGAGAAGCCAAGACTTGTGTGTATTACATAAATCTTTGGATTACCATAGGTCTGCTTTCTGAAGACTGTGTGAGTGGGGAGGGGGTATTTGTGATCCAGGTGTGTGTGTGTGTGTGTGTGTGTGTGGGGGGGGGGGGGGGGGAGGGGGATAACTGTGATCAAGGTGCGTGTGTGTCTGTCTGTGTGCGTGTGCAGGGGTACCTGTGATCCAGGTATGTGGGGTGTGTGTGTGTGCGTGTACCTGTGATCCAGGTGTGTGGGGTGTGGAGGTGGGGGCAGTTGTAGATGCCGAGGTACTTGATAGAGGTGAAGACCTCGTTGACTGCTTTCATTCCTATGTCTGTGATGATGCCAGGGTTCTCTGTCACGTCTGCCAAGCCGTACTTCACTAGGTCAGAATGGCTCATTTTACCTGAGAACGGAGAAAGAAAAACATAATAGCCCCTTGTAGATTTAGGGCTGGATTAATATGATCACCCAACAATCAACTAACATGTTCAGACCAGGCATGGGAACAGTAAAGCCATATATAGAATAGCAGTAACCACCCTACAGATTGGGAGCCCACCCCTCTCTGCTACGGTTATCTTTACTTAATCATGTCAATGTCAGCTACACATAAAAACCTCAAGGTGACCAACATTTTGGAGAGTGCCGTGTCAACTGGAATATATCATAGCTCATTAACGGCTGGTTCCACAGGCCCTGAACAGCACTACTCTAAAATGACCTAACATTACACAGGCTGCAATTACAATTACTGAATAGCTTGCTGACGCAGCCACCCCACCAAGCAGATGTTTAATAAAGAATGGGTTTGCTGACTATGTTGGATAACTGCGAGTGCTTACACTGTAACAGAAACTCATCGACGTATCCCAAATGCAGAGTCTCAAACTGGGGGAACTCCAGCTCAGCCATCTTCAACGCAGAGAACACCCCGTCTTTGGTGAGGGAAGGCTGGATTCGGACTTCATGCAGCCTGGAAAACACAGCACTTCCTACCTGCCTTATTTATATACGTCTTGCTGCACAAGGTACGCACAAGGTTCTACATTTACTGGGTGTGAAACAGGAGGCACGTTGGTTCTTCTGAAAATCGCTGTGCTGCCATGTGCAGTTTGCCTTATGCCAGAGTGCTAGCAGAATATGTGAAATCAGCACAAAGGGATCATTCATCTGCACTGCCTCCAGCAGTGTCAATCTTTTACCCCTTTCTCTCTCTCACCTTCGGGCAGCAGTAATGATGAGGTAGCCCAGGTCAACTTCAAGTGCATTCTTACAGGCTCCGAACACAATGGTATGCAGGTTCCGGAACCCTCCTGGAACACAGACGGAATCAGGCTAGTAATTCCATGTTCTTCAATACAGAACAACAAATGCTTGGTAGTTTTGTTGCTCTTTCAATAATGTCACAACCATTGCACAGGCACTTCTTTGTACAGCACACACTGATACACAGGAGAGGGATTTCTCCATATAGAGTTGACTCTCAAAAAAAGGGATTTTACAAAAACAATCCTCATCCAGAGCTATAAAATACCCCCTGACACTGAAAAACACTTTTTGGGGGATTAAACATTTCTCATTGAATTTATTAAAGTTTTTTTTAGTATTTCTACATTTAGCACAACTGTGTTTCATGGCTACATATTGTAACTATAAAACATTTATTTTTGATAATTTAGAGAAACAATTTTAGATTAAAATGTCTCTTTAATGCATGACCCTGAGCTAGCCAAAAAAAAAAAAAAACAAGACCAATGACTTCAGATTTTAAAAAAGTTAAATCAATGAATGAATGAAATGAAGTTTGGAAGGCACCAGAGCAGCCCTCTCACCTGATCTCCAGCTGTCCTCCACCACATGCTGAATCAGCCCCCCCAGGAAGGGCACCCTCACCAGCTCCAGCTGCTCCAGGTTCCTCGCCGAGGCCAGGCCCGTCACCAGGGGCACGTACTTCAGGGAGTTAGTGGGGCCTGAGGGGGAGAGCAGGAGGGCATCGTTAGACATCCATCGATATGGGAATACAATAGAACTGAAGCGTGTCTGTATCACATGGCTTGTATATACATATATAATAGATCAATATATTACTCGACCTATCTCTATCCCTCTATAGATAGGCTTTACAGACTATATACAGTGGCTCTCAAAAGTATTCACCCCCCTTGGACTTTTCCACATTTTATTGTGTTACAACATGGAATCAAAATGGATTTAATTAGGAGTTTTTGCCACTGATCAACACAAAAAAGTCCATAATGTCAAAGTGAAAAATTAAATCTACAAATTGTTCTAAATTAATTACAAATACAAGACAGAAAATAATTGGTTGCATAAGTATTCACCCCCTTGAGTCAATATTTGGTAGAGGCACCTTTGGCAGCAATTACAGCCATGAGTCTATCTGGAGAAGTCTCTTTGCTTTGCACATCTGGACACTGCAATTTTTGCCCATTCTTCTTTGCAAAATTGCTCAAGCTTTGTCAAGTTGGATGGGGACCTTTGGTGAACAGCAATTTTCAACTCTTTCCACATATTCTCAATTGGATTGAGGTCTTGGCTTTTACTGGGCCACTCCAGGACATTGAACTTTTTGTTTTTAAGCCACTCCAGTGTGGCTTTGGCTGTATGTTTGGGGTCATTGTCCTGCAGGAAGATGAATCCTCTCCCAAGTCCCAGGTCTCTTGCATACTTCAGCAGGTTTTCCACCAGGATTTCTCTGTACTTTGCTGCATCTATTTTGCCCTCTATCTTCATGAAGTTTCCAGGCCCTGCCGCACAGAAGTATCCCCATAGCATGATGCTGCCACCACCATGCTTCACGGTAGGGATGGTGTTCTCAGGATGATGTGCGGTGTTAGGCTTGCACCAAACATATCACTTAGCGTTGAGGCCAAAAAGCTCTATTTTGGTCTCATCAGACCATAGAATCTTCTTCCACTTGGTCTCAGAGTCTCCCACATGCCTTCTGGCAAACTCTAGCTGAGATTTGATGCGAGTTTTTTTCAACAATGGCTTTCTTTTTGCCACGCTCTCATAAAGGCCAGTTTTGTGAAGCACCCAGGCTACACAGTGTCTCCCAGCTCAGCCGTGGAAGACTGTAGCTCATTTAGAGTTGCCATAGGCCCCTTGTTGGCCTCCCTGACTAGTGCCCTTCTCGTCCAGATACTCAGTTTTTGAGAACTGCCTGTTCTAGACAGATTCACAGTTGTGCCATATTCTCTCCATTTCTTAATAATGGACTTACTGTGCTCTGGAAATGTTCTTATATCCTACTCCTGATTGGTGCTTTTGAAGAACCTTATTCCGGATTTGCTTTGAATGTTCCTTCATCTTCATGATGTAGTTTTGGTTAGGTAATGTACTAACCAACTGTGGGACCTCCCAGAGTTAACCTTAAATCATGTGAAACACCTTAATTGCACACAGGTGGACTCCATTTAACTAATTATGTGACTTCTAAAGACAATTGGTTGCACCAGAGCTTATTTAGGTGTGTCATAGCAAAGGGGGTGAATACTTATGCAATCAATTATTTTCTGTTTTATATTTGTAATTAATTTAGAACAATTTGTAGATTTTATTTTTCACTTTGACATTATGGACTTTTTTTGCGTTGATCAGTGGCAAAAACTCAGTTAAATCAATTCTGATTCCATGTTGTAACACAATAAAAAGTGGAAAAGTCCAAGTGGGGGTGAATACCTTTGAGAGCCACTGTATCTCTACCCACACACACACTGAATCCCAGACTCCTAGTTTGTTTCCCCCTGTAGAAGACACAGCCCCGGTATTTTTATTTTAGGCACGGCTCACCTGCACAGTTCCTCATGACGAAGGTGCGCAGGCTGATGCAGAGGAAGTCCTTGAAGGGCTGGGGCTTGGTGAGGCGGACCCACTTCAGATAGAGGTGTCTCAGCAAAGGAACACAGGGGATCTCTGGCACATTCACTCCTGGAGCACACAGGAAACACACAACAGCACCAGTCACCTACGCGGCACTGCAAACACTGGCCCTGCTGCAGGGTCCTGACAGCTGACTGTGCTGCAGGCTACAGGCTTGTGCCAGCCTCTCTCAATTCTGCATTTGCAGAGGGAGTGCAAGACATTCCCTCTGCGTTCGTACTGGATAGCCAGTGTGAAAGACACTCTCTTTACTGCATGCTTAGCGGTTTTTTCAATGAAGACACAAACTTTAAGAATAGCAGCAACAAGAGATGGCGTTCTCAATTTCAAGGTCTCCAATACGACAGAGGGAGCCTTCCCTCACTTTGCTGCTCGCCTCCTACCTACGAGGTGGAGAGTCTGGATCTTGGCACCGATGGGAATGGTGAGCTTGTTTTCCGGAGGAATCGGAAACGCCCCGTTCCGGTTCCTGAATTTTCCCAGAATGTGCACCTGAGGCATGTAGTTCCAGATGGCCTCCACCAGCTCCAAGTGGGAGGTCTCTACTCCCTGCCGAGGAAACGCAGCTCGTTACGACTCACCCCTCACTCGATCACACATGCAGTGCAAAAACTGTGCTTCCATTAGGGACTTACACATGCACTAGAAAACAATGGAAGCCATTACTGGGCTATAAGCAGCCATAAATGTGCAATACATTTAAAAAAAAAAAAAAATTCTGGAGAAACATTTATCTACTAGTTAAACAAACTGTGCGTCTGTCCTCTCTATCTGTCTATGCGCTATGTGCCTGTGCACGTGTCTATGCACTGTGTGTGTCTGTCAGTGTGTATGTTTGTCTGTCTATGTGCTGTGTGTGTGTGTCTGTGTCTGTGTGTATATGCACTGTGTGCGTGTGTGTTTATACCAGCAGTGTGGGGCAGGTCTGCAGAGCCTCCAGGACTCCGGGGATGCTGAACGCCTCGTGTCCTCGAACCCGTCGTCGCTCCAGGTATCGGGGGTGCAGGCCGTACAGCTGCTCCAGGTCTGGCATCTTCTTCAGCAGCATCAGGAAGCTGGAGTCTGTGAAGCCTGGGGAGGAGGGAAGGGGAGAGGGGCTGGCTTTGTTTTAGTAATTCTTTAGTCTTATGTTTAAAAAAAAAACATTCTTTAAAACAAAACAACTCAAAAGCCTGCCCACTGTGACGTATCCCCATGTGTAATGCATTTCCCAGGTGTACTGTAATTACCTGTATATAAAGACCCTCTGTGTATAAACCTCTCTTTCTGATGCTCCCCTCAAGCGGTTGTTTGCAGCGCTCACTTTTGTTTTGGCTGTCTGTGCCCAGGCTAGCTGTGCAAATACAAACCGTGTGAGCAGAACTAACAAGATCTGTTCACTTATGTATTCTTTTTTTTATAACAGCTTCTGTCTTTGCAGCTTACGTTCAGGTGGACGGTGGATTGATAGAGAGAAGGACCTGCCTGGCTCTGCCTACCTGAGGGCATGTACTCCCACCAGCGCCCGGCACACAGGTCCACCACCTTCATCACCCGCAGGTACAGCATAACCGCCTCCCGCAGCTTCCGAGACAAGCACTCCATGCACATGATATCCAGCAGAGGCAGGTACCTGAGAGAGAGGACAGGGTCACAGATCAACAGCCCTACACAATTACTATTTGATTTCAAAAAAAGAACACTAGCCTACTTGTAGACATGTGTAAAAAGGGTGAGAATCGTGATCATGTTCAGCGTGGAACAATGGCACGCAGTTTTGCAAACCCTGTATCCTGAATATCTGATCTCACTACAATCCGCCACTATAGGAAACTCACTTAAATATGTGGCAGAGCACCTCGTGGGAGAGTTCGTTGATGTAGTCCTTGGGCTCCTCCTGCTTTCGCATGTCGGCCGGCCCTCCTGCGCACTGGGGCTTGGTGGATTTCCGGCGGGGGACCATCATGGCAGGGGGCTGGAAGAGACTCTCCCCAGGAAAGGCTGTGCTCCTCCGCACGCTCTGTTTCTATCACTATCCGAGCTTTTCACTCGCTCGCACCCAATCACACACTCGTCACTTCTGCAACAAAAAGGGGGCACAATGCATGCTGTAAGCGATTCAACTTGGCTGTGCTGTAAAAGTTTTTTTTTTTTTAAATATAGCTGTGCAATAAAGATCTGCCGAGATCCAATTCCCTAGGATGTCCTGTTCCCAATTATAGGGAAATAAAAACAGATCAACTTGCTTTTTATGGCCTGTACTTGCAGGGATGGAAATAAGACCTCCCATTGCATAGCGGCTTTATCCATTCCTGGTTTCACTATGATTATAATAATAAGATACACCTGGGTGTGTTACACTGCTGTCAATCAAGGTTGTATTAAAACCTGGAATGGGTGGAACTGCTATGCAATAGAAGTATTATTTCCATCCCTGGCTTGGATTAAGCTTGGCCACTGGAATACACATTTGGGTTGTGTTTAAACATGCATGCATTTTGTGTAGGTTTAGGCTATGCTGTTTTCTGTATGCGTTATTTGGGGGGTAATTGACACACTGGAATTGAGGTTGATGACACAAAATAAATTCTATGAAACTGGTTAAGGAGTGACTGCACATACAGCTGCAGCTATACCTTTCTACAGGCATGCTTTTTATTGAAGAAAAACTAAAACTGAGTAGGACGATCCAAGTCGTACAGTCCATCCATACTAAATGGAAATGAAATTCGAAATAAAGGACTAGCACAAGTACACAGCGGCACCATTGAAGAAAACGCATGACCGCACAGCCAGGGCTGGGTTTAATTGATTTTTTTCCATTTCGCATTTATTGACTCCAATTCATTTTATGGCATAGGCTTTGTTGCGCATATAAGGAATTTAAACCAATTTAGTGAAGTACTCCGCTTACGTGCTTCCACAACGCGTATGTCACATTATTGCCATTATGCGATGCAGGTTCAATCTTTGCTTAAGTTGATTACTGCTAGTTCATTTCATTTTTAGCTAGCAGTAGTATTGGAGATCAGTATGGTCAGTATTTTATTTTAAATGAAACCCAGCCTCTATAAAACAAAGCCGACACGTTATAAAATAAGAACATCGTTCTTTATTTTCAAAACAATCTCGCCAGCACTAGCAGTCTTTCCTACGACAATACAATGACAACGACACAACACAACAAACCCAACACCCAAAACAAACTCATCACATTCCGGGCTCAACAAAACGGGGCCAAGTCTAAGGATACACGCGGGATAATTATATATTAGCAAACTGCAGTTCGGTTCCGAGCTGCTAAACTGTTTACTGAAACTAGATTTGTGGAGTTTTTTCTTTGTGGAAAACTAAAAAGCAACCCCGGTGGCTCAAGCAGATGCACCCCTGTGTTTAATTCAACATACAAGGCCTTTCCCCGCTACCGTGCGGCTGGTACCGGCTTATCAAACCACACGGGCTGGTGCAAGACCCCTGTCCCGCTCCGGAGGCGCGCACAGAGACCCCTTGCCACGTCTCCAATGGTTCGCCCTGGCTCACATTTCAAAAGCATCGGAAGAAAATTTAAGCAAACCTGTGTGCCTCTGCTCTCTCCTGCTGCAACTCAGGGACGCACTTCCGCCATCTTTCCACCCCGCCCCGCTACGTCACGCTCACCTCCGGTGAAGGCGGGGCTCGAGAGAAACCTCAGCTGGACAGGGTCAAAATGACCAGCGGGTAATAGACTGAATTGTTTTTTTTTTCAGGATAATTTAAAACAACCAAATGCATATCCATATATACACTATTTCCAACAGTGTGCGGATTTATTAGAACACCTCAAGTTTTGTCATTTATATACCTACCTGCATGAAAACCTCTGGGGGTGAGAATTTCAATTTTTACTCAGTAAAGAAACAATAGGTACTCGTGTGAAAATGCTGGACCACTTTGTGCTTTAATTAGGCATCTTAACAATCACCCATTGCCTATTTTGACAGTTTTCCAGGATGTTCAGCTGCAGTGGTCTATATGTATATATGTATACAGTATAGCTTTGTGTTTATCTCGTTCAGGCACGCAGGATGCTTGCGTGACAGCC
Source organism: Polyodon spathula (assembly GCF_017654505.1). Lineage (NCBI taxonomy): Eukaryota > Metazoa > Chordata > Actinopteri > Acipenseriformes > Polyodontidae > Polyodon > Polyodon spathula. The sequence goes on from NC_054545.1 coordinate 37,659,616, forward strand.
TCCCCAGCTCTGCCTGCACGCTCAGAGGCCTCACTGAATCCCTGTATACTGCATCATTGCTTTTTCCTCTGCATTCGGGACTGTTAAACCAACATGCAGAGACAGTACGCCTGCTGTAGTGAACCCTGGATGCTAAGTGACCCCTACACTGCAGGGGTCAAGAGCACATTTCTGAAGAGCAAAGCCGCTGACCCGGCCCAAAAGCCTGCCACACACACACCTGCAAGTCCAGGACTGCACTCTATGTTAGAGATGCATCGTTTGCAGGGGGCAGAGAGTGCATACAAAGATTCACTTGGGTTTTGCCTTGTTTTCACAAGTTCATGTTTCAGTAATAACAGTGCTTCAAAAAGACACAGCCATGTTTTTATAAAGCATTTTCAATAGGGTCCTGCTAGACAACAGTAGGACTACCCCTGATCTGGAGTGTATGTAGAATAAATATTAACCCAGTGCAGCACATTGCTACAGACTCCATGGAGCCAACATGAATGAATGGCTGTAATAAATTTCAATTCAATTGAAGACTTCAGGGAACTGAACCATGGACCAGCATGTGGACTGGGGGCTTGTTCCAGTAGATACAAACACAGTGAACTGAACAGGGGCAGCATGAAGTGTCATGGGTCTGTCAGTTAATCTCTAATGTACTGAGAAGAGTGTTAACACACACAAGACTCGAAGCGCAAGATAAAACATTTGAGATATATTTTTTAATTTTTTTCTAAACGTACCTCCTGAATTCTACATGTTGCATGCAGCAATTCTTCAATGGGATTGTTCTGTACATTTTACAGAGGAAATTACATCACAATTAAAACAGACTCCAGTGGTGATCTGTTTGCTCCCAGCTGTATTAAATCACAGGTACAAAACAATATGTATAAAAATACAATCCAGCTTTCTTTAATATTTTAAATAACATATATATCTAATCAATGACACCAAGATATTTAGTGAGCAAGCAGTCTGAGTGAAGTTATCGGGCAACAAACTCCCCGTCCCCAGTTCTACTACTTTCCTAGAATGAGAACATCATTTCGGGAGACCGTTCTACTTGGGAGGTGTCTTGCTCATTAAAATATTCACATATTTTTAAAAAGGAGATGATTATCTGTTCAGAGATACCAGGGTATTTAGTTAGTAAAAATGTGCAATACAATCCCCAGCCCTAGTCGTGCTGTAAATCATTTGTTTCCATAATTTGTGCCATACTGTAAGTATATATATATATCTATGTGTGTATATATATATATATATATATATATATATATATATATATATACACACACACACACACACATATATATATATATATATATATATATATATATATATATATATATATATATATATATATATATACACACACACACACACACACACACACACACACACACACACACACACACACACAGAGACACCTTACTCGAAATGAAAGCATTATAAAGTTGCTCTCCTTTACGTACAAGCTTATGGCTTTTGTCCCATTTTCACAAGTCTGACCCATATAGGGTCAGTCCATTTCCTTTAATTTCATATCCCTTCACTTATCAACACAACAGGGAGTATATGCAGAGCACAGAGAAGCTCCTCCCTCCCTGAACACTGTGAAGCTAATTCCCATCACGAAGATGCACCGCAGCAGACACAGCACTGCAGAGTCACTGAGGGGAAAGGAACGCTGGCTTAGAAACATTCTGCCTTCGGCTCAGCGCGGTCGTCACAGTTTAATTTCCAGTTTTAAACGGGAGCGCTGTAAAATTTTATATATACTATATATATCTACGATAGATATTCCCAAAGAATATTAATTAATTAATTGGCACCGTTAAAAAAAAAAATTAAAAAATATTTACAGGCTTCTAAACAAAATAAACGCCTGTCTGTCTGTCTGTCTTTGTTTGTTTGTTTGTTTTTCGATTAGAGGTAAACCCGTTCCAGTCTTGAATCAATCTGATGCTTTTTTAGTCTTTAGAGTTCTTCTCACACCAGTAGAAATGAACAAAAAATGTGACCCTGAGCTCTGCGGAGATCCGAGACACCGCCCCCTGACTGTGAAGCTGTGGAGCTGCCCTGGGGAGCGGGGAGGGTCTGTGCAGGGCAGCCCAGGTTAACACTGGTAGTGGAAATGCTGGTGCTGGTGCACCTTTCCGTCTGTGTGGCAGTGTGTGTGAGTGTGCACGTCTGTGTAAACCTTGGAGTAGGTCTTGCTTGGGAGTCCCGGGGTGGGGGGGGTGGTGCTGAGCAGTCTCTGTGTGGGGTAGTCGGGCGTGGCTGCAGGGGGGTCCCGGTGGGGCCGGGGGGGGAGAGTGCTGTGCCGGCGGCGGGTGTGGCACAGCCATAGGACGATGGCGCCCACAATAAGGAGTGCTGTGGCTGGGACTCCGATGATGACGGGCCAGGGCAGGCCGGGGCTCAGGTGGGTCGGCGTCACCGGTTTCTCCACGCGGCGGGGGTCTGCAGGGAACACAATGGGGCACCGGATTAATGAGTGATCTCCCATTACTGTAAAACACAGTCAGAAAGGTACCAGTGCAGAAAGCACAGAGTCCAGCACACAAACGCTTTATGTTTCATGATTGATTTTGTGGGTTTTTTTTGTACTCCTTTTATTGTGTTTGCTGTGGTGGTGTGAGCCTCTGGCCAGGCTGTCATTGTAAATGAGAATGCATCTGGATAAACCGATAACCAAACCCTACCCCTACCCCTACCCTTACCCCTACCCCTGCCACTGCCCTGCGAGGGCTCCTTGTCTCTCCCACCTGGTAGCACAGTGAGGAAGGCGCTCCTGAAGCTGTAGCCCATGGTGTTGGCTCCCAGGCAGATGTACATGCCGGCATCCTCCTCTTTTGCCCGAACAATCATCAGCTTGTTGAGGTAGGAGCCGTCGGGGCGGGACCACACATCCCCCGTGGGCAGCACCACGAAGCGCTGGCCCCCCACCTCCAGCGTTGAGTTGTAGCGCCCCTCGGTCCCTGGGTCCACCCTCTTTAGCCACTGTATCACAGGCTTGACGTCGCTGCGCACCTTGCACTGGAACGAGGTGGTGCCTCCGAACTCCACTGTGGTGTTAACAGGGTGACTGCCGGTCAGGATCGGCTTGGACTTGGTCCGCTCTGTAGAGGGACAGGGAGGAGGAGAGAGGGAGAGGGAGAGGAGGGAGGGGTGTTGATTAGTCATATTTGTACCGAAGCACTAGCACTTGACTTCCCTGAGTTCCCTGTAGTTGTACTACATGCTTGTCTGGAATGATGTATTCTGATAAATTTGAACAGTTTAGCAGGCAGCTTTCACTCTGTTCATTCACATTGGGAGCACGTTTCAAGTGAAAATGAAGTAACATTTAATTTACAATTGCATTTTGTTACCCAGACAGTTTTTTCAGTAAAAATCAGAATACTCTATTTGAAAAGGCATGTTTTTACGGCACTACAATCTATTCAGTATACCTCTCTGTGCTTTTACGATGCTTGCCTGTGTTTTAGAACACTGTGCTAAACTTTTCCCGTTGTGTGGTGACTGTTTCTCCACACGCCTCCCATTATAAATCTGTGTGGCGGCTGCTCTTACCGACGACGTCCACTTTGTACGTCGCGTTGATCTGGCCGGCGCGGTTGGACACGTGGCAGGTGTAGCAGCCGCTGTCCTCTGGCCTCAGGTTCTTGAGGGTCAGTGTCCACTGCGGCCGCTGGCTGTCCCGCGGGGTGGGGAGGCGTCGATCGTCCTTGGCCCAGGCGATGTCGGGCCGTGGGCTGCCGCTAGCCAGGCACTTGAGTCGCACCGAGCTGCCTAGCGGCCGGGCCAGGACCCGCTGCCTCATCTTGGTGGGCTGAGTGAACCGCGGCTTCACTGAGGAGAGGAGAGGGGTACTATTTTTCTAAATGCATCATATCTGACAGTCCAATAAATTATGTTATTTCATCGGAATCTTAAATTTTGTCTTTGCTTTTAAGAAATAAAATGGGCCTTAATTCCCAAACCCTGAGCTGCTGTAAAAGCCTGTTGTGATAAATGAGAGACATTATGTGTGTGTGTGCGTGTGTGTCCATGTGTGTCTGGGAACCCGGTACTCACCAAAGGGCATGCCGGTGGGGTCCTTGCTGGCCGGCTCAGGGTTCGGGTCCTCAGGGACTGGCTCACTGCTGCCCCTTACTGCAGAGTCATCTGGAGAGAAGCACAAACACAACGGTTACACCCGGAGCTCAGCCATTCATGTGCAAGACTATTGCAGACTGTCCACTGGCTTCATTCTGCAGGATATAAAAAAAACGAGCACTAAATTAAGGCAGATGACTGTCATGTCTTTTAAGATAAACTGATCTTTTAAAAGTAATAGGCAGTGCAATATCTGATCACCAATATCTTTCTTTCTCGTTAGTTTCGTCTCCTAGCAAACATTAACTAAGCGTGGTTTCTAGCATATTCTACCAAGGTGTTAAGACTAGCAGGGTATGGTTTTGTAAAAGCACGGTGCAGATTTACTGCTGTTTATACAGACACTTCAACAAATTCCCATTTGATCCTATTTGGATTTTTTCATGCTGCAGGCTGGCAGCGAGCAGCACTGTGCTATGAATAGAGTGCAGCTTGTTTTGCAATTGCGCTTGAACTCTGAATACACGCCCAAAGATAACATTACTGCTATGAAGATGAATGTTGAAACACACCGAGTCTCTGTTCTAGCACTCCATGCAGCCGCACAGATACATTTCACCTCCTTCTGTGTGTCCTTGTTACTGAAGCTGTTCCCCTTGCTGGTACTAATACTGTGCACTGCTGTGAGCCCCACGTTTCAATGAGCACACAGACCTTATGCTGTTGGTACTTGCTTGTTGGTGTCTGAACCCACATTCACACACAAAGCACACAAACAAGTTCAGGAATAATAATAATACATAAGCGATGAATGTGTTTCTGAAGTGACTCCTCCCAGTCACTTCTATGTAACCACTAGGGGGCGTATTCCTCTACAGTATGTCTGCTGTTTCAATAGAAGAGCATCCCTCCAGAGTGCTCTAGAGGTGCAACCCTTAACTGAGCCTGTCTGTAACATGCACACTATATACCAATGGAAATCTGTAAACAGGATGAAAATGCTGTGAATGGATGACTGCAACCCGAGCCCAGTTTTCTCCAAAATCTGCGTAATCACTGGCATGACACACCCACGGCCCCAAACAAAGGAGGTGAGGGTGGGGACGGGACACAGAGGGATTGGCAGAGATGAAAATCACCATGATTCTACTGTTGGTTTTGGGCTCTTTAGTCTTTTGGAGTAAGTCTGCACTGCTGGTTCAAATAGGCTTCCTTGATCCTGGCTAGCGGGGGCTATTCAGAGCCGGTGAGGTGGAATTGAAGGCAAATCCTCTGTCCTAAGTGGTGTTAGCAGGGTCTCATTCCCAGAGCAGGTGCAGGGCTGGAATCCAGGAAGATTCCCTTTGCAGAGTCTGGCTTCATTAAGCAGCCTGACTCCACACACCTGAGTGTTAATCTCTCCGTGCTGCACCTTACCCGGGGCCTCGCCTCTCTCCAGCACACACACTAAGGAATCTCAAACAACCATTTCCACGTCCTATCAGCTAGGCGGGTCTTGAGTTTCAGATGATCAGAGCTAGGTGGACGTGTTCAGTGTTGCTGATAGAAAGAGCATGCGGTGCCAGACAGCCAGTCCCCCAGAATGGAGAGAGATTCCTGGGGTTCTCATCCACATTGCAAGGGTTCTGTACTGAAAGGAAACTCTCGAGAGTAACCCACAGGGACGGAGTGCTAACCCTCAGTTCTCGGAGCTGCTGGTTACCAGCAACAGCTGATTATTTTTGTCCTACTGTGACATCATTAAAGGGTTTTCTCAAAAGCTTCATTCTCCATTCATTCCCAAGTACTAATATACAAAGACCTTTATCATGCTGGGGAGGGGGGTTGAATATATACATAATCGTGCAATCTGGAAATCTGATTTTACCAAAGCACAATCTTTCCACTTTACATGTTCTTCATACAGAGCCTTGCATACCACTCTGTCTCAGTCGATGAAACAGAACTAAAGCACGCAGCATCAAGAAGTAGTACAAATGACCAAATAACAGTTAATAACTCTAATATCTAGATCAATACTTACTAAAATGTATATATTTGAATGAACTTTGAAGGCTGTATTGAAGATTCGTTCTATTTGATCTCTGTGGTCGTTTAGGGTTTATAGATCAATGTACAGAAAAAGAAAATCAATCTATTTTGGGGAAAGTGCTTCACACTGGGTATTGCTGAATTGTAGCTTCAGCAGTGGAAATGAAAGAGCTTTAACATAAGTGCAGTTTCAGAGCAGAGGGATAAAGCACAGACCTGTAATTACTACTTTAGCAGCTCTTTCACTGCCCCATAAATGGCTCAGAGCAGCAGACGAGCAGAGAAAACTTGAATTAAAAACAAAAGAAAAAGCCACTGTGACAAGCAGTGTGGAGAACATGTGTATTAAACTCTAATTGGAGGGATCTGTAATGTGGGGAGAGAGTGAAGGTGGATGATTAGCATGCTCTGAGTTCAATTAAAACCACCCTGGAGATGAAATAAACTGCATGTGTGTGTGTGTGAGTGTGTGAGTAAGTGAGAAAGAGTGTGTGTGTACGTGGGTGTTTGTGAGAGAGTGTATGAGCGTGTGTGACTGTGTGAGTGTGTGTGAGAGAATGTGTGTGTGAGTGTGAGAGTGTGTGTGTGTGTGTGCGTGTATGTGCCCTCCCTAATTACAGATGGGACAGTGGGAGTAAAAGCGAAGAAGGGAGACTACACTTTGGGGGTCATGCCATCTAGGAGCCAAAGAAGTCAACGCACTCAATTCAAGGTAAGACAGAGGTCAAACGGGGGAGTCATTTGTGCAAGAGCCTAATCTTTGCAGTGATCACGGCACACTAATGTTTTGCTTGTCTTTTAATTGGGGTCAAGTTAAAAAACAGAGAGAAACGGTTTGAAATATTGAAACAAAAGCTCCCTTTCATCTTTCACTTGTATTAATAAGCCCCTTTCTTCCCTCATGCTCCGGCATGGATTCATTTACGTCCATATGTGTGTGTGTGCTTTGAACTTCCGTCACTTATTCCCCTTTAAATAAAAGTCCCTTGTTTTTGACAGCATGGTTTGCACAGTGGCTCCGAGCTCTTCAGAATGGAGTTTCAAAACAAGCTGCTTCTCTGGCAACAGGAGGCTGAGACACAAATGGACTGAGCTGCAGCTCCTCCAAGTTCTTTTGGATGTGATTTTCTACCTTTTCCAGTCAGCGCTCCAGCACTGAGCCTCTCACACCCTTTAACCATGCAGTTAAGCACTCTCCCCGTGTCAGTGATCACTCCCTGCTAGCTCGAAGGCACGCTGCCATGTATTCCTCAAATCAAAGGGCTTGTAGAATTTGTGTGCATGCGCGCTGGTGTTGAGGACGCCCCACATTAAAGTACAACACTTGGCTTCCGCTCATGCACAAGCAAACCTATACAATTAGAAAGTTCCGCCGGTCCTGATCTCTGTCTAACCCGAATCCCCAGCCTCCAGATCTCAACTCCCCTGTGCTGCTGTTGCTGAAGGGACCCTGCTACTGTGCTTGAGAAAGCATGAGTGATTCGCTGCCCCTTGCTTTCACACAAAGGCTCCAGCAAAGCCCCTGAGTTGTAGGCAGGGCTGTGCCTAGTTGCAAGGTTCCTGTCCCACTCTCATCCTGTCTGCAGCACACCCCTAGTTGCAGGGTTCCTGTCCCGCTCTCATCCTGTCTGCAGCACACCCCTAGTTGCAGGGTTCCTGTCCCGCTCTCATCCTATCTGCAGCGCACCCCTAGTTGCAGGGTTCCAGTCCCGCTCTCATCCTGTCTGTAGTCATCATGCTGTTTACCAATCCACTCAGGCTCTATCTCTCTCTGCTCTCACTCTGAGAACTTCTCATCTCATCCCTGATATTAGTGTGGGATTCCCTCCCCCTTCACTCTAAGGCACCGCTCTCAGATACAGGGTTGCTTCTGCACCCCACCCTCCTTCCAGGGCTCTTTGCTCTGACACAGCCTCCGATTGGAAGCTGGTCTGCTGGAAACCACTTATAGTTACAGGGGAAGGAAGTAGATGTGCTCTCCTGGCAGACAGGCTCTGTATGGCGCTCACACTAACAATGTGGTCTGTGTATTTTTAGCTTTTAAAACAGCAGGTTTACAGAGCACTGAAATCAACCAGACCACCAGGGATACATGAGGAACAGGCAGCGGAGCACTCGGGAACAGGCAGCGGAGCACTCGGGAACAGAGCAGCAGACAGTGGAGCACTCGGGAACAAGCAGCGGAGCACTCGGGAACAGACAGCGGAGCACTCGGGAACAGGCAGCGGAGCACTCAGGAGCAGAGCAGCAGACAGTGGAGCACTCAGGAGCAGAGCAGCAGACAGTGGAGCACTCAGGAGCAGACAGTGGAGCACTCAGGAGCAGACAGTGCAGCACTCAGGAGCAGAAAGTGGAGCACTCAGGAAACAGCTTATTGGGGGGTTACTGGGACTCCGAGAGCCGTCCCTTTGCCTTCAAACCCCCCACCCCCCCCTCATTAATATGATTAAATTAAAACTTTCTTTAAGGAGAGGGCTGGGGGCAGAAACACCATTCACATCAAACTGTACTGCACAGATACAAATGCTATGTCACTACAAGACTCAAGACACACACACACACACACACACATGCACACACACACAGATTGATCTCAGGCTCATCTTGCTCCACTCCCACCTAGTCAAACTGAATGGCAAGCCCGTGCCACACTCCTGCAAGCTCATCTTGGAGAATTTGTGTTCTTTTGGCAGGTTGTGTTTCTATTAGAAGGAGGACTCAGAAGCTGAGGTTTGATGTGTAGCCCGGGTGCTAGTTTAGACGCCTCTGAAGCTGCTCTGCTCAGCTCTGTGATCCTAGCCTACAGAGCACAAGGGAAGGAAGTTCAGGATTCCTGGAGAAATCCTGCACACCCTGGTGCCTTATAATCTGGCTGGACTAAACGTTTTTCTATGAAATTGAGCCCCTTAGTGAATTAGCTGCTGGGCGTACTCTACCTACCCTGTATTACTGGAAGAACAAAAGCAGAGCACAGTCCTGTGTGTGCATGCATGCGTGAACGTGTGTGTGTGTGTGTGCATGTGGTACTCACAGACGACGGTCAGGGTGTAGTTGAGTGTGATGCTGCCGAAGCCGTTGGTAGCTCTGCACATGTAGACCCCGGCGTCGCCCGGCTCCGCCTCCTTGATCTTGAGTCCTTGCTGCAGGATGCGGTGGCGGCTCCAGCCGCTGTGCACCGTGCGGCCGTCCTTCAACCACATTGTCAGGGGAGGGGGGTCTCCCTCCACCGGGCAGGACAGCCGGATCGTCCTGCCCAGCCTGACCGCCTGCCTCTCCTCCACCCAGCGAGTCACCCGCGGGGGTCCTGGAACAAGAGAGCTGGCGTTAGCATTGAAACATCAGGAGTTACAATATACAACAGGAGTGCCAGCGTTAGCATTGAAGCATCAGGAGACACAATATACAACAACAGAGTCGGTGTTAGTATTGAAACATCAGGAGACGCAGTATACAACAAGAGAGCCGGCATTACAGGCTGCCTGACAGGGTGAAGATCAGCCTAGGCTATTTCTCACTCAGACTTGGAGGTGTGGATTATCCTGTAACATCGGCGTTATCATTGAAACAAAAAACCATACAGTGAGTAAGACACGCAGTACAAGGGAGCTGCTAATGAGACTGGAAATCTCAGAGGAAGGTCTCTATGTTTGAACCCTTCCAGCCAAGGTGTGCCCGCACTGCTCCAGTTTAAACAGCAGCAGCAGCAGCTCATTCCTGCCGTGATTTACTGCCGCTCTGAGTAAAGGGAGCTGCTTTTCAGTTTTCCATCCCGGGGGGGGAGGAAGGAAAACCTTGTTTACGTTGGCAGAGGAGGGGGGTGGGGGTAGTGTTTACAGGACTCCAAGCTGGGGCAACTAGAGAATTTGTCAAATAACTAAAGATGGAAACTAGGCTTTATTCATTTTTTTGGAAGCTTTTTTTTCCGCAGCCTTCCTTGCGTGCACGCAGCTCTTTTTCCCTGACAGCCTTCCTGGAGAGCTACTCTTTCCATTTACTTTGGCCACTGCCCCCCTGCCACAGCGCCGACTCATTGTGTACATTGGAACCCTGCTTTAGTTCATACTTGCTATTGTCACATCCTGTCGCAGTATCAGCCAGTCAAAGAAATCATAGCCAAGACTTTCAAAATAAAAACAGAACAAACCATTTGATTCTTCTCTGTCCTCCTGTACAGAAAGCATGAGTTCTCTGTCTCTAATGTCCTCCTGTACAGAAAGTGTGGGTTCTCTGTCTCTAATGTCCTCCTGTACAGAAAGTGTGGGTTCTCTGTCTCTAATGTCCTCCTGTATAGAAAGCATGGGTTCTCTGTCTCTAATGCCCTCCTGTACTGAAAGCGTGGATTCCCTGTATCTAATGTCCTCTTATACAGAAAGTGTGGATTCTCTGTCTCTAATGCCCTCTTGTACAGAAAGTGTGGATTCTCTGTCTCTGTTCTCCTGTACAGAAAGCATGGGGAAGGGTTGAATTTGGTGATTCTGGAGCGAAAATAAAATGATCTTTCAATGACAGATGACAGCATGAATAAAAAAGCGTGTTCTGTGAGTCTTCAAACGGAACATCGTGATTCTAAAAGAATTGAGACTACATGCTGACTGCAGCTGACTTGACCCTGACAATAACACAGTGTGTTTACTTAATAAAACCCTTTATTTTTAACAATGGAGGCTTGCAGCAAAAATATACGTTTACTACAGTATTTTATAGTTGGTATGGATACATGCTCTCCTGGGCTCATTCCATTTGATTAAATGTCCATTTGGTCTTATGCATGATGCATTGCGAGCTGCATATCGTGATAGGAATCATATCATGAGATCAGTGCATCGTGACAGCCCTACTCCAATGTGACGGCTGCAGATGGAGCAGCCCAGGCCAGCACAGGTTCAAAGTATGTGAATACGGGAGTCTTGTTTTTTGTAAACATGTATTATGGCTTTATGTGCCGCCCTGTATAAAGTTTGGAGCCCCTTCACAAGGTGTTGAACTTGACTGTGAAGAACATTACAGGGATATCACAGGCTCTGCAGGGGAGCAACTTCACAGAAACCTTGTTTTAATAAAGTAAAGGTGAGTATTGACAAGCACAGAGCTCAATATCAGATTACCATTTCATCACATAACTCTAACCAGACCTAAAAAAAAAAAAAAAAGGTAGCCGATCAATACAGCTTTTTAAAAGACTTATTGAAACAACCTTGCTGGAATGAAGACCAAAACCGAACCAGGAGAAGCCAGTATAAACGAAGACCTTTCTCCTCCCTCTGCACAGCACCCTCTCCCTCGCATGTACACAAGTGCTTCTCTTTCCACAGAAAAAGGAAAGCGATCAGGTTGGCTGTCTGAAAGAAAGCAGCACTCCCCTTTTGCTTTGAAGTCACCCTGGTGGAGTCTGAGAGCACAGCGCTCGCGATGACAGATAAACACGGTGTGGAGAGGAGGGGATAGGGCAGGGCAGATAGACTCCCAGCTGTTAACAGGGAGACTGGTTCTTTCAGCAGTCCGCACACAGGGAGAGGGCCCTCAATTAACAAGGGGAGGGGAAGTTCAAGGACGACCAGGGGGTGTGTGTGTCACAGGCCTGTAGGGGACTGCTATAAACTCCCGCCGACGGGCTGGGGATTACCTGCCGTCACACAGCTCACACGAGCCCACAGGGGCGAGGACTCCAATAGCTGCGATGAGTGAGGGTCTGCAATGGGTACAGGACAGCACTGAAGTGTCTTCATGTTCTGCACTTGCAGAGCTCTGCTTCAGTCTGCTGCTCGCTGGATAAAGCTGCAGGGGGAGCTGGGGGAGGGAGCTCAGCTGTACCGCTTCAGTCTGTTGCTTGCTGCATACAGCTGCAGGGGGGGGGGGGGGGCTCACAAAGGGCAGCTTGTTCCTGTCTTGAGCTCGGCTCGAAGACCAGCTTGTTTCAGTCTTTTGCTTGGCTCGGAAACCACAAACCCCAAGCCTGGCTACTAAAGGGGCTGGAAGCAGCAGCAGGAACTTTGAGAGCAAAAGGGCAGAGTTAACAGTGACACTCCTCCTGCCAGAGCAAGCACGTGTACAGCAACAAAACCATGCTGAGATCGAGAGGGGCGAACCTCAGCACACTTCAGTTCAAATGTTTTTGCTGCTCATCCTCCAGCCTGCTCCTTGACTGACGTGTTTTTGCTACTCATTTTCTAGCGCTGTGTCTGAAAAAGCTCTCTGCAAGACAGGAGCCAGTGATCTCTGACAGAACCTTCACAATTCACTCTTTTGATACAGTGGCTGGTGATGAAAGAGGCTTGCAGCTCAGAAAGCTATGATTTTCTTTTAGTCTGGCTTTTTTTCCAAATTCAGATTTTTTAATTTAAACCAGGATAGAACCTATGAAATACAAAGCTACAGGCAAGCGTTTAGCATCGCCTACAATGTTACGGTTGAGACGATAAGAACATGATTTAGATCTTTTATTTAATGTAATCAAAGATACTACAAAATTCGCAAAAGTCTACCGGAAGCCATAATAGTGGTACAGTATTTCATGTTAGATTTCAAAATGTCACATTTTTTAAATTGTTGACAGTTTTTCATTACGTATCTGGAAAACTACAAAGTGGTATGTCTTTTTAAATTGTTTCCAGGACCCTCTTGTAAGAGGCCTCGGTCTCAAGGAATAAATAAAAAGCTACACCATAGTAAGTACAATCTCCACACACAGGCAACTCTCCCATTATTAACACAATCAGAACCCTCTAATGACAACATCAAGCTCACACAGCACAGCCATCCCTAATGGACAGCCAGTGACTGGGAATCACTCACATGGCTTTCAAACACAACTTAATTACCGCAGATACTATTACAAGCACTAAGAGCCATTTCTAATGGTGTCACCCAGCTGTTTCGGGAGTTTCTAATTGCTGGTTTGGTGGGTGTGCTTGACAATAATGGAAGCCATGCCTCTTCAGGAGCCAAAGCAAGGCAGTTAGCTGGCCACACGCTACTGAAAACAAAACAAAGAGATTTATAGTTTTGTAATGAACAGTTCAGTCTTTATTTCGCAATCTGACTTGCACATAAAAACAATCTAAATAAAAAAAAAACGAAAACCCAGCGAATTAATAAAGGGCCCTTCTACAGTAAAATATAACGTTTACAATTTTACTGTCAACACAGCCAAACACTATGGAACACTGAACAGATGAACAGCTGACAACATCTCCAAGAGAGTCCTAACCCTAACCCTAACCCGAACCCTAACACATCTCCTTTCAAGAGAGTCCTGATTGGAAATGGGATTGTTTCAACGCTGGCCTGGGACATGGAGGAGTCTCCCAATGAAAACACACAGAACTCTGGAATGCAGAGGAGTGGGGGAGTTTCAGGACCAGTCGGACGGCTGGGAGATGTTTCCACAAGGCACTTTATCATGAGTGCTGAAGGCCCTGGCCTGTGAAGCTCTTTCCCCTGTAATGTGAAAGAGGCAGCTGCTCTTCTTGCTAATGGGGGCTGTGTGATCCCTATCCGGGGTCAGTAATCCTCGTTACTGAGAGACAAAGAGCTGCCGGGGATTGAGACTCCCTGAGTAAAAGTAAAGGGCCCCCGCATACAGGTTAAATCTCCCATGTCCTCTGCCTGTGTATCACTGAGGGGTCCCGCCTCTCCGCTGTGTCTACAGGGGATAGAGAACAATGCAGTCTCCGAGCTACCTTACTCCCCCACCCAGAACCTCACCCCAGCTGTGCAAACAGGACGAGGGGAGGGGGAGACAGAGCGAGACTGATGGCATTCTGACGGCTCCCATCGGAGGGGTTCGAAATTCCGTGAACAAGCTGCTCTTGTTATTTCTTGTTCTTTTGCTCGCTCCAATTGGTTCTATCCACTCCTCTGCCTGGGCCCCAGCCAGCGCTGTGCTGTCCTGTACAGGTGGAAGGACATTAACAACCGCCCAGCTACACAACACCCAGACAGACACAACAGCCCCTCCCTCCAACCAAAGAACCTGTGCCTGAGTCTCTGAGATCCAGCTAACATTGCTTCCAATAGAACGGAAAGCCTTGTTCCAGGCAGGTCTGCATTTGATGTCAAATAAACTAACAACGTGTTCAAATTAACTCACTCTCATTCTAGCGTAAAGTTTACTTAACAGGATTTTTTTTTTTCATGATTCAAAACTCTAAATGGTAAATCCATTTTGGCAGGTGGAATAATGCATGTTTTCTTGTGGAAGGCTGTTTGCTGGTACTGGCACTCGGAGGAGGCATGTTGAGCATGTCACCGTCACTCTGGCACATATTGCCAGATGAACAAAGCGCCAACAACAAAGCTGCTGATTGCGTGCTTCAATACAATTAAAACAGGCAAAACAAAACAGTTTTTTTTTCTGCAGCTGAAAATAATCTCGAGGGTATTTCAGACCAGAGAGACTTCTAAGGAGCAGCCTTCATCGCATGCATGACAACACTAAATCCAGCATTACACAATACTGGAAAACACAACCAGGCATGTGGACTGCACATTTACATACAGGCAGACACACTACCCTCTGACAAGGACTGTGACACCCTACGCTATCCTAGAAACTTACAAAGCAAAACCAAACGCTCACAAATGTCATTTTAGGGCTTGTAGGGTTAGTGTTACTCAACACATTCGCATCCTTACTATTACTAGGGAGGTCTCTTTCGGAACTGTTCTAACACCCAAACCCATTGCTTTCCACACTGCAGCCCAGTACTCTAACCACTGAGCAACCCAAACACACTGCCTTCCACACTGCAGCCAAGAACTCTAATCACTGAGCTACTCTAACCCATGAAGAATTATACCTTCTAAACAAGAACGATGGCACAAAAGAGAGGATTTCATGGTGGACTCCCTAAAGCTTGCAATGTATCCTATTTTTTGTTCTCACTGTCTGAGTTCCAGTGTATGGCATCCCCAAGACCCTGCCTAGATCAGACCGTCCCTCCAAACTGGATGATCGAGCAAGAAGAAGACTGATCAGAGAGGCTAAAGAGGCCAATGGCAACTTTTCAAGAGCTACAGGCTTTTATGGCCAAGACTGGTCAAAGAGTGCACGTGACAACAATAACCCAAGCACTGCACAAATCTTGTCTGTATTTTACTAAAAAAAGCCCACCTTGAATCCCGTTTGAAGTATGCAGAAAACACTCAGGAGATTCTGTAGCCATGTGGCAAAAAGTTTTGTGGTCTGAAGAAACTAAAATGGAGCTTTTTGACCTAAATGCAAAGCGTTATGTTTGACGCAAACCCAACACAGCACATCACCCAAAGAACACCATCCCTACTGTTAAGCATGGTGGTGGCAGCATCATGTTATGGGGATGTTTCTCATCAACAGGGACTGGGGCACTTGTCAGAATAGAAGGGAAAATGAATGGAGCAAAGTATAGAGAAGTCCTTAAGGAAAACCTGCTGCCCTCTGCAAGAAAGCTGAAGCTGGGACAGAAGTTCACCTTTCAGCATGACAACGACTCATCCTAAGCCCTGGACAAAAGTGAGTGCTATCAGTATTTCTGCATGTTTTACCATGCCTTTCCTATGGTTTTAAATGCATATTTTGTAATATGCTTTCCTATGCCGCTCTGTGTTTTACAATGCTTGCCTATGCTTCCCCATGCCTCTCTGTGTTTTGCAATGCTTGCCCATGCTTTCACTGTGCTGTTACACTTTGCTATGCTTTTGCTATGAGATGCTTTTAGAAGAGGCATGTGAAACACACTGGGAATGTTTGGAGGTCTCTTGGGCTGCTGTGGCCAGCAGGCAGGTCATCATAATAGAAGTCCCAGTACTCCAAGCTAGCCGGTAAGAGCAGTCTGGGATCAGAAGAACGAGACCCGGAGTGACCCCTCCATTCCTCCTGCAGCCTGCTCTATCAACAGGCACGTTCCTGTTATAACGGGCTGTGTGACGAGTTACACATAGGGGCTCCTTCACATATTCCAAGGCGGGGGCTGGATGATAAACATGACACAGAAACATGTGATCAAGCAGTGGAGTACACTCGCTAGGCCCCAAAGTATTTACAACAGGGGCAATTCAAGCACAATAAAGTGTGTGTGTGAGTGTGTGTGTGTGCGCGTTTGACTCACAAATGCAGAGCCACTATCTCAGAGAGTGCAAACACTGTCAGTGCCTCTGTAAATAGAGGATACAATACAGGGTGTAAGGTCATGAAGACAAAGGCAAGGTCCCTGGAATGAAGTGTCTGATTTATAGAGTGCTAATGAAGTCTGCTGGAAGCCCTTAGCTCGCACATTGCAGACACACACAATAAGGGCCTGATGCATGGCAAGCTGTGAATCTCTCACAACTCCTTGTGAAACGTCCTGTGTCGTTGCCGGTTTTACTGATGTGTCGGTTTTTAAAGCTCCTTTTCCACTGCAGGGGTGGAAATGCGACTCATTGCATAGCAGCCTGATCCATTCCTGGTTTCACTATGAGTTTAATCAGACACACCTGAGCTTGTTACCTATACACTGGGGCTAATCAAGCTCTTAGTAAAACCTGGAATGGGTGGCACTGCTATGCAATAAGAATCTTATTTCCATCCCTGTTGGTCATCGCGATACAGGCATGAAGGTTTTGGTCCTGGTGGTTTCCTGATGTGTGTACAATTCAGAATTCACACACACATTCAGCTTACAATACAAGTGACTCTTAAACTAGCAAACTGGGGGCTGGCAATCCACTGTCAGCATATTCTTAAGAAACACCTTAAAATAAATGCAAGCGAAAATGAACTGTAAGGTAGAGTGCTGGAGCCCCTGGGATAACAGTGCAGCTCAATACCAGAACAAGATCACATGAAGCCAGGAGATGAGGAATGTGAGGAGACCATTGGAAAGGGCAGAGTGCACCAGGGAGCCCTCGAGTTCTCTTTGACCCGCTCTTACTGTTATTTTGCAAGACCAGTGAATTTGAGAGATTTCCATCCAAAGCTTCATTTCATTTTGTTTGTTTATTCGTGATTTTTAAAAAGGTCCTGACTTTCACGAAGTTGGATTTGTATATTTTGACAGCAAACAGGGCAGGCTTTAACAGAACAGGTCATGTGCGACAAACGAACTTTTCATCAGAGTATGCAAAGAAACATTTCTTTCACCCTGTCAGAACCACATCCATTCCACTAGAAGTCTTATTCAAAGTCGTCAGTGTCTATGTAAAAACAACATATACCAGTAAACTAACTTCAAGAATGCAACTAAATAAAATAAACTCCTCGATTGAAAAAATGATAATCATCCAGAAATCCACTAAATGTGACAGAAAAAAACTAGTGTACACATAGAAACGCAAATTATAAGAAACGCACCAAAGAGGAGGGGCACACAGCTAATAAAGGCTTTTTTTATTTCTTATTCATGTGTTTATTTACATCAGACAACAAACGACACCCAAGGACCGACAGTGCAATAAAAAAAGACTCAAAATAGCTGCAATCACGTTTGTGGATTCAGCGAATATGCATTTACATTAAATAACATAATCTAATCAATTCGCAATTTACACCTCCTGTGCTGAACCACGGAAACACTAACCTGCCGCTCCAGTTACAGTGTGGAGTATTACACTAACACTTACTCCCACAAATTGCCCATTTAACAATGTAGGCTGAATAATCTACAGCTTCTCCACTGATGAAAAATCAGGACCAAACACCAAAGAGGAAGAGAATAGTTTTTATTTTCATTTTAAATGATTGTAATGTTTAAATGAACCACACACCCGCATATATGTATTATTATTATTATTATTATTATTATTATTATTATTATTATTATTAATAATAATAATAATAATAATAATAATAATAATAATAACGAAAAAAATTTTCATTTGTAGTCCACTTTTCGGCGGATGAAAAGCATATTATATTGTAGGAGAACGTTAAAGGACTCATTGTATAAACGCATACAGATGTGTGTATTCACGTAATCGCTTGTGTTACTCGATGCAATCAAAACCCTTGCTTTATTTTTACAACCCCCCCCCCCCCCCCCCCCCCCAACATATATACCGTTCTGACCACAGCACTGAGGTGAGACATAAGGGGGCCATTGTTAAAACCGTGAACGTGTAGATCCCACACCACGCACAGTTCAGACACCTTTGATCTGCCGGTACGGCTGGTTCTTATTATAGCGCCTATACAACGGCCGCTTGTTCAGCACCGAGCTTTAAAAGCATAGACTGTAACCGAGCGGGTCGCTAGAAACACGGGGCTAGTTTTGTTGGATGTGTTTTCTTAACTCTGTTAAAACAATCAGAACTCGTCGCAGTACACTTACCCCTGGCCTCGCACGTCAGCAGCAGAATGAACGCAGTCATACAGACGTGCAAGGTGATCCCCATGTTACAGTAATTCACAAACTCGACTTGTTAAACTGCAAAGAAAAAAGAAATCTCTTATTAGAGTTATGCCCTTTTCATATGCATATAGCATGTTGACATAGCTGACACACGCGATATCAATTTGTATTTGGCTGATGCGTTGGTCGGGGGTTTTGAAAAGTAAACTTTTTAAAGTGTATTTTTAAGCCAGAAAAATATATAAATGTGCAGAACTGTCCGTGTTTAAATGCGATGGAATACTTGGTTCATCATAATAAATATATTAATATTGCGGACAAACTCTGATCCCGGCAGTAAACATGACAAATAGCTCCATTAGCAGCAAATGTAAAACGGTCAATATTCTGTACACACACATTATATATATATATATATATATATATATATATATATATATATATATATATATATATATATATATATATAGGAGAGAGAGAGAGAGAGAGAGAGAGAGAGAGAGAGAGAGAGAGAGAGAGAGAGAGAGAGAGAGAGAGAGTCCAGTAATATCAAGAAGCAATCCAAAACCCAAACTCCAAACATCCAAATTCACCTGTTTAATGCTGAACCCGCTGTTCAAAACATCAACAGCCGCAACGCACTTTCTTTACTCTGAAACAAAGTACTCCTAAGCAATAAAGAAGCCTATCATAATATACTGATATTGTATAGAGAATTTACCACACGCGTGCTGTCTGCTATACCTAAGAACTTTTTCTGTTTTGTGGTTTCAGAAAGCGCTGGTCAAGTTGAAATAAGGTGCTCGCCTGTTCGGCTGCTGGTCTATCACTCGGTTGTCCACGGGGTAGGTAGTCGAGCTGGTTAGCTGTGCAAGCCAATTGCTGATTGGGCTAATGATGTTGACTGCGAACCGGTCCCTCGCGATTCTCCTCTGACCTCACAATACACACTCGCATCCTTTTCAAGCTAAAAACTTTGCCTCAAAAGTTTCGCAGCTGTAGGCAGCTTCCGGCCAATCACAGCCCGGCTAGAGGAAAAGTCTTCAAGCTCATTGGCCTCTGCAGCGCCATGCAGCGTGATCGCCCCCTGTGGGCGGATAGGCTGCGTAAAAAAAGAAGTCTGCATTGAGCTGCGAGCACACATTAGCAATCTCAACTTCCAACAACCGCAAGGAACAAGATCCGCATTGACATTCCTTAAATACACCGAACAGCCCGAATGGAACTTAGATTCGTGGCAAATATAGAACAGTGCCTTTCTTTAAAGGCTGCATTACAGTGTTTCAAATGCGTGGTATGAAACACTCAATTGTAAAGTTATAAGAAATATTGTAGGTTGATCCAATACTTTTAATTCCTATTATAATTTGCATCATTTTTACTAGTGGTATATGTAGTATAATTGTCTTATTTTCTGCAAAACCTCAAACACTTCTATGCTGTGTGTGCTTTATGTTGTTGTTTTTTCCCTTTTTAATTTACAGTAGAAATATTGCTGACATCTGTCCGTTTCTTTTAACGTGGCTTCTTAGCAATCATCTCGATATCGCTCCATGCTTTAATTGTTTCCACCATCAATACACAATGATGAAAACACAGGCTGCACTCCCTCTCTCTCGTCTCACCTTTAAAGCTGTACCCCCCCCCCCCCCCCCCCCCCCCTCTCAACATGCAAAGATGAATTAATCAGTCTGAAGAACGCCTGACAGCCTTGTCACACTAATTTGGTATTTCGAAATACTTCAAACACACCACTACGCTTTTATTGTTCACATTGAAATGTAAATGTGGCTCACGTCCAAACGATTTGCTTTGAACTGGTCACTGAATAAAGCAGAACAGCCGAGACAGCGTGCACTGCTGCTGCTGTTTCCCATTGCACCATGCTTTCATCGCAGGGTTTAAACACGCGACCTATACGATTAACGTACTACACTCATCTGCTGAAGACAAGTTCACATGTGAAGGCTGTCGAGTTTACTTCTTGAGACCTATTATTAAATGGATCATGCAGGGCCTACCTATGTTTTATATTTGAAAAAAGAATGCGCAAATTACATAATCAAAATCATATATATATATATATATATATATATATATATATATATATATATATATATATATATATACTTTCATTTGCTAATGGTCAACATTATTTCACATTTCTCTTTATTAATATTACTTATTGTCCTTATTATTATGTTTGTTATTACGTTGGATAAACTAATAGTTTATAGTGAATAGTTTAAGCTGAAGCACAAATCATCTGGAAGATTTTGAAACACGTAAGTTTATTTCTACATAAACTAGTTTACAGTGCAATGGGACAGCTTTGGTACTGGCAGTGCTTTCTCAACAAACTAAAATAAACCCCAAGACGCGATTCAAATCTGCTGTAACGTTTCATTAGTATATTTTCATAACCACAATTGATGAACAGCATCGGATTTCACTTCTTTCCATTTCGAGATGAAATAGGAAAAATAAAACAACAACATTCCACTTCTCTGGTAGTCATTACTTTGGCTGAGATCTTCATTCTTTCCAAAAAACCCAGCTTCCAAACACACTTGAATAGTATAAAAATACCTCATTCAAAAACAAAACTGAAACACATCACTTTCTTTCCCAGCAGTTTATTTACACCCTCGTTCAAGGGCAAGCTGTTTTATAGACAAACTCCATTAGACACAGAGAACAGCAGCTGCTGCAGGCTTGTCCTGGTGCGTGCGTGCTTCTGTGCCATCCTGGCGCACTCCCTTTCAACTGCCAGGTCCAATTAAAAATGACTCAGTTTACAAGTGTGCTGTACAAGCAAGTACACGATGACACAATCCACTTAATCTCAATGAGGTCTCCCGATAAAGCCTGCCTAAGACCTGTAAAGAGTCAAGCAGGCCAGACTGGAAGGGCTATGTAAAAACATTATACAGCTTTTCAGAAAAAGTGTAAACCCGTATCTAGGTATAAGGATTAAGACTAATGAAATAGTTCGACATTAACATTCCCTGTTGAAATAAATACTGTATATGCAAGAAATAGTCTCTTTCACTGCTAGGCCCATTGCAATGGAATCAGCAGTATTCACAACTCTTATATTTAATTAAAATTTTGTTTTCATTGATGAAGTTGCAGATTTCCAAGCAATACCAACTGGGGTGAATGCAATACACTGAACAATGCACTGACAAGGAGAGGACTAAACCCTTCAGATCAAGTCAGGCCACCACATCAATGCACACTGCTTATATTGAAGCCAGACAGCAGCAAACAGCATGCCTGCTCAGATCCAATGTTAACCTACATATTACAAATACATTACAAACAAGGATACCACCATCACTCAAAACAGAACACAAGTCACAATGCTGTAATCGGTAGCTTTAATGTTTAACATTCACATTAAATTTGCTTTGCGCTACAATTATGTAGCGTAGCACTACACATGTCATGGTTTCATATTGGATTATGCACCAAAGCCAGCACTACACATGGAATGGTTTCACAGCAGCAGCTACATGTGTAGCAAGGGGGCGCTCTTCAGCCTCTGTGTCTCTTGATCAACTGCAGACAAGACAAACAGATTGGTTAGGGTTATATTGTAATAGTAGACTATTCTCATAACATTACATCCTCAAATGATTTTAAAATGAACACAAACACAGCCTAACCCTGGCTGCCTCAACATTAGGCAAGTCATATTACATCAATTATGTAGAGATGGTACCATGCTGCAATTGCACAATTTGTTTGCGGCAAGAGTTTTAATGTCCCAGGTCTTCTAGTCAGGTCAGAGCGGAAAGGAGCCGGGTAAACCTGTGCCAAAGTCCTGCCGATTAATATCCCAAGATTAAAGGATCACAGCGAGGAAGTGCCCTCTGCTATGATAGTACAGACTTGGTTATTGGATCTGAATCTTCAATCACACTGAACTCTGGTCATACAGGAGTCATGCAGCTATTCTTTATATTATAAGATCACAATACCTAATCAGGAAGGCTGAGAGGACAGGGAGCAGCTCCATCACTGTGCAGTCATGTCATCTCCACACATTCTACAGAAGATTCAGTGCCTGATGAACACATTTGAAGTGCAGACTTTAGTGTATAAATCTACATTTGCTGCTAATCATTTTTGTGAGCAACTATTCATATGCGCCCCTCCCAAATGTCCTGGTATAGCTCTGTGCTCAGTGCTTGGAAAGTGCTCTCATCACAGCAATATCAGAATGATGTGTTGAATTTGCATCATCATAGCACAGATCAGCCCAGCCCAGTCTGAATGCATTCTGCACCTCATACAGTCAGATACACTTCCAGGAGCAGCATGGTTGAATTCAATGCACAGGAGACTCTGTTACATTGCAACATGTGAACTGCCTTCTCTGCTGAAGGCATTCAAGCAGGGCTGGTGAAAGAGACTCAAAGTAAACGAGAGGCCCCTTCACACCTGGGATTAAAGACTCACCTGGAACTGGTCAGCCCAGTCAATAGCCATATGCAGCAGCATCGCTCCCTTTCAGTAACAGAGTTCCTAAAAATCAGAAGGAAGAGAGGAACGGGAACTTAACACATGAAGCTCCATAATGGAAAGACAGACATCTACTCTCAGTTCATGTAGACCAAGACAGACTCCAACTCTTAAAGTATTAAGGGTTTAATAAAACCAAAATATATGGATTTGTTTGCAGTAAAACAATTTAAAATGTCCCCAATAGCACCCGTGTCCCAGGTCTTCTAGTCAGGTCAGAGTGGAAAGGAGCCGAGTAAACCTGTGCTAAATTCCTGCCAAGTAATATCCCAAGATTAAAGAATAACAGCGAGGAAGTGCCCTCTGCTATGATAGTACAGACTTGGTTTAGTGATGAAGCTTCCGGTCACACAGAGCTGCTCTTGAAATTCTGACAATACTATACCTGGGCATCCAGGCAGCCGTCTCATTACTCAAGAGATTCACCAACACATTCCATGCCTGATGAATACATGAAAACAAACGATGAAACTGGGTGTTCATTCTGTTTCTGCATTATGTCCAATGCATGAAACATGCAGTTAAGTTTTTAAAAGACATTTCATATTTTTATTATCACTCAATCCATTATGCCCAAGTTTAAAAGTTAATGTGGAGAGCTCCCTTGCAAATACAATGAGGGTTTTCCTGGAGTTCATAAATATAAAAAACTAAGCATGCAGGTAAGGCACCACTGTTACTGCCATCGAGGTTTCTGTGAAAGACAACTAGTCCTGCAAATCTTTTCATCTATGCATCTGTGTGCACCCAGACTAGGGCTACTCCAGGGGAGCTGGTTCAGTCCACTCTCAGAGGGTGCAAAGCACGGCCACAGCCCGGCTTCAGCAGCCACTAAAACAGTGTCTCCCACAGCCAGGCTACCGGGCCGCGCCTTCCTCTCCCAGCAGTGTAACACCGGCACAGGCACGGGGAGCCGCCTGGACAGCTGACTACCGCTGGGGTGCAACAACTTTGTACATTGATGAACGGAGATGCTTTCTTTACATCCATCACACTCAAGGCATGCAATACAACAGAGCGCATTGTAGCTCAAACGATTATTCTGGTAAGAGCTTTCTAGCTATGAATACATACCCTCCCCATCTGTTTAACAAGACAGTCCATCTATAAATTCAGTCTTCTCATGCCTCACACAAGCAGTCAATGTGAACCATGACCGGTTTGGTGATGTAGAGCGTATGGAATACTGCATGCATGCGGATGGGAGTGATCACCAGGGGACATCCCTGTCAGCATGGCAAGGGACCGGGTCACTGCACGAGGCAGCGTCACATTCACCAGTCTGTGTGGAGAGAAGAGACCTCAGCTTGTAAACTAGCTTCAGAAATGGTTTACAAAAGCATACAGCAACAAAACACCATGTTACCCATAGACTCTACAAGAACTTGGGAAGTGGTATTGTCCAGGTACAGACTTGCACAACTTGTTCAATATATTGATGGCATGGATATAACTGTGCACAAGCCAACTAATGCAGCCATCCATCCATCCTGTTGTAAATGTGATTATAATGAACTAAACAGAAACGGATACCGACTGGATGCAACAGGATAACGTGAAATTCTATACTTCACACTAAATTTCAGTCAATTAAATTGGTGGACACTGACAATTATTCCAGATCAGAGTATTAACTGCCGTAAGGTTGCTATTGCATGTAATCCTTCAAACCTGTATTTATCAGCCTGTATCTGTGTGCACCCACACTAGGACTGCTCCAGGGGAGCTGGTTCAGTCCACTCTCAGAGGGTGCAAAGCACGGCCACAGCCCGGCTTCAGCAGACACTAAAACAGCGTCTCCCACAGCCAGGCTACCGGGCCGCGCCTTTCTCTCCCAGCAGTGTAACACCGGCACAGGCACGGGGAGCCGCCTGGACAGCTGACTACCGCTGGGGCGACAACACGATTCGAGAGATAGGTCCACATTTCTGTGGGAATCATCACAACTGGTTTGGGGTCATAACTAAACTAAGCCCAACGCAACACCGCTGGCCGCACTCCAGTGTCCATTTTAGCGGGTATAATTTTCGACCGCCTCCGTAAACCAAATTTTAAAAATAAAAGCAACTCGTATTAACTGAGTTTCTAAAATCAGATAAGTAAAACGGCATTGCCCAAGCGAAAAACGTCTCGAATAATCGTAACACGGACACACGCTTTGATTCCTAGCAGTCGACGTGCCTCCTTAACAATGCGGCAAAACATCCCCAAACTCGCATCGGGTAAGCCGCAGTCACAAGAGGATATAATTACTCGTTGCATTTAATAGATGGACGATAAACAACATGCGTTTGAAACCAAGATTGAAGCGGATTGACTTTCATAAATACTAACCTCCTACCAACCTCCATCCGCCAGTATCAGCAAGACCTAGCAAGCGCGTCGGAAGCCTGTTTTATACTTCCAGCTTGCACCATCGAGTTCTCTCTCGGGATGTGCACAGCGCTGATGCATTGTGGGATACGCTCAGAGCGTTGTCTTCTCCACCGGAGGTTTGTTGGAAGAGATCTCTATGTCAATGTAAAAACTCCAGCGGTGCAGTTGCGTTATTCTTGTCCTCAGCGTGATAACTGCAGTGCTCTGAGCCGTTGCGAGCTAGTACTACACAGCGGTGAGAAGGAAGCACTCTTTCATACACACAGGCTCATATGAGCACATGTGCATGAACTAATCAATATTAAACAGCTGCTGGAGTTTGCAATGCACACCGGATTTCTACAGTAGCCTTAAATAAATATCTTCTGTACTCACTGGATATCACATTTTAATATATAACAGCTATACTGTAACAGCACAGTCGCCTCTGGTCTGTTGTCAGCCCCAGTGTATATTCACCGTATTTATCACGTTATTTATATTTATAAGCCATCATTATAACACTGGGCCCTGATGCCCTGGACTACAATGCCACTGGTAGAGTTCAGTGGAACTTATTTAGAGCCCCTGATGTGAATTTTGTTAAGGTAGTGTGAGATTAATATTGATCCGTTTCTAAATAAACAAGCCCATTTTCCCCATATTTTAACTTGCCTATGAAAGGACAGCTCGTGCTTGCAGGTGTGACTGGATTCTTTGAGACAGGCCTCTTGAAAGAAAGTAACACACAAACAATCAAGAGTTTGAATCTCAGATTTTATTTTAAAAAAAAAAAAACTTACTATTTTATGTTGCACAAGAATACGATGTGACTCTGACTGCTGAACTCCCAGACACCCTCGTCAATGTTAATGTATAACCAGAGCCATTAGCTCAGCCAGCAACCCCTCTCTGAACCTTTAGCAGCTCAGGGTCCCGTAGAGTGTGCAGCAGGGACTAAAACTCAAGAGATCAGGTACTATTTTTGCTCATCTTTAACTTTAAACACTCACATCGGAATTATTTTAGCACTTGAAAAACACTTTCTTCTGAGTAGTGATTTCTGTATTTTGAAAACGGCACATTATATACATGGATTTTTTAAACAGATTCTTGTCGCAGATACAAGCTTCACTTTCATGTTAAATGCGGTCACATGCTTTGTCTTTATAAAATGTTGTAGATAGAGGGATCACAGGAAAGTAAAGAATATTATTCTGTGTTGAGATTAACACACAGAACCCCTTTTTTTCTACCTGGCAATTTACAAACACACCACAAGTACAAGAACATTAACTGATCACAGGCCAGACTGTGCACAAACCACAACAGGCATCCCAGACACCGTCCCACCAAACTGTGACATGGCAAGCCCTGCTTTAGTAAAAGCCAGACACTAAGCAAAACTTTTGCATAAAGACCCCACCAGTATTAATATAGTGGACAGATGTTCATACATTACAATCATTTTAATAAATCCAATTTCTTACACTGTACAATAAATAAGAGTGTTGTAACTGAGACGGGTCAAGAGGAACACTTGGTTGTAATAGACCTGAACTGCATATTTAAATACAGGGCAGTCCTCCAGCAGCTGAGAGTGCTCAAGTGTGAATGTGGCAGAAATCTGGAAGTTTTTCTTGTTTCTTTGTAACTATGATGGTGCTGCTGCTGCAGACTCAGACCTGGACAGTGTCAGAAATGTACACACCTTATGATGCTACTGACACTGTCTCCAGTACAGTCCTTTTTGGTGGTTTTAAATAAGTTAAGTTCAATCAAAAGGTATGCAAAATACAGGACCAGACAAAGCAAGGTCTATCCTCACTGAAAAGCAGCCAAATGCCATTCCAGATAACGTATCATAATTATCACCTTTATCATTTTTACAACATGACAAAAAAAACAAAACAAAAAACACATCTTTAAAAATGCTGACAAGATATACTTCTGAACTATTAAATTACAAAATTATGAGAGAACAGAAAAACCAGCCATGTATAGAATACTGCAAAAACACAGTATACAAGAATGACTTGTGCGTGTTATTCGCTCAGGAGAGTAGATGAGCGTTGCCTTCCCAAGCTTCTTCAGCCCCCTGCCCCAGGTGTGGATGCCCCAGGGCAATTCAGCGTGGTGCGGGGCTCTACTGCTGCCCCTCCTTCTTCTCTTCACTGCCAGAACCGCTGCTACCACCACTGCCACTACTGCCCTCCCGATCAGATGCCATCTGGAAATACAAAACAATATTAAAAATCACATTGTTCAAACAAGTTTAAGTACTTATACAGTGCTCCCGGAGAGGCTCGACAATGACACAAAGCAATCCGGAAGGGCACTGCAAAACCCCAAGGCTGTGCCACAGAAAGAGTAACCACACAGCTCGAGGAGAGACGTCAAGGGGACCCAGGGTACCTACCTTCTTGTAGGCCATCTCGAAGAGTTTGAGCGATGCCTGCTGCAGGGTGCTCGCAGCCTGCTTGATGTTTTCACCAGTCTCAGAGTCCTTCCTGGCCAGCAGCTCTCTCACTTTGGCGATCTCTTCTTTCAGTTTGTTGCACTGAGAGGAGGAGGAGGAGGCGTCGTTACTACAGTTACAACAGCAAGGGCCTTCAGTAATTACAGGAGGAGTGCACTGGTTCCCATAATCTACCTGAAGTCAGATCTCAATGTAATGTATACGAATCAGGAAATGCAGCTGGAATAGTTGCTTTAATAGGAATATATAGGAGCACAGTCTAGAAAGGGACCCCATTCCAATCACTGCCAGCACTGAACACACTGCAAGGCATAGAAGAATTCCACTGCACAGCTGGGAAAGAAATACAACTCCTATTGCACATCAGTTTCACCCACTCCAGGTTTTACTAAAAGCCTGATTAGCCACACTGTATAGGTAACAAGGTCAAGTGTGAGTTATTAAACTCATAGTAAAACCAGCAATGGATCAAACTGCTGTGCAATAGGAGTCTTGTTTCCATCCCTGTATTCACCCCACAGCAGCTGAGTGGGCGAGGCATACACACCTCATCGGCAGGGAGCTGTTCCTTGAACTCCTCCATCTTAGATTCTGTGTCATGAACAATCCCCTCAGCCATGTTCACAGCTTCGACACGCTCCTGTGGAGAATAACAGTGTCAGACCAGATCGGCTCACTGCTACCACCCCACCCACCCAATCCTGTTTCAATATGGCAAACACCCCCCCCAAAAAAAAATAAAAATAAATGAACAAACAAACAAACAAACATTAAATTACACCTTACACAAATCAGTTACTCAGCATGCAGAAATGGATTGGGTTTTCAGTGACGTGGCAAGGTAGAGCTGAATGCATCATGGCTTTGTAATGAAATCTATGCAGTTCAAGTTTAGCAAACTGTCTAGAGCCCCCTGCTCTCATACCTTTCTCCTCCTGTCCTCCTCAGCGTACTTCTCTGCGTTCTTCACCATGTTCTCGATGTCATCCTTGCTAAGGCCGCCAGATGACTGGATTATAACTGGGGAAAAAAAGGAAGGCGGCTGAGCCACGAAGAACCAGACACTGTCGCTTCAATTTCCCATTCCGTCTCAATACATTCAAATTCCTTCAAATCTGCGGTGTTGAGTGGGGTTCTCTTTCCAGAGCTCTCACTATCTACTTTAGTCTGCCGTGCAGAATCTCCTGCTTACTCTGCTGCTCGCGGCCGGTGCCCTTGTCCTTGGCTGACACGTGGACGATCCCGTTGGCATCGATGTCAAAGGTCACCTCGATCTGGGGGACTCCGCGGGGTGCAGGGGGGACCCCAACCTGTGGGAAAGGTAACAATTGTTAATACCATTACAAAAAAGGGGGTGGGCTGATTTTAATCCCTGCTGACTATATGATTTAAAAAGCATTTAATAGGGCATTTTGGCCACAGCAGCACAGCAAACAGGGACCTACGAAGATGAACAGAATACTAATACAGCAACTACAGTGATTTGTTTGCAGTTTTCTAGCAGACCCTCCCTATCTGTTCCGATAAGGGCTAAGCTGGTATTATCATGGCTCAGAGTCACAGGGCAACTTACCAGAGTGAACTGCCCCAGGACCTTGTTGTCTGCAGCCATCTCTCTCTCTCCCTGGCACACCTTGATCTCCACCTGTGTCTGTCCATCAGCTGCTGTGGAGAACACCTACAAACAGGGAACTCGTTACAGGGCAATCACAGGGCAGCTCTACATCCCCTCTCAGTATGCCAATGCAATCACAAGGCAGCTCTACAGCCCCTCTCAGTGTTAATGCACATCACAAAAAACACTGTTGAGTTTCCAGCAGGCTTCATTACACTATATAAATCAGACACTTCATTCACCTGGCTCTTCTTGGTGGGGATGGTGGTGTTGCGGTTGATGAGCTTGGTGAAGACCCCCCCCAGAGTTTCGATGCCCAGGGACAGGGGGGTGACGTCCAGCAGCAGCACGTCCGTCACGTCCCCGGCCAGCACGCCCCCCTGGATGGCGGCTCCGATGGCCACGGCCTCGTCTGGGTTTACAGACTTGCTGGGGGCGCGTCCGAACAGGTCCTGCACGGTCTGCTGCACCTGGGGGAGTACAGCGCACAGAAACATTCACAAACGCACACACCAGCCAGTGGAACAGGGAACAACTGGTGTCAACTGCAAACAGTGAGAGTTCCAACTGATAGTGTAAAATTTCTGATTGATATATAAAAAAGTAAATATGTTGAAAATTAACTACTGTAATAATTAAGATAGTGAGTTTTTAATTTATCAGTTACTTTCTTTCTTCATTAAGTATTTCTAGCGATCGAGGAGTAATACTGTTGGATCCTGATTCTCCTTGGATATAAAGCTGCTTGCTGTTTTTAAATTCTCTCTCTATACCCACACACCTGTAAAGCGTGCGCAGTGCAGGTAGCTTAGGCACTGAATGGCGCTGGCAGTAGGACGTTACCTTTGGCATGCGGGACATGCCCCCGACCAGCAGCACCTCCCCGATCTCACTCTTGGTGACTTCGGCGTCCTGCATGGCTTTCTGGCAGGGAGCCACGGTCCTGCGGATCAGATCACCCACAATGCCCTCGAACTGCGAGCGGGTCAGCTTCATGTTCAAGTGCTTGGGACCCGATGCGTCCATCGTCAGGTAGGGCAGGTTGATGTCAGTCTGCGCGGGGGAAAGGAGAGAGAGCTCAGCATGGGGAATACACCATAAGAGTTCAGGAGACACACAGAAGCGCTGCTACAGCCACACTCGCTGCTGACTATGCAGTGCTGCGGCCGAGGAATGTTTATCAAAAGCAGATACGGAGTAGGAGTTTAATGCATCTAACTTTAATAATGAATCAGATTATACTTTTTCAATCAAACACACACTTTTTAGATGCAATACATATGCAATAATATACTAGAATATTTAAAACATTGTATACTCAAGCACAGGTTTTAAGTAAACTTTGACTTTTAAGTTGACACCCACACAAGTCACTATCTGCAGCTCTGCACCCCAACAAGGGCTGCTCCAGGGGAGCTGGTTCAGTCCACTCTCAGAGGGTGCACAGAGCGGCCACAGCCCGGCTTCAGCAGCCACTAAAACAGTGTCTCCCACAGCCAGGCTACCGGGCCGCGCCTTCCTCTCCCTGCAGTGTAACACTGGCACAGGCACGGGGAGCTGCCTGGACAGTTGACTACCGCTGGGGTGTGGTCCACAAGAACTAAGGGAGTCCTCCTGGATGATAAATCATTGTCTGGATGGAAGGGGCTGGGAAGGCTGTTGCAGCAGCAGGCACTGGTGGTCCGGCCACAGCTACTCTACACGTGCCTTTGTGGTGCCGTACCTGCAGGGAGGAGGACAGCTCACACTTGGCTTTCTCAGCAGCCTCCCGGACTCTCTGCAAGGCCATGTTGTCCTTGGTGAGGTCGACACCGGACTGCAAGAGAGAAAGAAAGTGAGCAGACAGTAAATCTGTTTACCACACAAACTCACTTGTGTGTCTGCTACTGCTTCTGTTGTCTCCTTCAAACTAACGAGAAATAGAACAGAACAGCTTTATAGTAAAACCTACAAAGTTTTGAAAAAACACAATGCAAATGGCCAAGTTAGCTGTTACAGATACACTTACAGTTTTACATGAATTAGATGCAATGACAAAAGAACCCAACATAAAAAAAATATAAATATATTATATACACAAATATAATATATATATATAGATATGTGTGTGTGTATATATAATATATGTATATGATACACACACACACACATAACATATATATATATATATATAGATATATATATCTATATATATATATATATATATATAATCTATAATATATATATATGGAATCTAGAATTAACTGTAATATGGTATAGGTACTGGCAAAATGGGTAGGGGAAATAAAATCATTACAGTGTACAACTCTGTGCTCGTTATCTCTGCTTGCGTGCAAACTGATAAATCAGCTTTATTCTGATTAAGCCCCAAAGCGAACAAGGAAAGCACAAAAAACACCAAACAGCGTGTCTGCCAACCGGACCTCTCTCTTGAACTCCTTGACAATGTGTCTCAGCAGGGCCTGGTCGAAGTCCTCCCCTCCCAGGAAGGTGTCTCCATTGGTGGACTTGACCTCGAACACACCCTTCTGGATCTCCAGGATAGAGATATCGAAGGTCCCACCTCCCAGATCATACACAGCAATGCTGCATAGAGGCAAGAAAAGTGCGAGGCAGGGTCAACCAGGTACCAAAGACACACACAAGAAACTAGAACAGCATCACTGTCAACCAGAATACCCAACAGCCCTTGCTCCACCCCTATTCTAGAACACCCACAACTTCTATCAAGTTCATGGATTCTGGAACAGAAAGGCATGATATTAAATAGTGTGGTTACAGTTCCCAGCATTCGGCCGGTGTGGTTCGTTTGCAGTCCCGTTGTAGTATTCACTGTGCACCCAGCAACACAACAGGGTCCTGTTCGCCACACTTACATTTTGTCCTGGGACTTATCCAGCCCGTAGGCCAGAGCAGCAGCCGTGGGCTCATTGATGACACGCAGCACATTGAGCCCGGAGATCTGGCCAGCATCCTTGGTGGCCTGGAAGAAAAAGGAGAGAGAGAGAGGTTTAGTGCAACAGATTACTAACCTTATCCCATTCTGCTGTAAACGTTAAATATATGAATACCATTGCTAAAACAATCATATTGCTACTACTATCCAGCTAAGGATGACAATTCATTTTCTGCATTGCAGCAATCTGCTTCAGTTTTCAGAACTTGCTACAGCACATGACTGTGTATGGTTTAAGACTTTGAAGCATATTTATATTAAGATAAAACAAAATTTAATTTACCAAGTAAATTTACAAAGTTTAAATTTACCACACCATCAGGAATAGACAGAGAGAGAGAGAGAGAGAGAGAGAGACAGACAGACAGACACTGGCCTAAGGCCAGCCTATTGGTTGTAAGCAGCGTGTTCCTCACCTGTCGCTGGGAGTCGTTGAAGTAAGCAGGGACCGTCACCACAGCATTCTTCACACTGTGACCCATGTAGCTTTCTGAAGAGGGAAACAACAACAACACGCCCTCAGCTTAAGAGGAATCACAGCAAAATATCTGCCAGACATGCGAGTAGCTGCGACGCACCCACCTGCTGTCTCTTTCATCTTCATGAGGATGAAGGCGCCCACCTGGCTGGGGGAGTACAGCTTCCCATGAGCCTCCACCCAGGCATCTCCGTTAGAAGCACGGACTATCTTATAGGGTACGTTCTTACTGTGGACGAGAGGGCAAGGTTAAACAGCACTGTTCTTAACGTTAATCTATAGGGATGGAAATAAGCATCCCATTGCATAGCAGTTTGATCCATTCCTGGTTTTACGAGGAGTTCAAATAGATACACCCAAGCTTGTTACCTATACACTAGGGCTAATCAAGCTTGTAGCACAACCTGGAATGGGTGACACTGCTATGTAACAGGAGTCTTACTTCCATCGCTGACACAATATTATTCTCCACAGAGAGGAAGCGGCTCTGCACTTACAGGTCTTTCTGCACTTCTGCGTCGTCAAAGCGGCGTCCGATGAGGCGCTTGGTGGCATACAGGGTGTTGTTGGGGTTGGTGACAGCCTGGCGCTTAGCTGGCATCCCCACCAGCCTCTCGCCGTCAGCAGTGAACGCCACAACGGAGGGCGTGGTGCGGGCACCCTCTGCGTTCTCCAGAACCTGTGGGGAAAAGGGCAGGCGGTCCAATCAGAGAGCACAGAGACAGAACAGAGATAGAGGGGGTCCGATCAGAGAGTACAGAGAAAGGACAGAGATACTGGGGGTCCGATCAGAGAGCACAGAGAAAGGACAGAGATACTGGGGGTCCGATCAGAGTACAGAGATAGGACAGAGATATTGGGGGTCCAGGGTTAGAGCAAATCGAGGATGGGCTGACACTAAAAAAGAACTTCTGAAGTTTGTCTACATGGACTGTTTTTATTAGCATTGCTCAAGGACTAAACAGGTCGCATACTGAGTGAATGAAGCTGCTATTCTTTTTTTCTAATTCAGGGATGGAAATAAGACTTATTGCACAGCAGTTTCACCCATTCCAGGTTTTACTGCCAGCTTGATTAGCCCCAGTGTGTATAGGTAACATGCTCAGGTATGTCTTAAACACATAGTAAATCCGGGAATGGTTCAAACTGCTATGCAATGGGAGTCTTGTTGCCAACCCTGTAATTGTTCCTCAGCACTTACCTTTGCCTGTTTGCCTTCCATCACTGCCACGCAGGAGTTGGTGGTTCCCAGATCGATGCCTATAACCGACCCTTTGACTGCTTCTGACCTGCAACACAGGAAGAGAGACAACTGCAGCCTCAGACTCTACTCTGTTAGAATGAGAAGCTAAATGCAATGCTAGTGGAGCGGCACAGGGAGGCTGGACACTCTACACACCCACACTGGAGAATGTAAACAAAGTGGCCTGTCAACGTCTACTTTCTGATAAAAGCAAAGCATGTAAAGAATGCTGAACGATGGAAACATGTATAACAAAAACAATACCCAATGGTATTTAATTGTTAAACTAAACAGAACATATGCAATCTATACATAAAATTACAAGTAAATTAAAAAGCTACCCTAAAGACAATATATACTTACGCATAATCACGTCTGGTTACTGTTCTGAGGACATCTTGACTCAGTGCCTTCCAACATCCCTAAAATATAAAAATACATGAAAACACCAAAATAAATGAACTACCACGGCAACACACGTAATTTAAATTCCCAAGACTTTACGTTTCATCATCAAAATAAAAAATACAGGCATACACATTATCGAGCCTGCCCGTAACACAGGTTCTCCAACAAATTCTTTTCAGCAGGTAAGGTATGTCGTTGAGTAAAACTGGGCGGGCGCTCTGGTTTTGCAATTGAACGTTTTTGTTTTTTTTTCATAGGTGTAGAAAGACAGACCAGCTGAGAGAATTCAACTGCGGAGTTTAAGATTGAAATGACCCCTAACCCTAACGGACTGAATGTAGTACAGTTCTAAATTGGCCCGTCCTTCTGCTCCCATTCCCCTCCCTCCCTTTTTGTTTTACTACAGTACATACATACATAATCATAGGTTACACTGTGTGCATGTAGTGCGTCAGACAAGGCGCTGGGTTTTAACCTTGGCATCAAAGACCACCCAATACATCACGATAAAGGAAGACGGTTCTTTCAGGGAACATTCGGGGACACGCCGTGAAGGTCACACAGACTCTGCACAGCTAGCCGCAATTGTCCAACCCCTCAAAACGCATTGCAAAAAAATGAATGAATGAATAAATACCCCCCCCCCAAAAAAGAAAACACTACAACCAAACAAAGTTTTAAGCAAGCTGGTTTATATAAAGAAACAGTGATCCGCAGCGTTGCTCGTTTTATGACTACTACGCAGGTAGCGCAAGTTACACAATCCACTACGAGATATGTAACACTGATAGGGGCGCTTGCTAGTACACACGGTTTAAAAAAACAAAAAAAAAAAACAGACGAACGGTGTACACATTCATTCAAAACGACACAAGTGTTTTTATTGTCAATAGTCAGAAATTACTGTTAAGGCCTACAGACATAATGGCAAACAACCCCGAATACGTACAGTCCGGTACGTCAGAACTAAAACGTCACGTTGTGTTAAACCAGCCTCCTGCGAGGCCTCACCGACATTCACTGTATTTCGTTATTATTATTTTTTTTTTTTTAAACTGATCATTAATTTAGCTTGTAGTGGGATAAAGTACTATTTTAATAAGCCTACACGCTTCACTCAATCGACAGCAATGCCCCCCCCCACCCCCGTTTTATTCTCTTTGCCAAAACATTAAACAAGTTATAATGAACAGACTTTCGCGTTTCAATTCAATTACTATACTTTTTTTTTTTTTTATAAAGGACGCTGTCATCACGACTACTTGCTATTCTTCAAAAATGACAACTACTGCTGAGCTTCTCTAAGTCCTGTCCTCGACTCCTGGCTGCCATGGAGCCGTTTTCAACACTTTCATTCGGAAAAACTGCCCCCCTTACCTTGTTCTTGGCGAGACAGGCGACGCTCCTAGTGCAGCCTGCCCGGGTCAGCAGGAGAGTTTGGGAGGCAGTCCTGGCCGCATTTAGCATCATGTCTGCGGGTTAGCTGAAAAGAGCAAGGGAAACGGCAGGTTGCAGAACGTCACTCGTTTGACTCTTTGCGACAGATGCGTTATTATTCTGTGTCGTAACAAAAGAACAATACAGAACAGCATATAAATACGATTCTGGTTTTCTTGTAAAATTTTTAATAACAACTACTGTCTGTGAATGAGGAAGCACCCCGGCTGTTAATGTTTCTTAACGGTTTTTAAACCTTACTGAAACAACCCTATGAGTCGCTCTGCTTCTGGAACTATCTGAACCACATGGGCCTGCAACATGCACAGCTGACAGGACCCGCCCGGGGAGCTCGAGAGACGCCTGAGCCGAACTGCGCGCAGGATTTTAAACAGCATGTCCAATTACTTGCACGCATTCATTTACACGCTCAGGGATAACTGCTATCCCAAAGAGTGGCAATCGTTGTTTACCATTTCGTAATTTAATTTTCCGAGTCATTTTTTTTGTATGGCGCATTTACGGTCAACCCGGGCCCTGATAAAACACGTCGCCCTGAAGGTCATGAATAAAAGAGGGCAAGTTGCCCGGGAGTTACATCAGGGAGATCCAGTCGCTCCTCCAGTTGTGGTGATGAGTTTGCATGTTGCAGTAGTGGGCATGGCTTAGCGTTTTGTATATACACTTGTAAAATATAAAATTAGTAGTGCATCCATTATAATTAAAGGTGTATGTTTTGCAGTTGTCCATCAAAAGTTACACAATGTTTTCATTTTTTGTTCAATAGTCTTATTTGAGGTAGCTAGACCAAGAAAAACAAAGTAAAAAAAGGTAACGTCTTACACGTGGTCCCCACGTCCTGGTGTTTCTAAGTGTTCATAAAGGGGTCCTTACCCTGGCTAAGAAGAGAGCTCAGAGCTGATGTAGTATGTGTTACATCCACCGGGGGCAGTGTGGCGTTGCAGGGGCAGGGGTATACTGGTGTATATGATGATGACATTATAATTTGAGAATGATTCTGAGACCAGCGGTGCTTAAGACTTCTGAGTTTTGAAAAATCATCATAAACCAATGACTGAAACACAAAACGATGCATAATGAATTTCAGCCAGAAGGAGAACACATTTGATATCTGTGATATATAAATAATATACTATATACATATATACACTGAGTGTACAAAACATTAGAAATACCTGCTCTTTCCATGAAATAGACTGACAAGGTGAATCCAGGTGAAAGCTATGATCCCTTATTGATGTAACCTGTTAAATCCACTTCAATCAGTGTAGATGAAGGGGAGACAGGTTATAGAAGGATTTTTAATCCTTGACACAATTGAGACATGGATTGTGTATGTGTGCCATTCAGAGGGTAAATGGGCAAGACAAAAGATTTAAGTGCCTTTGAACAGGGTATGGTAGTAGGTGCCAGGCGCGCCGGTTTGAATGTGTCAAGAACTGCAACGCTGCTGGGTTTTTCATGCTCAACAGTTTCCCGTGTGTCTCAAGGATGGTCCACCACCCAAAGGACATCCAGCCAATGGCAGGCCAGTGGTCGAAAACAGCTCATTGATGAAAGAGACCAAAGGAGGCTGACACAAATTGTGCAGAGCAACAGACAGACTACAGTTAGTCAACTGACAGTCCAGTACAACATTTGTGCCTAAAGACCCATAAAGGAATGCACAACTCGTCGTACCTTGACACGAATGGGATTGACACTGGAGGATTGGAAAAATATTGCCTGGTCTGATCAATCCCGGTTCCTGCTGTTTCACACTGATGGGAGGACTAGGGTATAGAGAAAACGACATGAGTACATGCATCCATCATGCCACATGTCAATATTGCAGGCTGGTGGTGGTGGTGTGATGGTATGGGGTGTGTTTTCATGCCACAAGACTAGAATTGTGCAGGAATGGTTCCACAAACATGACAGTGAATTCAGCTTACTGCAGTGGCCTGCCCAGTCACGAGATCTCAATCCAACTGAGCATCTGTGGAATGAGATGGAATGAGCTATTCGGAGTAGAGATCCATTACCAGCCAACTTGACACAACTGTGGGAAGCATTGCAGACAAAATGGGCCCGCATCCCTGTGAAACGCTTTTGACACCTTGTACAGTCCATGCCCTGATGAATTGAGGCTGTTCTGAGGGCAAAAGGGTGTGCAATGTTAGGAAGGTGTTCCTTATGTTTTGTAGACTCAGTGTGTGTGTGTGTGTGTTATATATATATATATATATATATATATATATATATATATATATATATATATATATATATATATATATATATATTTACAGTGCCTATAGAATGTCTACACCCCCTTTCAAATGTTTACCTTTTGTTGCCTTATAGCCTGGAATTAAAATGCATTACAATAGTTTTCTTTTTTCATTTATCTGCACATCCTACCCCACAACTTCCAAGCGAAAAAAAAAATTCTAGAAATCTGTAGAAAATTAATTAAAAATAAAAACTGAAATAGCTTGGTTGGATAAGTGTCCACCCCCCCTTGTAATGGCAATCTTAAATTAGCTCAGGTGTAGCCAGTTGTCTTCAAAATCACATACCAAGTTAAGTGACCTCCACCGATGTTAAATTGTAGTGATTCACATGATTTCAGGATAAATTCAGCAGTTCCTGTAGGTTCGCTCTGCTTGGTATTGCATTTCAAAGGAAAGACTCAACCATGAACACCAAGGAGCTTTCAAAAGAACTCTGGGACAAAGTTGTTGAAAGGCACAGATCAGGGGATGGGTATAAAAAAATATCAAAGGCCTTGAATATCCCTTTGAGCACGGTCAAGACGATTATTAAGAAGTGGAAGGTGTGTGGCACCACCAAGACCCTGCCTAGATCAGGCCATCCATCCAAACTGGATGACCGAGTAAGAAGATGACTGATCAGGGAGGCTACCAAGAGGCCAATGGCAACTTTTCAAGAGCTACAGACTTTTATGGCCAAGACTGGTCAAAGTGTGCATGTGACAACAATATCCCAAGCACTCCACAAATCTGGCCTGTATTTTACTCAAGAAAGCCCACCTTGAATCCCGTTTGAAGTACGCAAAAAAAACACTTGACAGAGCTTGAACAGTTTTGTAAAGAAAAAAGGGCAAATATTGCCAAATCTAGGTGTGCAAAGTTGGTAGAGACCTATCCCAACAAATGCACAGCTATAATTGCTGCCAAAGCTGCTTCCAAAAAGTATTAATTCAGGAGGGTGGAGACTTATCCAATTATGATCTTTCAGTTTTGTATTTTTAATATATAATCTTTTTCTCAATAAATTTTTTTCCCCGTCAACAGTGTGGAGTGTGGTGTGTAAAAAAATCCTCATTTAAGCATGAAACTCTGAGGGACTGACACAACAAAATGTGAAAAAAAGTTCAAAGGGGTGTAGACTTTCTATAGGCACTGTGTATATACACACATATATATATATATATATATATATATATATATATATATATATATACACACACACAATAATGATAGTAATACGGTGCCTTCAATATCATTGCTTATAATCTAAATGTAATGCATCAAACTTACATAAATAAATACAGCGTGTTTTCTCATTTATTCAAAGAGAGATGTATTTGGTACTTAATGGGTTCCAATATATGATTTCCATATCCTAAGTCGTTGTTGCGAGGGCTGTTTGCTGGATTCAAGTTCTCCATGACGTCAGCGTCAGTGATGGCAATCATCCTGGTGGCTGGGAGACGAGTGAGTAAGAGAGAGATGGAAACCTACGTGATCTGCTTTCCGCTTGCCGCGGCGTTCCTGATCAGGAGATAAACCGGGTTGGAGCCGGTGCCTCTGTGCTTGTGAATCAAGGAACTGAGGAGCTCTGCTGCTGGTACTGCAGCAACTCTCTGAAACTGCCAATTGGAAACGATCACCGTGGAAACGGAAGGATGTGCTGTTCTCATTGCTGAGCATGCTGAGGAAAGCCCCAGCATGAATGTTGCTCTCCAGAAGAGGCCCTGTCTTCCCCGCAGTGTGCATTGCAAAGGTGGGGAAGCGAGGCGCTGTACTACATGTGTGCAAGGTAGCCCTTCTGAGTACTGGTTTTCAGTTCATGCGAAGCCGTGTCCACATGCTGGGGTGCAGGTATTTCAGCAGAGTAGCCCTCAAAGACTGTACACTCATTTAGAAAAAGGTTACAAGCAGGTCCTGTCCCCCTGCTTGTCTCTGCATTGTAGATAAGCCCGCTGTGTAGATTACTTGGGGAATCCCCTGCGCATCACAACAATCCCAATTACCAGGGCATCCCAGAGGGGGTAACCCACCCACAGCTCAGGAACGCAAAGGGGCTTGTTCTGCTTACACAGTGCGGCCCAGAGGAACACATGGAGATCTCTCCTGGTTTAATGAAACAGTGTGATCAGCTCAGTGGATCCTAATGTCAATATTTCCACTGTACTTGTATTGTCTTTAATCACAGTAATAATGAACCTGTGCTTCTCCTGTAACTCAATAAACCCCAGTGCGCCAGGGGTTGGGCTCTAATGATTCCCTGTATAGACAGGTTTAAAATGTGTCATCTTCTGTTATATTTTCATGCAGTGCGGTCAATAAGGGGCTTGAACAACATCCACCCCCCCGCCCCATGCATCTGCTGTTTGTAATGCAAGAGTGAGCCAGGTGTGGCGGTGGTGTAGCTTCCTAGTGAAGAACTGCCGGAGTCGAAGGGTTAATCTGTATGCTCGAGATAGGCATTGGGGAAAGAAGCAAAAGACAAAGGAGGAAGTCCCTGTTCAGTAACAGCAGCAGGTGTAATATTTCTCATTGTTTCACTATGAAACGTTTTGATCAATGTGCGGAAAAAAAAAGAGTAAGGGCCTCGATCAGATAAGCGACCTGA
Source organism: Polyodon spathula (assembly GCF_017654505.1). Classification (NCBI taxonomy): domain Eukaryota; kingdom Metazoa; phylum Chordata; class Actinopteri; order Acipenseriformes; family Polyodontidae; genus Polyodon; species Polyodon spathula. The sequence goes on from NC_054545.1 coordinate 37,700,432, forward strand.
CAATTGTGAATAAAAATGACTGCAAGCGCAGATAACATCGCTATGTAGGAGTTTGGCTTGAAACAATGGAAAACAAAAATGACAGTCTTAATAAATCTGAAAGTTACAATCTGCCGGATATCTCCTGTGAGTTAAGGCACGCCTTGTGTTACCATACCATTCTCCGGAGCCTGTGTATCTGTCTTGCACTTACGCTCACAGACTCGGCCAGGCAAGCCCAGGGAAACCCAGGCAAGCCCTCCCTGTCAGAGCCAGCACTTAATTTGTAAGTGTAACGGGGCGCAGGCTGGACACGAACCAGTGACCTGCACCCCACACCCTGGTACCTTAACCACTATGCAAAAGTGTTCACTTCATCTCATATCCCACTGACCCACTGACAGCTGGACAGTGTTAACCTCATCTCATCTCCCACTGACCCACTGACAGCTGTGCAGTGTTCACCTCATCTCATCTCCCACTGACCCACTGACAGCTGTGCAGTGTTCACCTCATCTCATCTCCCACTGACACAGCGATTAGAAACAATGTAAAGTGTTAGTTCTGAGGCAAGGCTGCTGTATTTTTCCAGGACCACTGAGACTTGTGCTTGTTCGATTTCAGCCCCAATATCACCTGCCTGTGTCGGAACGCAAGGAGGGGCAGCTTAGATTCTACTTGCTGATTTTGCCTGATGTTAATAACATGGTAACACTGGCACTGGGCATGTTAATTACACTGAAGTCAAAACCAAATGAATGGAGGTGTTTCGATAATCTGAAGTCAGACTCATGAGCCAAAGCAATGTCCCAGCGTCTTCTGAGTTGGACATGAAAGCGTATTTAGACTCTTATTATTGGTTCTTCTTCTTCTGCACTTTCAATAGAAAAGTACCAAGTCATCTTTGCGGTTCGTTACGAAAGGAAAAAAGAATAAAAAAACCCCATAAACATGAGGCAGAGTAAAAACAAGTAGTTTGCTGATAGCGTTGTGATAGATTGGTAGATAGCTGCTAGAGTGTGGGGAAGGGGACTCTGTGCTGGTTAGAGATTTTACCAATAGCCTTATCACTACAACTCACTTACTGCAGGAGAGAACTGCAGATCAACATGCAGCCCACACTCCCTGTGTCTAGATAATCTGCATTCTGTCATGCAAACACAAGCAACGGATATCGCCAAACTGAACCTAGATAGAACGCGCCCAGTCGTGTTCTCTGGAACTCCACGTGGCAAAGAGGTTCCCATCTTGCTTTCGACCCCAACCCTATCCCCAGACAAGCCCACCAACTGGGAACCACCAGGATTGGAACCATGCTGGCAAGACTCAGCCAGCACCCCATATGGCAGTGCTTTTACTTGGATCAGACACTGATAAACTGAACCCAGTCCATCTGCTGCCCCCTATTGTGCTGTGTGTGTGTTGGGGGGAGGGGCTGTTTAGAGACTACCTGTACCTTTGATCTCAAGAAGAGTGAATGGGGGTAATGAAACAGACTGCCTTCTTACACATCCCTCAGGGACAAGAAAGAGGCTTGAACAGAGTGAAAGATGTTCGTATAAAAGGGATTTCAGTCTCATATATGCTGTATATAGTGCGCAGTGTGCACGGTCCTCACTTGAGATTTGTGGATAGCCTCGCTGTTAACTACAGCATCCCAGGTGTCCCCATGCATTTCCAATGACAAATGGAAATGAAATCAGCACAACGTCTGTGTTACTAGAAACCAGCTGGCTCTGCCAAACAAAGTATGCATGAACGCAAAGAGAAACGCGTCTGTATTATTCAACACAACTTCTGGGACTCTTATTCTTTTTATTCTTTGAAAGAAAACATCTAGGAAACTGACCTGAACAACTCTGCCAATCTGTGAATGAGAAAACCAAATATTAAAAACGAGATATTGAAGCCAGATAAAAAATGTAAAAAAATTAGCAGATCAAACCAAGAAAACCAAGATATTTTCAGATTATTTTACTCACTCCGAATTTTTAAAAGGTAAAAATATTAAGCTAATACCAGCTATGCACAAAGATAAAAAGTCAGTACTTTTAAAAGATCAACAAGCCAGTGCTCCTATTGTCGTTAACACATGCTGCACTTCAATGGACACATCACTGCTCCTTCACCACTGGCTTCCATGCACTTGAGTTAGGGTTGTGTTAGCTAAGCTCCATACTTTTATAGTATTATTACTGCACTACTGTGCACAGTTCTAAAAGAATATGACCATGCTATTTTACATTTAGAAGGACACAGACCTTGCAATAATGTAACCACTATCAATGAGAAGCACTATTTCAACTCTTCATGTTATGCCCTTGGCAGAGAAGCTGAGCAGTCTCAGTTTAATTCCTGTTGGTCACATGTTCCTTCAGGTTTGTTTGTTGATGTTGTTTAAGGGCTGTCCATCTATTCATTCCTGAATCATTCTGGAGTCTGGTTCAATGCATTTTGCTAGGCTTAGCCTTTCTTCGCGTTTTCTGTCTGTCTCAGTTGATGAACTCGCTGCCCTCGCTTTCCGAGAACCTGACCTGCTCCTTTATCTCATTGGTGTCTGTCTCCTCCTCTTTGTAGACCGCTCCTCTCCCAGGCTGCTCATCGGTGTCTGCTCCTCCTCTTCATGGACCACTCCTCTCCCAGGCTGCTCATTGGTGTCTGTCTCCTCCTCTTCATGGACTGCTCCTCTCCCAGGCTGCTCATTGGTGTCTGTCTCCTCCTCTTCATAGTTTGCTCCTCTCCTAGGCTGCTCATCGGTGTCTGCTCCACCTCTTCGTGGACCGCTCCTCTCACAGGCTGCTCATTGGTGTCTGTCTCCTCCTCTTCATGGACCGCTCCTCTCCCAGGCTGCTCATTGGTGTCTGTCTCCTCCTCTTCGTAGTCTGCTCCTCTCCCAGACTGCGGCTCTCCCAGCTCCAGTACCCCTTGTACGATGGATTGGTGCCGGCGCACACCGCAGGCTCTTCTTTCGTCTTGGTGGCTTCAGTCACTGCAGAATTCTCGCCCCAGGTGGCAGTGCTGTCGCTCCTGCATCCTACCTCTCCGCTGCCCTCCTTCATGCTCGCCACTTCAGCCCTCAAACAGACCAGAACAGAGTCCCATGCCTGCCAGGGTCTCCTCTCGCACAGTCAGGGGAGCTGCGATGCTCCTTGGTGGCACTGTGAAAGCCCATTGCAGGTTACTTTGAATCCAAAGCAGAGAGCAGACCCTGGACAGTCTCCCCTGACTCTCCTCCTCTCCGGTCCTCACAGCCGCTTCCAACAGGGCTCTTAGTTCCTCGGGCCCTCAAGCCCACACTCCTAACTTCAGGGAACTAGCTGTACAATAATAGCATCAGCCACACATCTGTTTGTGACAGGCAAGAACTCTGCTGCCAGAAAATTCCAAACCGGGGGCTTGAATGAAGCAGTAAGGCTATCTAGCTTGATTAACTGAACCTTGAATCATTTTAATAAGCAGAATAATTGTGCACAATTCTAAATGTAGCTCCACCACCTGAGTCATGGTCTGGAAGATAAAAGTACAAAAAATACTCTGACTTCCAAATCCAGCCACCGCCAGAGAGATGTATGATCTATCGAACAGAAATGGAAGCAGGGCTCAGAACAGGGGAAAATCATTTCTCAAGCAAAATTACTGTTTCTTCTCACCTGCTTCCTAACACACGAAAATCATTTGTAACAGGCAGTGTTGCGTGATGCACTGTCATTATGAACCCTGTCCCCTGTCGGTAAGGTGGAGGTTAAAAGCTCTATAAACACAAATGCAGACAATCCTGTCTCTTTTGCATTGTGGTTGAGACGCTCGCTTGCTGTGCGCGGGTTGCGGGTTCGCACCAAGCCTGAGCCCTGTTACACTACATCAGGGCTCCTCAAACCTGGTCCTGGGGATCCCCTGTATATTCCAACTGAGCTCCCAATTACTTAACTGAACTCTTGATTGAACTGATCATTTACTTAATTAGACCTTTTTACTTGTTTTCTAAGCAGCTGAAGATTTCAAGTTAGTTGTAATATCTTTAATCTGCATTTTTTTCAGAGCTGAGAACAATTAAAAAGGTCTAATTAAGCAGATGATCAGTTCAAAGGTTAAAGGGTTTAATTAGATGATTGAGAGCAGACACTGGGGTCCCCAGGACCAGGGTTGAGATCCACTGGACTATATAAAGCATATGCAGTGTCCACCATTGGGAAGTAATGGGTAACATCAAATAGAACTATGTTACTTTTCATTACATTGAAAAAAGGTAAAACAGGTCAACCATTACATGGAAACAGATGACAGCTTGTACTGCCCAAGTGAAACCCTGCACGTGAACAGGCTTTTCATCTCATCTAGGCAAGAAATACAAATACATGGATATCATTTACCATATTTCTTTCAATATATATTGACAGAATACATATTTACATTGTCCATTGCTTTGCTACTGATTTCAGTGCATGATGATAAAAAAATATTTTAAATGCGACTCCTTCCTTGGTTTTATTCTGCGTTTTCTGGGCTTCAAGATATTTAAGTGTGGGGAGATGTGTTTATGTGGAAAACAAATACTGAAGTTCCTTGAAGTTAATTTCACTGACAACATTGGAAATGGAGTGTTTAATACAGTCAACACATACATCAGGGCCACACAATTCTGCTCCTATATCTTTATTTAGCCAGATTTAGCAACTTGTGAACGCTGTCCTGTTGGTGATTGATCAGGCAGGCATGCCCCACTTACTAGTGATACATGCTTAGTTACTCATTTTGATCTTATCACATTCACAAACCCATAATGTTGCTTGATTGTATCAGTGAATCAATCACCAGACTAACCCCGGAAACCTCCCGAGAAATTCTAGGAAAGTAGAAATCAGATAAGGTTCTTACCTCCGGAGGCAAGGAACAAATAAGCAGAGGGAACAACCAGAGGGGAATTAAAAAGCAGTGGTGACAAAGAGCAGGGAAGCTTGCCTTCCCACTCAGATAACCAGGTTTCAGGAGGCAGGCAGTTCTTGGAAGAGTGTTTGGTGACCTCTCCAAGTCAGAAGTGACACTGATAGAAATCAATGAGTCACAAAGCCTCTCTCATTACGCTTTCCTTCTTCTTTCATTACTGATTAATAAAGTTCCAATACCCCAGCCCTGCTCCCAGAGAGCCGCAGCGTCTTCTGATATTCGTTCCACACCACTTCTCATTTACTTCATTGAACCAATTATTTTCTGAATTGGTCAACACTGGTTTCCAGGTCTTTAGACATTGACGATTTAAAGATGCCCAGAAACCCTGTAGGATTGTGGCTCTCCAGGACCAGGGTTGCTTTTCCTTACATAAATAAATACAAATCAGCCACAGACTTTACAGTCTCAGGTATGGAAATATAAGTCCTATTGCATAGCAGTGATCCATTCCTGGTTTTACTATGAGTTTAATAAGACACCCCTGAGCTTGTTACCTTTACAGTGTGGCTAATGAAGCTCTTAGTAAAAGCTGGAATGGTGTTAATGGAATCACTGGCATGGCTTCCAGGCTCCATACTTCATTTTATTGCTGAATGAATTGTGAGAAAATCGTTGGCATCGGTATTTGTTATTAGTCATCTCTGTATTCTGTACTGTAAAACATCTGTAAGACATGGACGTGTAAACTATGTATTCTGTACTGTAAAACATCTGTAAGACATGGATGTGTAAAATATGCATTCTGTACAATAAAACATGTAAGACATGGACGTGTAAACGATTTATTCTGTACTGTAAAAAATGTTTAAGAATACGTGTAAACTATGTATTCTGTACTGTTATATGGATATATAATCAGTTGGCCCTTCCCCTCCCAAAATGTTCATGAGAAGACACTAACAGGAATGCTCAGCTGGACATGTTAACTGATATAAGAGACAGGGTCAACCGTACATATTAACATATAAGGCACAGGGTCAACTCACTGTATATATAATTGATATAAGAGAGAGGGTCAGCTGTATATATTAACTGGTATGAGAGACATGGTCAGCTGTACATACTGTATGAACTGATATGAGACAGGGTCAGCTGTGCATATTAACTGATATGAGAGACAGGGTCAGCTGTGCATATTAACTGATATGAGAGACAGGGTCAGCTATGCATATTAACTGATATGAGACAGGGTTATCTGTGCATATTAACTGATATGAGAGACAGGGTCAGGTGCATATTAACTGATATGCAAGACAGTATCAGCTGTGCATATTAACTGATATGAGAGACAGGGTCAGCTGTGCATATTAACTGATATGAGACAGGGTCAGCTGTGCATATTAACTGATATAACAAATACTTATACTGTATATTTGTCAGCCCTAGCTGTCATAGTTTCTGAGTTTCTGAGGAGGTACAACGAAATCAAGACCACCGAAATATTTTCTCTAAGGAATCCTAAAGACTTTTCCTCCAAGAGGACACCGAGATAAAGCATTAGCCACAGGGAGTGCTTCCTTCTCAGGGCGTGTGTGTGTGTGTGTGTGTGTGTGTGTGTGTGCGCGGCCGGGGCTCTCACCTGTACAATGGGGTTTCCCACTCGCTGGGATTTTTATACTCAAGTCTTTTTAAAGCGATGTTTCCAAGTCCTTGCACATTCTCACACACTCTTGCTCCTGACAGAGACGAGCTCACTCAAGTACTCTTCAGCTTCCTGCAGCAATGATTAGGTGCACACTGACTTTCCTCCTCACCTTCCTGATTGTACAACAGTGCGCTGCATCGCTGAACAGCAACATCTATGAAACTTTAATAGACATTAAAAAAATCATAAAAGGGATGCTAGAGGTAAGTGTTTTATATATATGTGTGTGTGTGTGTGTGTGTGTGTGTGTGTGTGTTTAATTCTATTACTGCAGTTTAAAAAAGAAAACAAACATCTATAGCATGCTAATGTTTTGTGGGTGTTAAGCTGAACATACAAAAGAATGGAAACAAAAAAGAAAGACCCTTTCCAGTCTTTGTAAAGAGTATTGCTGTATAAGTGCATTCCAGTATATTAACACTAACCCTTTCCAGTCTTTGTAAAGAGTATTGCTGTATAAGTGCATTCCAGTATATTAACACTAACCCTTTACAGTCTTTGTAAAGAGTATTGCTGTATAAGGGTATTGCAGTATATTAACCCTAACCCAAAACTTTCAACTGTTCAAAACTTTCAACTGTTCCTTTTACATGCATAGAGAATTGATGCTTTTGTTGTTGTCTGTTTTGAATACAAGTGCAGAGTTTATTTGGGGTTGGGGACTCTGTGATCCGGAATCTGTGTGCAATTGAATCCCATGAAACCCCCATTCCAGATCCAGGATATATAGAGTGAGGATCTGGGAATGGTTTCCTCAAACAGGGAGCGTCTGTGCATGTAACTAAGGACATTGAAAATGATTGGTGACATGCTGACAATCGCTCAGTGTACACTAATGAACCTTTTTCTTTTTTTCTTGTTCTTCTGTACAGAATGAGCCTTTACACACACCGGACAGCTTGCCGGAGACTGGGCCTGCTTATGTAAGTGCATGTTACTTTTCATCTCACCCACACTTTGCTTTCTCCACTAATAGAGTGCTTCAATTCCAATCCTCTCAATGAAAAGCTGTATTTGTAACAACATTTTGACAAATCCTTTCATTTTATACCTGTGCTGTCATATTTACCCACTTTTGTCAAACATTCACAAAAAAGGTAGTGGCTTTAATAACAAGGTCATTTCCAACAGCTACCAGCATGTAATAACAAGGCAATTACAACATTTACCAGCGTGTAATAATGACATAAATACTAACCGCTACTAACATGTAATAACGAGATAGTTAACAACAGTTACCAACATGTAACAATGAGGTAATTACAAATGTGTACTACATAGGTAATTGCCAACAGTTACCGACTTATAATAACGAGGTAATTACCAACAATTACCAGCTTGTAATAACAAGGAAATTACTGACATTTACCCACATGTAACTACTGTTGTACATGTAAACATATTGTAACAATATACTGCTGTATACTGTTAATGTAATGACACTGCAGCAACATGGCACAGGTAATTTGACATGTATTTCAATAGTAGTTGCCATGTAAGTGCAGTGACCCTGGGTAGTTATTAACCAGTTGTGATCATGTTATTACACATTTACTATACAACTGATAGCATGCCACTGTGTTGTTATTACCCTGCTATTACCGTGTTGTTACATTGCTGTGTATGTCTTTGTGCATCATGTGGGCCTTCCTGGTAAAACATGTTAAGAATGCCAGGAGCCAAACAACAGAAAACTAGAAGTTCATTTGAAGTCACCCCGGACAGACCAATATGGTTGGACTAAACATTTGGATTGACCTGGGTTTAAGAGTAGGAGATTTGGACAAAGAAAGGAGACCCCAGCTATGAAGCATTGGAGTACAGAGCGAACAGCATTCTTCATCTGTTTCCTGTTTCCATTGCTAATGGTTCACTTGGTTCAGTGAGAGACAAAGACTGACAGGGAGAAGGCTGTGCCAAGTTACACCAATCTAATCGTTCCCCTCCGAGTCCATCTTCAACAATGTGTCTGTCCAGTCACACCAGACAGCATTGCACTTTATTAATTTGTCATTTACGACAAAAAAAACCAAAACAAAACAATGTAGTATTATCCAATAGCTAGAGAAGTCAAACCAGACACAGGGATAGCAACAGTGGCTGTTGATAACATAGTTGGAGAGTTTGCGTTCACAAATATTTTAGCTAGAAGCTCTGGACTCCTCTTTCTGGAAGCAGTGTTCTGATAAGATGTAATGAGAAGACAGCACACTCCTTTACCGCTTGCTTCAGTTTAGTTGTGTCAAAAAAGAAAGATTTTCACCCATGTCTTCTTTATCCCTCAATTTTATCATTTTTTTTGTTTTATGCAGGCAAATTGCACTTTAAGCTGCTTTAAACAAGGACTGGCATCTCTCCGAGTGTCTGCAAAAGTTTTGCGAGTTTTGCAAAAAACGACCAAAAGACTGAATGTGTTCATTAGGGACAGGCAGGTGGTAAGTCTCTGATTTTGTAGCCTTCCTCTGTCCACGTGGACCGGACCCACGTGATTCACACAGCATCACCAATCAAAGACAATGTAGCCGGGGGACAATATGCTAAGAATTTAGAAAATAAATAATGGAAACACACGTTTTGGAAGGGGTGCTTAAGTTGGGGAGAAGTTTGATGAAAAGCAGTGGAAGACATGGGAATGACAGCAGATCATTTCTTGGGTCTGTCTGCAGGGGATATACCACACAGCAGCCAGCAGCCCTGAGGTCAATTCCAACTGTAACTGTGCAATTCTTAACTAATTGCAACCACAGAACAGCATAGTGAGTGTAGTTCAGTTTCAGCAGATTGAGGAGACAGCAGTTCACGCTGTGTTGTGAGCTGCCCGAGTACATTTAAAAGTGCTTTGTTTTCAGCCTTGCTGTCTGGCGCTGTATCATGAGTTTCCCTTGCTTCTGTTTCTGTGCCCTGTGGGTGTTTCTCTGCACTCCTTATCTTTTGTTATTATAGTCCTGCTGTCACCGTTCTGTTCTTTTTCTTCTCACTAAGTTTTTTTAGTCATTTTTCCAACATGTGCAGTTGAAATATACATTTAATCAAAAAAAAAATGTTCATTGCATTCTCTACTTAATATACACACCAGCGCAGAGATTCAAATAGAAATTACCCTAGTTGTAAAGGTGAGGGGAGGACAGCTTTTCTTGTTTTGAAATCAACACAACACATTGCATCCTGGAGGGTGGGTCTGGGTTCTGGAGTGCTGCATCCTCCAGGATGAGTCTGGGTTCTGGAGTGCTGCATCCTCCAGGGTGGGTCTGGGTTCTGGAGTGCTGCATCCTCCAGGGTGGGTCTGGGTTCTGGAGTGCTGCATCCTCCAGGGTGGGTCTGGGATCTGGAGCTCCAATACCAGTTGTCAATTATTACCATTTCTCTTTATATGTGTCTTTGAACCTGCTGGGTGCTTGTCTGGAGAATCCTAACTGCCTAGCACTAAACCGACTACCCCATTCTATTCAAACCACGTGACACTGTTACTTTTCAAACCGCCTCTGCATTTTAAATAGAGTGAGGAGTGAAAGGTAATTTTATCACATGACTGGAATAGAACAAGGAAGTCTTTCAGTCCAGGGCAGATAGGGGAAGGGGAAAAAATAATGGATGATATCCACCCTACAAGAAGGCTTGCATTGAAATGAAGTGACTCTGCAGCACATCCACTGAGAAACACTCTGTCTTTTTTCCAGGAAAGATTTCCCATTGAAGTAGACAATTGCACTTGCACAAGCTTCCCGAAGCGCAGTCCCAATGGCTTCATGGATCAATTCTTCCTGTTCTTCCTTCTTTTAAACAATTAGGCTGTGGATTTTTTATGACAATAAACTATTGCACTTGTTGTTATTTATATAATTTATTCTATTTATTCATTTGTAAGTTATATATCTATCTATAGTTGCATCTAAAGAGAAATGTAGTTCACTTTTATGAATAAATATTTTGCATACCAGCCTGGCCTTGATGCTTCTTGCTGTTGCAGTTCCCTCTCTCCCTGGAGATCCACACACTTATACAGGACAAGCAGGCACTCACACTCACAAACCCACTTTGTTAGGCATGGTTACAATGGGCTTCCTTTGCATATCTTTTTGCACAATTGTTTCAGAAAAGGGTTAGGGTTAGGAGGGACTAGGGTTAGGGTTAGGGTTAGGGTTAGGAGGGACTAGGGTTAGGGTTAGGGTTAGGGTTAGGGTTAGGGTTATATCATGCAAAAGATGTTCACAAATAGTATATTGCATAATAACATTGCAATTATGTATAAGTACACATGCATTTATTAAGTAAGTACTATGCAAATACACAATAATTAGAGACACAGTGTAGAGTGTTACCCACTGCAATTCCAGTGGGCTGTATAATTGTGTGTGTGTGTGTGTGTGTGTGTGTGTGTGTGTGTTTGTCTTAATGAGTAGGACTTCTTTCCAATGAGTCTGCACTTTAGAACAATTTGGCACTGTTGTATTAATAGTCGCAGTGACACAGGTGTTAGCTTTTATTAGCAGTGGAACATCTCTTGAGCAGATAAGGCTGTTTTAAGGCTATCAGGGGCGGTGATCAGATAAAGATTTCCTTCCAGCCTGGTGCAGAGAGCAACAATGTCACACTCATATGTGATGTTTATCAGGTGCAAGGTGATTTTCTCAAAACAATTATTTTTATTGCATTGTTTGTGAGACAAAGTAGGACAGGCCAAGAGTGCAAACAAACAATAGCCCTGTTGGACAAAACTGGTGCCTGCACCGCGGAGACGGCAGGTCAGAAACGACTGCCTTTCATCAGATGAGTCAAGCACAACAAGCGTTATCTCTGAGCCCCACTCCCGGCGGAAATGAATCATTTCCAGAGCACACTCCTTATGCAAGCCGCGCGTAAATCTTCTGCTCTTATTTGGTTTTGCATTGAATAAAACAAGACCAAACAATCAGAGAGCAGCAGACTGCAATGCATGATACAGCGAACATGATGAGAATAATTCAACAGCACTGATTCAATTCATATCCCCTCAGTTCACTGCAGCCCCACTCACTGAAACTAGACTCTTTGAACCCTCTGGAACCCTGGAGACGAGGCCCAGCCTGGAAGTCTCCTCCTGGACTCGTGTGGTGTCTGACCAGCAGGGGTCGCTGTTTGCAGTGAGCTTTCTCAAGCAGGATTGAAACCCTCCACGCAGTAATGCTTTCAACACAGCTTCCCACACAGGAGCCACAAGGACCCAGTGAGGGAGAAACAGTCACACAGGACTGGAACCCTCCACACTCTCACCACTCGCTCTGCTCCCCACACAGCAGCCACAAGGACCCAGTGAGGCCAACCCTCTAGTGGAGTGTGCGGCTACCCTACTCGGAGGGGGCAAGCCAGGACCATCATACGCAATTGAGGCTGTGTCCACAATCCAGCGTGACAGACGCTGCTTAGAGAGGGGCTGTCCTAGGGTCCGTGTCCCGTGACAGACAAAGAGCTGGTCAGATTAACGTAGAGCTCTTGTCCTATGCACGCACCATCTCATTGCCTGCACTAGGTAGTAATCTCTCATCCTCCGTAGAAGCAAACAGAGGGGGATGAAAAGACTCCAGTTCCACAGATTGGATGATGTGGAAGGCTGAAAACGGGGTTGGTGTGCAGCGACACCCTACTGCATATTTGGGAAGAGGGCATGCAGAAGCTGTGTACAGACAGTGTCTGCAGCTGACTGATCCGCTTAGTGGAGGTGACAGCCAAGAGGAAGGCTGTCTTCATAGACAGATAGTTCAGCTCTATGGAGTGTAAGGGCTCAAACGGGGCCTTCGTGAGAGCCTCTAGGACAATATTAAGGCTCCATTCGGGGAGAACAGTCCTCCTAGGAGGGCGTAATAGCTGTGCACCTTTAAGGAAACGGGTAGCCAAAAAATGTGCACCCAGAGAAATAGAATCTATGGGGGCATGGCAAGCAGAGATAGCCACTAAATACACCTTCAAGGTGGAAGACGATCTTCCAGCATGGAGCAGTTCTTGCAGAAACTGTAAAATGACTGGCATAGGGCAAGTAAAGGGGTCATGGTTCCCAGCCAGACATCAAGTTTGAAAATACTTCCTCTTACAGGTATACAATAACCTAGTGGAGTCTGCCCTAGCACTCTGTATCATTTCTACAACCTCGTTTCACAGCCCTAGGGCTAGCCAGCGGTCCGTTTCAGGGGCCAGACCCATAGCAGGAGCCTTTCACCTGACTGAGGAGATCCAACGAAGTGGAATCTCCCAGGGCTGGCCGTGCAACAGCTGGCACAGCGTCGAAAACCATATTCTCCTGGGCCACTTGGGAGCCACTAGGAGAACTGACACCTTCTCCAACCAGACTTTTTCGAGAAAAGCTGGGAGCAGTGGTATGGGCGGGAAAGCGTATAAAATTGCTTTTGGCCATTCGTGCGCTAGTGTATCTGCACTGAGTCGACCATCTAAGTGGTGGAGGAAGTACCACAGGGGGCAATGCGACGTCTCTGTCGAAGCGATCGCCTGCGCCTTCCCAAACCATTCCCAAATGCACTCCACCACCTGAGGGTGGAGTCGCCAAACCGACAGATGCAGGCAACTCCTGTAGAGGAGGTCCGCTGCGCAATTCACTGAGCCGGGAATGTGCATCGCCCATAGGGACAGCAGATTCCTTTGAGCCCATATCAGTAGCTTGAAAACTATGTAATGCAACCCCGGCGACTATAGGCCACTCTGATGGTTGACATACGCCACCACCATTGTGCTGTCCGTCCGGATCAGCACGTGTGCCGCTCAGCACTGGGAGAAAGTGGTGGAGAGCAAGGGACACCGCTTGCAGCTCCAGCATGTTTATGTGCAGGGATGACCAGCGGTCCGACCAGGATCCGTGTACTTGTCTGCCTTCCCAGACCACTCCCCAACCCAGGTTGGACGCGTCTGTCGTCACCACTTGGCGGTTCAGTACTACTCCCATTTGCACACCTTTGCGCAGGTGAGAGGGAACCCTCCACCAGGGTAGGGCTGCTGAGCATGTGCAAGACACAGTCAGCCGACAGTGTCTGTCACGTTTGGCATTGAGGTGAAACGCATTAAGCCACGTTTGCAGCTGGCACATGCAAAGCAAACCCAGCTAAATGGTTGAGATTGCTGCGGCCATCAGACCCAGTAGTTTCTGGCACAATCTGAGGGCGACCTGTGATCCCTGTTGAAACAGGGAGAGGCAGCCCTGGATAGCTGCAACTCTGTCGTCTGACAGGTATGCGCGCATCATAGTGGAGTACAGCCGGAGCCCCAGGTACGCGGTGCACTGCACTGGTGTGGGCCGACTCTTTGCATTGTTTATGGTGAGGCCCAGCCTGACCAGATGATCCGTCACAACCGCCGCGTGGGCCAGTGTTCCCTCTCGCGACTGGGAACAGATCAACCAGTCGTCGAATAGTTTATTACTCTGATACCCTGCAGCCGCAGGGGAGCCAGGATAGCGTCCACGCACTTTGAAAACATACGGTGAGCCAGGGAGAGGCCGAATGGCAGCACAACAAACTCGTACACACTTCGTAGAAAGGAAAAGCACAGATACTTTCTGTGCTCTGGACGAATGGGAACATGAAAATATGCGTCCCGTAAGTCCACGGTGGTGAACCAGTCGCCTGGTCGGACAGACTGGAGGATGCGACGGTACATCAGCATTCGAAACCTCATTTCTTTTAAGAACCCATTCAGGAGCCTCGAGTCTAAGATGGGGCGAAAGCAGTCTTCTTTCTTGGGTACCACAAAGTACCTTGAGTAGTACCCCTCTCCATGGGAGATGGGGTCTACGAGACAAATGGCTGCACAGCAAGGCAGCCACTTCTTTCTGAAATAGCGGTTCTGTCACAAAAGTATTTGTGACACCTTGAAAGGGAGGAGATCCCAAGCGGAACTGTAGAGCATAGCCGTTTTGCACGGTGGAGAGCACCCAGGAGTCTGAGGTGCAAGCGCGGTAGTACTGCAGCTGTTGTGCCGAAAATGTGGTCTGAGGTCGCCAGCCTGCAGCACTTCCCATGAGAGCCGAGACCGAGCTGGACAACGGGGTGGAACCAGTCTCTGAGAAAGAAGCCACGTCCCCCGAGGCCGCTATGGAAAGCATATCCTCCTGTTCCAGCTGAGGCGACTCTCCCCAACCACTCTGCACTCCCATAGGGGACAGGGGAGTATGGAAATCTCGACTGTGGAGATGGGGGGCGACTGCGGGAGGCCTGCGCATTGGCAACGTCCAGCAGGAAGTCCTGGGACATGCTGTCTGTGGCAATCAGAGCCGCTGACGGTCCGGCTGTAGAGGACATGGAGCTCGCCCACCTGGCTCTCTCCAAGCGGGTCTCTTTCAGCTGAGGCTGAAGGGCGGCACAGGCACTACATGCCACGTCCCTTTCAAGGGCAGTAGTGGCATGAGGAACGCCCAAGCACCGCACGCAGAGGGTATGTTTATGCTCCTGCAGGATGACAGTGTTACAGGCCGTTCAGGGACGAGACCCCGATATGGGCATGACTTTGTGCATCGCACCAAAGTACCGCAACTAATAATATACTGCAGCCCACAGCAGATTTCAACCTGATCGCAGATCAAGAACATGCACGCCTCCAAAAAGCAACGCTATGACTTGGATATAGTGCCGCTGACCCTGGTCTCAGTGCAGTGCTGTAATAAACCTTTGATAAGACAACCACGAAAAACAAACAAACAACAAAAAAAAACCTTCTTGCGTAGTTTCTCAGAAGTGCTTCATACCTGGAAGCTCGGGCTGTGTTTCTGGACTGTAAGTTGCCGCTAGAGGTCGCATGCTTGCTGGGACAAGTTTTTTTCTACATAGTTCCAGAACTATACTGTACTTGAAAATTAAAAACCTCACTCACCACATGCAGCACATTCCACCTAATTGAATATTAATAACCTCACTCACACGTACAGCACATTCGCCCTAATTGCTTATGCATTGTCTTGCAGTTAGTTGAACGATTAGCTGCACAAAACGAATTCTTAATATACAATAATTACCCATTTTCCTTTCTCTAAACTTATGACCAGTAAACTAAACTAAAATAAAACATATTTCTGGAATTTAATAAATAAATAAAATAAAGAAAATGTAAACTACCTATCTTAATGAATCTGCCTTGAATTAAATACCTGCTACCTGATCTGAGTTTTGTAACTTTAACGAGTAATCTTAGTCTTTGGCGTTGTCTCTGAAAGGCAGACACAGTGTTTTCAGTGCATTCTTCTCAGTAGTCGTTTGAGTCCTGGCCACAGGTCGGCACTGCTGTTCTGCAGGTGAGCCCTGACAGGTGAGTCCGCGGCACCGCCTCCGTGAGAGACCATTTATTTTAACAGAGCGTTGGAGAGAGCGAAAGAAATTCGGAAACAGGGGAGGTGTTGCCTCGATACCGAGAAACGAGAGAGAGGAAGAGGCAGAAACAGAAACAGAAACTGGAGTTAACACTGCGCCGGGGAGAGCAGAACAGAAACGGAGAATGCAGCCTCCACCGAGAAAGGTACCGGGAGTTGAATAAATAAATACGCGCAGACTCTCAGAGGTATTGCTGCCGGATACTGACTCTGTCACAGCGTCCTGGTCTGTGCGAACGGGATACTTTATCGATATGTAACTTACTAAGTTAGTGCTGCTGTTAGTTTATGGTTTATTTTTTTTAAGCAGACGCACTGAATTCATTTTTGTTCTTTTCACATTGTTGACGATGATGACACTGATATAGTTATGATGCGGTACAGACAGTTCTTCATTTCTCATTTTCTACCAGGAAAATACAACTCCGCCTCACTACGAGCGGCCTGCTGTGAGACTCCACACCAGAGCAAAATAAATACATAAAGAAAAGCAACGAGACTCGCGGAAGAATGGGACACTTCTTCTGTTATGCTCGCGAATGAACTATTCTTTAGGTTAAAACGTGAGTCGAGAATCCTTAAGAAATAGAGTAGAACATTAAATAAATAAATAAATAAACAAATTAATCAAGTGTATGGATAGATTGAAGAATTGGAAGTGGAAGTTGGCAGGAATCGCCCAGAAACATTCATCGCTCTGAGTTGTGCATATAGATTAATTGGTCGCAGAGCAAGTGTGATATATTTATATAGAAACAAGGTGGCTTAGGTTTATCCCGTTTCTTAACGTTGTGCCAGAATTGTAGCGTGGCAGGAAATACATGTACTTTGAGTGCTGGGCTGCAGTGTGGAAGGCAGTGTGTTTGAGCAGCTCAGTGGTGAGAGTGCTGGGCTGCAGTGTGGAAGGCAGTGTGTTTGAGCAGCTCAGTGGTGAGAGTGCTGGGCTGCAGTGTGGAAGGCAGTGTGTTTGAGCAGCTCAGTGGTGAGAGTGCTGGGCTGCAGTGTGGAAGGCAGTGTGTTTGAGTAGCTCAGTGGTTGAGAGTGCTGGGCTGCAGTGTGGAAGGCAGTGTGTTTGAGCAGCTCAGTGGTGAGAGTGCTGGGCTGCAGTGTGGAAGGCAGTGTGTTTGAGCAGCTCAGTGGTGAGAGTGCTGGGCTGCAGTGTGGAAGGCAGTGTGTTTGAGTAGCTCAGTGGTTAGAGTGCTGGGCTGCAGTGTGGAAGGCAGTGTGTTTGAGTAGCTCAGTGGTGAGAGTGCTGGGCTGCAGCAGTGTGGAAGGCAGTGTGTTTGAGTAGCTCAGTGGTGAGAGTGCTGGGCTGCAGTGTGGAAGGCAGTGTGTTTGAGCAGCTCAGTGGTGAGAGTGCTGGGCTGCAGTGTGGAAGGCAGTGTGTTTGAGTAGCTCAGTGGTTAGAGTGCTGGGCTGCAGTGTGGAAGGCAGTGTGTTTGAGTAGCTCAGTGGTGAGAGTGCTGGGCTGCAGTGTGGAAGGCAGTGTGTTTGAGTAGCTCAGTGGTTAGAGTGCTGGGCTGCAGTGTGGAAGGCAGTGTGTTTGAGCAGCTCAGTGGTGAGAGTGCTGGGCTGCAGTGTGGAAGGCAGTGTGTTTGAGTAGCTCAGTGGTGAGAGTGCTGGGCTGCAGTGTGGAAGGCAGTGTGTTTGAGTAGCTCAGTGGTTAGTGTGCTGGGCTGCAGTGTGGAAGGCAGTGTGTTTGAGTAGCTCAGTGGTGAGAGTGCTGGGCTGCAGTGTGGAAGGCAGTGTGTTTGAGTAGCTCAGTGGTGAGAGTGCTGGGCTGCAGTGTGGAAGGCAGTGTGTTTGAGTAGCTCAGTGGTTAGAGTGCTGGGCTGCAGTGTGGAAGGCAGTGTGTTTGAGCAGCTCAGTGGTGAGAGTGCTGGGCTGCAGTGTGGAAGGCAGTGTGTTTGAGTAGCTCAGTGGTTGAGAGTGCTGGGCTGCAGTGTGGAAGGCAGTGTGTTTGAGCAGCTCAGTGGTGAGAGTGCTGGGCTGCAGTGTGGAAGGCAGTGTGTTTGAGCAGCTCAGTGGTGAGAGTGCTGGGCTGCAGTGTGGAAGGCAGTGTGTTTGAGCAGCTCAGTGGTGAGAGTGCTGGGCTGCAGTGTGGAAGGCAGTGTGTTTGAGCAGCTCAGTGGTGAGAGTGCTGGGCTGCAGTGTGGAAGGCAGTGTGTTTGAGCAGCTCAGTGGTGAGAGTGCTGGGCTGCAGTGTGGAAGGCAGTGTGTTTGAGCAGCTCAGTGGTTGAGAGTGCTGGGCTGCAGTGTGGAAGGCAGTGTGTTTGAGTAGCTCAGTGGTTAGAGTGCTGGGCTGCAGTGTGGAAGGCAGTGTGTTTGAGTAGCTCAGTGGTGAGAGTGCTGGGCTGCAGTGTGGAAGGCAGTGTGTTTGAGCAGCTCAGTGGTGAGAGTGCTGGGCTGCAGTGTGGAAGGCAGTGTGTTTGAGTAGCTCAGTGGTTGAGAGTGCTGGGCTGCAGTGTGGAAGGCAGTGTGTTTGAGTAGCTCAGTGGTTAGTGTGCTGGGCTGCAGTGTGGAAGGCAGTGTGTTTGAGTAGCTCAGTGGTGAGAGTGCTGGGCTGCAGTGTGGAAGGCAGTGTGTTTGAGTAGCTCAGTGGTGAGAGTGCTGGGCTGCAGTGTGGAAGGCAGTGTGTTTGAGCAGCTCAGTGGTGAGAGTGCTGGGCTGCAGTGTGGAAGGCAGTGTGTTTGAGCAGCTCAGTGGTGAGAGTGCTGGGCTGCAGTGTGGAAGGCAGTGTGTTTGAGCAGCTCAGTGGTGAGAGTGCTGGGCTGCAGTGTGGAAGGCAGTGTGTTTGAGCAGCTCAGTGGTTGGAGTGCTGGGCTGCAGTGTGGGAGGCAGTGTGTTCGAGTAGCTCAGTTGTTGGAGTGCTGGGCTGCAGTGTGGAAGGCAGTGTGTTTGAGCAGCTCAGTGGTTGGAGTGCTGCGCTGCAGTGTGGAAGGCAGTGTGTTTGAGCAGCTCAGTGGTGAGAGTGCTGGGCTGCAGTGTGGAAGGCAGTGTGTTTGAGCAGCTCAGTGGTGAGAGTGCTGGGCTGCAGTGTGGAAGGCAGTGTGTTTGAGCAGCTCAGTGGTGAGAGTGCTGGGCTGCAGTGTGGAAGGCAGTGTGTTTGAGCAGCTCAGTGGTGAGAGTGCTGGGCTGCAGTGTGGAAGGCAGTGTGTTTGAGCAGCTCAGTGGTTAGAGTGCTGGGCTGCAGTGTGGAAGGCAGTGTGTTTGAGCAGCTCAGTGGTGAGAGTGCTGGGCTGCAGTGTGGAAGGCAGTGTGTTTGAGCAGCTCAGTGATGACAGTGCTGGGCTGCACTGTTGCACGCAGACTCTGTTAGGTAAGCATTCTTTTTATAATGTTTAAGAAAGGCACTGACACGCCTGCTCTGATTTATAGTATTGCAGTTTATTTTACAATACTGTGTGCATGTCTCACTCAGCACATTCGTAAATCTGGGTATCCAGACTTCAATTGAAAATGTATTGATTGCATTTTGTAAAATGTATCTTAAAGTGAGTTTGTAAGACTCTATCTTATTTCTTGAACTCTGTATTATAATGGCCCTACTTGCATTGTAAATCCATTCGGGGTTTAGTCTGTGCTCTGAGAGGCCGCTGTGCAATTATCTAATGACTTCCTTCAGACTGGAAGAAGAAACTTAAAAAACAATCGAGCACAGTCTGTATAAACTATTAGGAGGCTTGCAGGCACATCTCTACAGTACATGATGACAACAGAACCGTGAATACTGAACACTGGAGTCCTCTCAATTATATACACAGCACAATCTCAATACTGAACACTGGAGTCCTCTCAATTATATACACTGTACACTCTTGCTCGAATTAACCTGCTGGGGTCCAAGCATCTTGTTTGTTATATTGAATGGTTCGTTCTAGCGAAAGGACAATCAAAATAAACAGTAATTCCATATTCTTCTCATGTATGCAGTATTCTGCCTTTGCTTTATCCTATTTGTTAAAGAATTGAAAGCAGTACAAAAAGCAGCAATCCCAAATTGAAGCTGAACTTTTATTCAAAATCAATCTAACATGAATTGTTTCGAACTGCACCAAATCTTAATCCAACACGCAAGAATCCCAAACTGAGTTTTTATTCTAAATCAACTGACATGAAAAGTGTATCGAATGCACAAGTTCTTTTTGTTGTTTTTTTTTTTTTTTGATCGATTTTCCTTTGCCACGTGGTTGCTGAACAAGCCAAAAAACAGAGTGTTTTTGACAACCTATATTCATGACAGAGATATGCCTGCGTTACTGCTTTTTTCAAATGATCAATATAGTTTCCAGCTTTGTTGCAACATGAATTGATTTTCATTTCGGAGGCACAGGTACACAGCACATGCTTTTTATTAAGACAGAAGAGTTGACTTCACTGCAGAGTTGTTTCCTGTGCATACAGACCAAGATGTTGACAGTGTTTGATGTTGTGTGTTTACATAATCTTTTCTTAATTCTTTTTATTTGGGGTCCAGGGGCCAGGTTCGTTATAATGAAGGGTGTTCTAGCGAGGGTGGATTCTATTATATTCTGCCTGATCACTTTAATTACCTAATATCGGACCCTGACGTCCTTCGCCCTGATCCCAGCCTTGTCGCACACCAGGGCGATCGTCCTTCGTGCTGATCCCAGCCTTGTCGCACACCAGGGCGATCGTCCTTCGTGCTGATCCCAGCCTTGTCGCACACCAGGGCGATCATCCTTCTCCCTGATCCCAGCCTTGTCACAGACCCGGGCGATGCCAGATCCAATCGGGTTGAAGGATCCTAATGAAGTGTCAAGGCAGTGTTTTTTTTTTATTTGTTTTTATTGCATCCTTGTAACGCTATAAGAGCTAACCTGAATTGAGTGGATGTTTCTTCCTTTATTTACCAGATGAAGGTGACCCAGGAGGTGAAGGTGACCTTTGCTGAACAAGCGGCCAAACTTCAGAGCAAGCAGCAGCAGGAGAGTGAGCTCCTGGAGGAGATCCGGTGAGAGCAGCAGGCTTGCAATGCTGGCTTTAGGGGGGTGGGCTGTGCAGCCGGCTAATTCACTGGACTGGGGTTTGACAATGGTTCTGGTCACCAGTGCAGTGAGTCTGGTGGTCTCAACACAGATCTCGGTGAATAGTGGGCAGAGTGAAGAACAGTGCTGCCAGTCAGCTGTACATCTCGGAGAAACACTGTGCACCTGTAGTCCATGAGTCAGAGTTTTGCTAGCATGTGAGTGAGGTGGAGGCAGTTTGACTTTCAATTCAATTCCAAGGATGAATGGAGTATTCCTCTGAGGTCAGTGCTGGGCTCTGAATTTGTGGAAATATTTGAGCAGTCAGGTAGTTCTGCTGCGATACTCTGGGCATTATTTGTTATTTTTTAAAACTTTTTTTGTTTGTTTGTGTTTAATTAATCGAGTGGTACCCCACCCAAAAAGCATTAGTGCCCGAAGCACAAGGAACCTCTTCTTATTTTCGATTGCAGTGGCTGTTTGTTTGCTGTGAATGATGCTCCCCCATCCAGTTCCCTGTATAATCTGTGATTCCTGCAGTATCGATGGTATCTTTATCATGAATGTGATGGGATGCTGGGGTGAGGAGGTACAGAGGTGATGAGATGCTGTTGTGCAGAGGTGCTGGGGTGCAGGGTTGATGGGGAACAGAGGCGCAGGGTGCACACAGCTGAAGATAAGAGGTTGTGAAATTATAGTACTTCATGCAGTTTTCATTTTAAAGGGTAGGTCTCTGCCTCTCTGAAGCTGTTTCATTGCTTGTCTTGCAGGTCCTTCAGTAAACAGAGAGCTGCAATTGAGAAAGACTATGGCCAGGTAAGCACTGCGACTGAGCAGGGCCTCTGCCTGACACTGTGCAGCTCTTGGAATTTGAGACTCTCTTGAACAGACTGCTGTTAAAGCACTGGCAGTTTGCAGCTGGCAATCTGTAGTGGATTTTAAATTTGAATACTTATTTCAGCCCGGGTGACGCTCGGCCAATTGTGCGCCGCCCCTTGGGAGCTCCCGTCTACAGTCAGCAATAGAATAGCCTGGGGGGGCGAGGCGCCTGTCAGATTTCACCCACTAACCAGACTTCTCTACGCTGACTATCCCTGAATGGAAAGATGGAAAGGGGTGACTGGTTTCCCCATTTCTTATAGACTCATGAAGCTGAGCTATAGAAATGTTACTATACATGAATAAAGCTGTGTGTGTGTGTGCTGAACTCAGGCTTGGCCTGGCAGCTGCTTTCACTTGCATATCTGGGGATGGAAGTCATAGTTGTGGTTTAGGCTGCAACTGGGGTTTCAACACAGCTTTGGGAAAAGGTGAGTTGTACAAAACTGTATTCAAGAATCTGACTTGAAACTTTGTAAACATCCCATGCATTCCAAGAAATGGAGAACTGCTAGTAACAATTCGAATGGGAACCCAAGTGCTGAAATGAACATGGTTTACCCTGGACAAAACTGGCTTGATTAAACGAGGGGGTGGTGTTCCGTTTCACTTTAGTTTGCACATGCACACACACACACAGAGTGTTTGCTCACCTGGACTGATGTCACTGGAATGTAGCGGACAGGCTCAATGTGTGACCGAGTACTTGGGATGGATCTTGCCGGACAGCTTGGAAACTGAAGCCACTTTGTTTAGCTGTTTGTTTTCTGTTGCTGCTGTGCGTTCTCCTCACTGTAGGCAAACCAGGAGCTCAGTGTGAGCAGAAACTGTACATCCAGCTGGGGTCAATGCACTCTCCTCACTGTCCGCAAACCAGGAACTCGGTGTTAGCAGAGACTGTACATCCAGCTGGGGTCAGTTCTCACAGGGTCTGTGTCCATGCAAGTAGTGCAAGCGGTAGATTTGACTGGTAGATCTGAATAGTGGCTCTGAGCAGTGCTGGATCTCAGCTGCTCTGAATCCTGTCCTAATGGGGAGAGATCAGTACTACAGGTTTTTAATTGTGTGTTATCAACACTGTTGGCATGTTAGTCTCCAGTACTTTTTTCATAGCTTACTCCACTGTATAATATAAGAGTGCTTAAGTTGAGACCTTTTGCAAATAAGACTCCTGATGCACAGCATTTCAGGCATTGATAGAGCTTGATTAGCCACTGGGTGAAGATAACAAGCTCAGATGTGACATCTAAAACTCACCATAAAACCAGGAATGGATCAATGCAATGGGAGCCTCATTTCTATCCGTGTTATAAGACAGGATCATATCCTTTGAAAATGTGCCCTGGTCGTTCTGGTTTTACCTCAAGTAAATGCATGGGAATACCTGTGTTGAGAATAGCGCTCCTGCAGGACCCCCCTGTTTACATTGTGGAATAATGGTGTCTCCTCACAGGCTCTGCACAGACTGGCCTCCCAGTACATGAAGAGGGACGGGCTCCGTGGGAAAGGGGAGCCCAGTGATAGCAGGTACTGTACCCTCTGATCCACAGCATTGAGGATGTCTTTGTCATGACTTCCATGCTCCGCAGGCTCATTTCAATGTTTTATTAGTACAATAACTTGGCCGCATCGTTCCATACGGCAGACGTGAGTGGGTGTTCATAATCAAGAGCGGATCTGAAATTTCAATTTTTTTAACAAAACATTTCAGCCTGCATGTCAGTGACCAGCTGTAGAGCTGCGAGTTGTTATTTATAAAATAAAAAAGGAAATCTTTGACTTTGACAGTAGACACAATAGTTCATGAAGACCAAACCTTATTTAAACTACTTAACTGCGCTCCCCCCCCCCCCCCCCCCCCGCAGAAGTGTGTTCACAGTGTGGAGGTCCCTGATTGAAGCCACTGTCCACACCAGTCTGTCCAGAGTCGCTGCGTCTGAGAACTACCGCGCCCTGACCAGCGAGACCGCCAGGACCCTGCGAGCGGCCAAGGAGCAGCGCGCCAAGAAGGTGGGGGCTCCGGGAGGGAGCGGGGGCTTTCAGACACATCTCCCTTGAATCCCCCTGTCCAGTGTTTCACACCCCTCTCTCTGTCCCTTAGAGCTCGGAGCAGCTGCTGTGCATGCAGGGTGAGCTGGTGGAGGCGGTGCGAGAACTCAGCAAGGTGAAGAAGCGATATTGCCAACTGGAGCGCATCACTGAGCTCACCCGGGATAAGTGAGTGAGAGACGGGGCAAAGCCGGCACTGGAGACTGGCAAAGAAACAAAAAACTAATATATATATATATATATATATATATATATATATATATATATATATATATATATATATATATATATATATATATATATATAAAAACACAATGATTGATCCAGCAATCTTATTTACATTTTCATAGAATTCATTTCTTCTTTCAGAGCCAAAAAGAATGACTACGGGATTTTCCATTTCAGAACAAACCTGCAGAAGTTAAACACAAAGGTATGCTTCCCTTTGAGTCCAGGTTGTGTAAGTTAACCATGTCCCCAGTATAAACACTGGTCTAGCGAAAAAGCTGCAAATAAATCACAATTTCTCTCTCTCTCCTCCCCCACCCCGTGCAGCTGAGCAATCGGCTGTCTGATTGCAACTTGCAGCTCACTGAGGCTCGTAACGAGTATCTGCTGACCCTGGCCGCTGTGAACTCGCACCACGAGCACTATCACAGCAAGGACCTGCCGGCTCTCATCAAGGTAACACACTCGCCTCCGCTCTCATCAAGGTAATGCTCTCACCGCCGATCTCATTCGGGTGTTTTATATCAAGGTAACGCTGTCAGCCCTCTCAAGGTCACGCTCTCAGCCCTCTCTCCTCTCATTCGGTTGATCAGCAGTATTTTCAAATGCTAAGGCTGGTGATTGGTGGGGTGCACGTTATCATTTTCATTGAATTTTGTAAAGTTTCTACGGAACACAAGAAAAGCTCCCTTCGATTATGTTTTATATCCTTGTTGATGGGCATCTGTATGTATTTTCTATCTTTCATTTTAAAAAAGGGAACTTTTTAGAATCTAATTCTGTAGTAATTTGAATTGCAGTTGAGTAACAAACACATCTGCTGTTTTACTTGGGAGCCGTTTTCTTTATTGGCTCACCAGGCAAGCTGTTTACACACATGCTGAAGTCCTCTATCGAGCCAGTCAGCTCAAAGAAATAAACGAACACTTGGTAACTTTAATAAACTGGCTCTTTGTCTCTGCTCTCAGCTGCAGTGCTACTTTTTTCCCCAGCGGCGGTAGAAAGGAAGGCTGTCTTCTTGTTTTCACTGACTAGCTGGAAAAACTGTTTTGATTTGTTTAAAAAAAAAAAAAAAAAAAAAAAAAAAAAGTCTTGAGACTTTTATAAACTGCTGTTGGACTGGAACAATTTAATACATATGAACTTTGTTGAATTCGCCAAAACAGTCTGACTTGGGTCCTAATCACAAAACCTTAAGGACTTTTAACATGTATTTTGAAAAGTTTTTTTTATTATTATTTCAAACTGGCAGACAAGTACAGTTCACAGTTTATTAATAACTGTATAAATAAACAGGTTCTTCTTGATATGATCTACATTAAATAAAGGGAGAGGGAGTCTGAGTCTTGGTGCTTTGAACAAATCAATGGAGTGTTTTTTGTTTATTTGTACCTCTGTGTGACTGTTATGAAACAAGCATGTCTGCTGGACCAGTATAACTGTCTCCTCTCTCTCCCACAACACTGTGCACGGCCTCGTATTAACAACTCCTTTTCGAAATGTCTCCACACTCAAGTTGAGGTTTAGGCGGAAATGGCTTTGCTGACAGTGGTCAGTGTGGGAGCGTTCCCCGATGAGCAGATGAGTCACATGGCTCAGCAGCTTCCTGTGTAGCTGGAGACTGGCTGTGGCTGTCATGTTTCTGTAAGAGAAGAGAAACCAAGCGTGGGAGAACCACAGCACATGATTCAGCTAACGAGCACCCTGCACTGTGATCAAGGAACCCAGATATTGCGCCACCTTGTGACCCGTGTTGACATATGAGCTCCTTGTCCTAGATATTTCCTGTGAAATGTTATCATTAAAGTATTTTGATGGTGCTGTACATACAGCAGCAGGAGCAGGTCTGTTTTTTAAAGGCGATAAACCGATCCTTTAGTACCTCTAGCTGTGTATAACATCCTATGGTTTGGCAGACCCTCTGGCTGCTTGTTTGCATTTGTGTGTGTCTCCTCCCCTCTCACTCTCATTCCCTCTCTCACTCTCCTCTCTCTCCCACCTCACTCTCTGCCTCCCTCCCTCTTGCTCTCTCCCTTTGCTCCTCTGTCTCTCCATCCTCCTCCCTCTTGCGCGCCCTCTCTCCATTGAAGTGTTTACCTCCATGGGGCTGAGTCAGTCACTCTGGAATCTGTCCCTCCTCTGCTAAAACCCTTACTGTGTTTGAACAGGGGCCCTAGTTTCCAGGAAATTCTGTTGCTGGCGATTCTGCACGATCTGCTGATGAGACCATTAGCCTGACGCTACAATTAATTTGTTTTCTGTGGCATTTTCTCGTGGAAATGCAGCATTTGAAAGGTGGTGCTGCATGTAGCAAATTAGCTACAGTTGAGAGTCTTATTTTAACAATCCAAACAAGATTTCTCACTCCTCAAGGTCAGAGAGGTCTCTCGCAGTGTTAGCGGAGTGCAAGTATACTTAGTAAGTCGCACTTTCTTGAAAGCGAGAGATCTCTGGTTTCAGTAACACTGGCTGGGTTCAGCCCTCAGCACAGGGTGCTCCGGGTCTGCCTCTCCTCCCAGGACTCCTCGCAGCATGCTTTGTTGCCCCCACGTGGCTGACTTGCTGCTCCACTCGCTGTGTTTCAGGACCTGGATGGGGATCTGTACGAGCGGCTGAGGGAGCACTTCACCCTACTGAGCCAGACTGAGATCGACAGCTGTCAGGCGACGCAGAGCGCCTTCGTCAGGGTCCTGCAGGATTCCTGCCAGGTACCCAATACAGAGGGAAAGAGGATCACCCTGCACAGCAGCTTCACCCAGTCCATTTCCTTCACAACTCATTTGAAGGGGGATTTTTTTTTTTGTATGGTGTGATATGGTGTATGGTATGAATAAACTTTTCTTGCTTATTGACATATCTATGAGTTGTGGAATGATGAAACGGGGGTTGTGTTAACTCTACCTGAGATAAAAGAATTGCTCTGTGTCGGTGTGACTGATTGGTGGAGGATTCCTGTGATTCTGTGTGCAGGTGTCCCGAGAGCACAACCTCCAGCTCTTTCTTCAGGAGAACCCTGTCTTCACAAAGGCACCTGTCTTCCTGTTCCAGGGGGCATCCAGCGACAAGGTACCCGCCTAGAGGACCCCTGCGTCCTTCACACTCCACATGTTCGTTCAGTAAAACTGACACAGAAGGACTGTCTTTCGTTTCAATGCACTTTTGCACACATCATGTAAATGTTAGGGGACTTTTTTTTTTTTTTTTAATAATGCTCCCCTTGTGAGAGTTTAATATGATGCACAGCGCCATCTGCTGGTCAGAGGCTGAAATTGTACTGGGTGGGTCCTATGTACAGAACTCTGTTTTTAGTAAATGGTGATTTCATGTTTAACTAATAGGAGTCTTTTGTTTCCTTGATCAGAGACGTCTTTTTTCATGTTGTGCTTCCGTTGCAGGCATGCGGTCTGGTCCATCAGGACAGTGCCCGTGGGGGGGAGAGCTGTCTGGAGAAGGAGGCGCGGAAATGGGCGACCAAAGCAGCCAAGGACTATAAAATCAAAACCCATGGGGAAAGGGTGAGTCCAGTAAAACAGACACCTCGCCATCGCATCTTAATACACCATGAAGAGCTTTAATTAAATCATGCTTTCTAAGTAAAGCATCTTGAATCAAGATCTTTAGCATCCAAGCCAGAGTCCCCCTCAGTCAGATACCTGCTTTCTGTCTGTCTGTCTGTCTGTCTTCAATGGTATGATGGACCCCCGTCCCATCCTGCAAGATCCTTTAAACTCAAACAGAAAGGTGGCCCGACGGTTCTCGGAGGCTCCCTTCTCAAAGTCTGTGTGTCCGTGTGTCAGGTTCTGCAGAAGCTGGAGAAGCACAGGAAGTTGGTCTCTGAAGACGAGTTGGCAGGCGTGGAGCTTAAGATTGAGGAGGTGAAGGAGAGCATCCGCAAGGCTGAGGTATATATCAGGCACAAGACACGCTAACCTCCCGGGCAGACCAGAGACACACAAACCAGAGTGAGAGACACGCTAACCTCTTGTGGCTTTTATACCCATGTGTGAGCAAGCTCTACCCAGACACTTAACATTGCATGTTGTGAAGGTGGGGTGAGGTGCTGTGAAGGCGAGGTGAGTTGAGGTGAGATGCTGTGAAGGCGAGGTGAGGTGAGGTGAAGGTGAGGTGTTGCGCAGAGTGGGTCGAGGCTCTCAGTTGGGTTCCCTTGCCATGTCCTGTCCCAAGGTGAGCCGGGTGAAGGCGGACTCTCGTCTGGCTCTCCTGCGATTGGCCGGCGTGGAGACGGATGCCTGGGTGACGAGCGCCATGAGCCAGGCCAGCGAGGAGCTGGAGAGTGAGCGGCGGCTGAGTGAGGCACGGCTCTCCAATGGAGACGTCTCGCCCCTGGTGAGTACCAGTATAATCAGGGAGAGTATTATTACATTATATCATGAATGTGTTGATGTATAATTGAAGTGTGTGTTTGCTCTCAGGGGGATGAGTTTGATTTCGACGATTTCGATGACGGTGAGATTTTCACAGAGTCTGCGCCGAGCCCCTGCCCCCGCAGCTACCCCCTGCCCTGCCGGGTCCTTTACAGCTACCAGGTGAGAGAGCGGCTCTGTGTGCAGACCCTCTGCAGTGATGCCCTCTTCTAGATCCACACCCTCCTCTCCCCTGAACCCCTCCACTGTTCCTCTGCAGTGATGCCCTCCTCTAGATCCACACCCTCCTCTCTCCTTCCTCATTTCTGTCCCGTCCGCAGGCCTGCCAGGCGGACGAGCTGTCCATCACGGAGGATGAAGAGCTGGAGGTGATAGAGGACGGAGACATGGAGGACTGGCTCAAGGTTTGACACTTCTCTACTTGTCTTTGTATGCATATTTGTCTGTGTCTGACTCTCTGTGTGCGTGTCTGTATTTCTCCCTCAGGCTCGGAATGCTTCAGGGCAGGTGGGGTACGTGCCCGAGAGGTACCTGCAGTTCCTGTGCTTGTCAGCAGGGGATGGTGTGTCACAGAGAGTCCCGGGGAGCCCCCCCTCCGGGAGCTTGCTGGGGTCCCGGGGGAGAGGCACGCAGGCACGCACAGGAGGTGAGAATTTGTTTCTAGTGCAAGCACGTCACTTGCTGTCGCTGCATCCTGAGCTTCGAAGGACTGTGGCAGCCGTTTTCTTTAGGCACAGTTTTGAAAGACTGGGAGATCTGCGGTCGGGACACCACATCTCTGTCTAAATAGAAGCCAGTCCTGTTGAAATTCTGCCGAGACCATGATGCTGGTGGTGCTTTTAAATTTGAATGAAAGAACTGAAGAGATGAGGCTGGCCTGATGGTTCATCAGTTCCTTGTAGAGTCAAACGACTGCTCTCTGCTGTATAAAATCAGGAGGGGTAAAGAGATGCCATCCGTCCCAAGCCATGGAAATCTAATTTAAAACGTGTGTGTTGGTGTGGGCTTGTTTGGATTGGCCGGTGGCTTTTTAATGTTTTATTTTATTGTAAAGCATCCTGGGATATTGTGCTTGAAGAGTGCTTTATAAAAGCAAGCTGTATTGTATTGTATTGTGTTGGTGATGGCTGCTCCTCTCTCTCTGCTCCTCTGCAGGCCTGGCCCGGGTGCTGTATTGTATTGTATTGTATCAGTGTTGTTGATAGCTCCTCTCTCTCTCTGCCCCGCAGGCCTGGCCCGGGCGCTCTACCCATACTGTGGGCAGAGTGTGGAGGAGCTGTCCTTCCCGGAAGGGGCCGTGATCCGGCTGCTGCGCTGTCGAGACGTCCAGGTGGACGACGGCTTCTGGGAGGGGGAGCTGAACGGAAGAGTCGGGGTCTTCCCCTCTCTCGTGGTGGAGCTGCTGGGAGAGGGGGAGGAGGAGGAGGAGGAGAAGGAGGGGGCGAAGGTGAGCACACACAGCAACCATTTTTATTGCAGAGTTTTTCATGGTACCAAAAATCATGACTTAAAAAAAATAATAATAAAAAAAGTAAAGTGTCTGTTCTGGTTTCAGGAGCTGCTGTCCCCTGGCCCTCCTCCCTTCTCCCCCCCGGTCCCCATCCTTGGAGCCTCATCACTGCCAGTCCCGGGGAGTACGCCACCCAGGGGAGTGGAGGACAGGCTGCAGGGGATTCCGCTGGGGTTGCTCAGGCGGCCTGACAGCAGAGCAGGTAGGAGTGTGGTTAGCGAGGGAGGGATGGGAAAGTGCCTGTGTTTGTGTGTGTGAGTGTGTGTGTCTTGTTCTTGCTCTGAAGGTTTTTAATGACTGCGCCTCTTTTTTCTTCCCTCTCCAGGCAGCGGCAGCAGTGCCCACAGCTCCCCCGATCACTCTCCCCGGCGGGCCAGGCCGGTACGTGTGCTTTTCTTTCCATCCAGGTGGTGTGTCCATTGCTGGCTATACTCAAGTTGGACAGCTTGGAATAAAATCATAACAGGGGAAGTGTCCCAGGCAGTGTAGCATACAGCTGACCAGTTCCAGAACGCTCAGGCAGCTGCAGTCAGTGATGCCCGAAATTCACAGAGCTGACCGAAGACTAAGAGCACTGAACAACTAAATGGAGAGTAATTCTGAACACAGCATATATACATGCTGTAAACAAGCCCTCCTGTTAGTCTTCCTGTGTCACTGCACTCTATATGTTATTTTTCTGTTTCTTGATTTGTACTTATTTTTTAAGTTTGAAAGATGCTTGTATCTTGTTTTGGATCTTTTTTCTTTTTTTGTCTTTTACATAAGCATCATTGAGCTGGGTCTCCTAACATCTCTCTCTCTCTCTCTCTCTCTCTCTCTCTCTCTCTCTCCCTCTCTCTCCAGGTTCGTGCGCCCCCTCACCCCCCCGGACAGCGCCACTCCCCCAGCCCCAGCTCTGACGAGCACTTTGTCTGAGTAGAACCTGCCTGCCACAGCGCAGCCACACATCCACCTCTCCCTGGGCTGCGCTGCACACCATGCCTCTCATCTCCTGTGTGCGCTGGATAGTCGTTCCAACCCTGGAACTAGAGAACTAGAAAATCTAGAAGAGAAATTCCCCGCTCAGTTTTCTTTGGGGGATTTTCTTTTTCTTAGGAATCACGTTTAATATAGTTAAAAGAAGATTCTACTTTATTATTATTATTATTATTATTATTATCAGTTTATTTATTGTATTTTCTGTTCCATCTTTATTCTTGCAGTGTAGTTTTGACCTCCTGGCACAATCATACCAGTCCCTTGCAGCTGGATGTGCATGTGTAGCTCTGTGGGGCGGCTGCCACACTTGTCTCGCAGTTTTATTTATTTTATTGGCATAAATAGTAAGCAATTGAAATGCAAACCTACACATAGTGCTCTACCAGAACTTGGTCATGTTGTTGTTGTTGTTGTTGTTGTTGTTGTTGTTGTTGTTATTATTTTTAAATGAAATTATTTTAATTTTGTTTGCAGTTTTATTGAATTTTTTTTTTTCATTTGAATGTTTCCCCTGTGTGTTGTCAATGGGTCTGTCTCATTTCAAATTGTTGCACTGCGCACATGCCTGCGTACCCTGGTACTGTGAACCGTGGACGTGTTTTTGCAATGTTCACTTATGGACCCGATCTCAGCCTGTGCTCTGATTTATACAGGAAGCCTTTGTCAGTACTGCTCTTCAGTGACACCTGCTGGACAACTTCAGAACTCTCGTGTGTTTCTTCATGTCTGGGGAGACTGGATCACGCTTTTTTTGTCAGTTGTTGGCTTCTTGCTGAAGTACAGAGTGGGAATGTTTGTGAATATGAGGGCCAAAAAAAATAAAAAATAAAGCCATTATTTTAATACAAACACAAGACCCAAAACAGAGTGAAGTTCTGTTAAAATGCATAGCTTTATCTTTTTAACTTGTCTTTTAAAATCTGGTATAATTTAAAATGGAACAGTCCAGCATCTTCTCAGGTGGAATTCCCATGTTCTCGGGTGCACAGTTTTGGTTTCTAGGATTTGTATATCCAACCCATTGTTATTATCATTAGAGTTCATTTTTCAACCAATATCTTAGTCCTATGCTTCCATAGTTTCAGATCAATATAAATACATGCAAGAAGAACATCCTTATTCATTGTAAGGCCACAATAGACAGACTGCTCTGCTGCCCACTACACACACAATGGGACCGGCTTGACTTGACCATACAGCCAGTGCTGAGGGAACAGAATGGGACCGGCTTGACTTGACCATACAGTCAGAGCTGAGGATGAGTGGAAGTTAAAAAGCCGTTCCTTCAAAGCCTCCTATATCTCTCTCCGTCATGCTCGACTCTTTGTTCTCTTTCTAGAACCCTATAAGCCATTATTAAGGGCAGATAGAGGACGGGCAGCTCTGGTCCGAGAGTGAGCTGTCGTTTCTGGATTAACTGACCCGCCTGAGTGATTTACTCCTGCTTCCATAGACCCTGATTACCACTAATCTTGAGAATCTTGATTGTTCTTTAGGTATAGCAGTTCGTTTAGTGCTAATCTGGGGCTGTGAAACCAGCCGTTAATGATTTATAAAACTGCCTTGTTGCAGGGGTCCCCCTGTCTACTCCCAGGTAACCCAATGCACATGCGCACAGCAATGCCATCTGGGTGAAAAAGGAACCAACTGCAGGAGGACCAGTGTTCTACCCCTCTGAGAATGTGTGATGCTGCAGCACATTGAAAAACACCTTGAGTGAGTAGAATGCTAGTGTGTAAGAATTTCCACCAGCTTCAACACAGGCTTGCCTGGTGTCCAGCACCTGGCCTATTGACTGATGCCAGGACCCTAAGACTGTTACATGAACTTCAACCCAGGACTGAACCTTCCACTTGCTCAGACCAGGAGCGGAGGGTCTGTACAGCTGGTGTTGTTTGATCCTTTCCCTTACTGGTAACTGTCTGCTGTGGCACAGGCGAAGGACCAGACCCATGGTAAGAAAACAAAAATCTCCCAGACCGACAGAGCTCCTGAGCTGAAACCCACAGAGGACTGTCCGTGCAGTTCAGCTCTGCAGGGTTGGTGCAGCCCATGGAATAGTGAACACACACAGCAGGTGGCGATGTTCTTTCACTAACAAAGTAAATCCAGGGCAGGTGTGCAGGGCTGTTTGTTTGTTATCTGCAGTGACAGATACAGAACAGACTACGTGGCTTTCAGCTTTCATTGTTCAGCAGGACCAAAGTTGGCTTAAACCTTGAAATCCAGACAGCGTGGTTCACAGCTGCTGCATTTTGTTATTGTTGAAAGCAAAGGGACCAGAGAGAATTTAAGCCACATGGCAGGTAGAGCAGACACACTGGCACTGTGATGAACTCAGTGCCAGGCCAGCTGAAGGAATGGGAACCTCTGGTATAGCAGAGGGGATGCACTCCAGACAGATAGCACGGCCGGCTCAGTGCTAACAGCTAGCTGATTCACAGGGTCTTCTAAGAGGGGGGCTTTGGAATGTCCTGGCTGTCTGTTTATCACAGAGGAGAGGCACAGGGGTAATGAACTCAGACCAGCGTTGCAGTGTGGTAGAAAAGCTGGGATCACAGCAGCCTCTGACTGGATGTTTGTTTCGTTTTGTTTTGGGTTTATTTTCGGGGTACCTCGCCGATTCAGAGTCATGGCAGCACCTACAGGATTGTCTGAAACGGTCACTTCGATCTACATGATGACATATCTGCATTTGAGAAAAGTCTGCAGATGAACTGCAGATTCCGAATGGTGCATTCCCGTGAAGTGGGGATGCTGGTGTTGGAGCTGCCTTCCTCAGTGACGGAGAGGGAGGGAGAGGAGGCTGCATGCAGTCTGAACACCTGGGCCCTCACCACTTGTGGGGGGCGTGGGCGGCGCCCCTCTTGCGGTTGTTGCTCTCCACACACTGGCCTCGCTGGGGCTCCTCCCCCCCTTCCTCCTGGCTCACCTTACAGTCTTTAATGTCCTCCATCTGAACCATGTCATCTTTCGAATCCTCTGTCTGTGCCACCTCCTCGTCCTCTGTTTGGACTCTGCTGTAACGGAACTCCCTGCCGGCTGGTCCACCAATCACAACTGTACCATGATGAAGGCTCTTGCTTTGTGCTGCACCATCACCACCAATGTGCTCTGTTTGGGCAGTGCCATTATTAGTGTCCTTGGTTGGGGCTGTGCCATTATTGGGGTCTTCTTTTTGAGCTGTGCCATTATGGATGCTGTCTGTTTGTGATGTGCCTTTGTCTGTGCTCTCTGCTTGGACTGTGCCATTCTTTAGCCCCTCCACATGGGATTTCCCATCATTGCCTCCCCCTGTCTCCATGCTGACTTCTGCGCCCATTGGCTCAGTCCCTCTCTGGAACGCACCATTTGTGTCATCAGTGGGCGTGTCTTTGAACATTTCTCGAAGGCTGCATTTCTCATGCAACTCTGTCTCTGATTGGCCGACTTTGTCGTCCTTCTGCAGGGTGTCACCCTCGGCTTGTTCTGATTGGCCGGTTTTCTCCAGATTGCCAGACTTTTTCCCAACGTGGGTCACCCTGAACCTGCGGGGCGGGGCGGGGATGGGGAAGAGACTCTGCTGTTAGCAACACTGGACACCAGATCTTATTAACCTAGTTTATAATATGTACAGTACAGACTATAATCTCTCATATATAGTTAAATGAGATACACAGTATAGCTAGTTTATTATGATGTCATTTCTGTCTTAGCAGTAACCCCCAGTGCTGTTACCTCCCCACTGAGAAGACGGTGGTCTCTCTCGGGCGTGTCTTGCCCCGGGGAGCCCTCGCTCGCCCCCGTGCTCTCTTGGCCCGGCTCTGGTTGCAGTGGTGGCAGGCCGTACGGTCACTGCCGGAGTGCACCGTGTGGTGATGGGGTGGCAAGCTGCCAGCGCTGTCCTGTCGAGGAAACCTGGGAGGAGAGAGAGAGAGAGAGAGAGACATAGAGACAGACAGAGACAGAGGTTTAGAGTTGGTCACACGGTTCACGGTGCAGGAAGTGCATTCTGTATCTGTGCCTGCGCAGACAATGCCCTCCTCTCTTCATCTCATCTTCATGGAGTGAGTAGAGAGCAAAGTGGCATGGGAAAATCTACTGAATCCCTGCCATGGCAACACTGAATCCTAATCCCAGTTGCTTCCCCCAGGGTGATTCCCTGTCTCTGTGACAGAGCCGGTGAGAGAAGAGCTGGAGAGACTGGAGGAAGGGAGGAGGGCTCGCTGCAGGTCTAGCTCTGGGAATGCAGGAGACAGAGGGTGCTAAATGAAGTCACAGGAAAAATTCTTTGTAAAGTTTGAATTAATTTATTGTTTTCTTAAATTTGGTAATTTGTAGATAATCCCTTAATCCTCCTGGAAGCTTGCCAGAATGTTGTCATGCTCCAGCAGCTTGCTCACGGATGCACAGGAAGCGTGCTCCACGGTTACATCGTCTGTGTTTCTGAGGACACTTCAACACAACCTAATGCAGCAGCCTTACAATCAAATTGATCTATTGATAAACAGCTTTGCTCCAGCACACCCGGGCAGCTATGAACTTGACTGAAGATTTCAATCAGTCACTTTAATGAATGACAGCACACCGATACCTGTCTGCAGCTTGAGGTCAGGCTGGGGCTCTAATCCGGGGATCAGCAGCCATGGTTAAGGATCACTGCAGCCCCTCCCCTCCCCTCCCCTCTCTGCTGAACACACTGGTCTGCAGCCCCACCCCTCCCCTCCCCTCCCTGCTGAACACACTTGTCTGCAGCTCCTCCCCTCCCTGCTGAACACACTTGTCTGCAGCTCCTCCCCTCCCTGTTGAACACACTGATATGTTGAAAGACAGATGGACAGACACACATAAGTAAAGTTACAGTCCTCACCGCGGGTCCGTCCGCTCCACTGGCTCCTGGTTCACCAGCATCTCCTTCAGGGCTTCTGCATTCGCTGGAGAGAGAAACGCAACAGGACTAATGCTGCATTTCAACACCCTGCTTTGCAGTTCCATGAGGCTGGAATGGTGTGATGAAGGCTGGTCTCCTACCTTCATTCTCAATGATGCACTTCACTATCTGCTCCACTGTGTCCTGGTCCTCTGCCTGATCATCTGGAACACAATCTGGAATCAGGACATAGGAAGACAGCCCTATAGCATTACTGTGTATCAGTGAATCAGGACACAGGAAGAGCCCTATAGCATTACTGTGTATCAGTGAATCAGGACATGAAGAGCTCTATAGCATTACTTGTATCAGTGAATCAGAATTCTCTCTTTTCATGATATAGTACAGTGATACATCACTGCTCATTGTAGTATTTCGAATTGTTCTTTCTTGTTTGAATGTCCTGTACCCACCCCCAGTGTCCTCTCGGGTCAGCTTGCCCTCGCTCTCCTCCTCCTCAGGCTCCCCTGTCCGGCAGCGGTACCCCTTCTTCTTCAGGACATGGCAGATGAGGAAGCCCAGCAAGCCGGTGAGGAAGAAGAACAGGACCAGGAGGAAGATCATGTAGGAGGGGGTGTGGTCCGGGGCCTCCCCCTGTGGAGTGCTCTCCTCGTCCGCCATCCCTCTCTCCAGAGACCTGCAGCCCTGGAACAGAGAACATCAATACAGGGACTAGGGAAGAGCAGGGGCAGGGAGCATTAATACAGGGAAGAGCTAGAGCAGGGAGCATCAATACAGGGACTAGGGAAGAGCTGGGGCAGGGAGCATCAATACAGGGAAGAGCTAGAGCAGGGAGCATCAATACAGGGAATAGGGAAGAGCTGGGGCAGGGAGCATCAATATAGGGAAGAGCTGGGGCATGGAGCAGAGCATCAACACAGGGAATAGGGAAGAGCTGGGGCAGGGAGCAGGGAGCATCAATACAGGGAATAGGGAAGAGCTGGGGCAGGGAGCATCAATACAGGGAATAGGGAAGAGCTGGGGCATGGAGCATCAATATAGGGAATAGGGAAGAACTGGGGCAGGGAGCAGGGAATAGGGAAGAGCTGACCCTGCTGCTCCATCTACCACCTCTCCAGTAACACTGTCGGGGAACTGTTCTGATAACTGCACTGAATCAGCAGAGAACCCACAATCCCGCCAACGTTCTGAAGCTGAGGGAACACGAGGACACTTGGAACTTGGTTTCAAGAGACTAGGTTTCAGGCCACTACCTGGCCAACCAGGGGAGACTTAGGGTTTAATACAGCAAAGTTGCCTCAAACTAGGCCTCCCAGTGGTCTCCTAGACCCAGGTTTCAAGCCACTGTTCCAGTAAGAGTGTCTCCGTGTTCCCCCTTCAGCTTTAGAGATCATCTGGAAGTCGTTGCTGTGCTGACAGCAGCTCCCTAGTGAAGTTCACAGGATGTTTCCCCAGACCGCCTCCTTGGAAACCCTGTGAGAATATTATCATGTAAACAAACAGAGTGAATCTGCCACTGCCCTCCAGCCGATCCCATCACTCCACCACTCCAAGGCTCACACTGCATGCATTGTATGTGTAGAAGTGTTCTGCTGCTACCTCCAGTCAAGTGGAGAGTGTTCACTCACTCTTAGCTGGGTCCATCATGCAAAGAAGTGCAGGAGGAAGCACACTCTCAATGAGAGGTATTACGAGTCAATAAATACACATACAAAACAGATCAAAATATATTATTATAGAAAGGTATACAGAAATAACAATAACCAGGGCTTTACTAAAGCTTTCACACATGCTGTGGATCATCCCCTCAGACACAACAGCGCTGTGGATCCTCTCCTCACAGCAGTGCTGTGGATCATCCCCTCAGAAACAGTAGCGCTGTGGATCATCCCCTCACAGCAGTACTGTGGATCATCCCCTCAGAAACAGCAGTGCTGTGGATCATCCCCTCAGAAACAGCAGCGCTGTGGATCATCCCCTCACAGCAGTGCTGTGGATCATCCCCTCACAGCAGTGCTGGGGATCATCCCCTCACAGCAGTGCTGGGGATCATCCCCTCAGACACAGCAGTGCTGGGGATCATCCCCTCACAGCAGTGCTGTGGATCATCCCCTCACAGCAGTGCTGTGGATCATCCCCTCAGACACAGCAGTGCTGTGGATCATCCCCTCACAGCACTGTTGGGGATCATTCCCTCACTGCAGTGCTGTGGATCATCCCCTCAGACACAGCAGTGCTGTGGATTTTCCCCTCAGACACAGTAGTGCTGTGGTTCATCCCCTCACTGCAGTGCTGTGGTTCATCCCCTCAGACACAGCAGTGCTGTGGATCATCCCCTCAGACACAGTAGTGCTGTGGTTCATCCCCTCACAGCAGTGCTGTGGTTCATCCCCTCACAGCAGTGCTGTGGATCATCCCCTCAGACACAGCAGTGCTGTGGATCATCCCCTCACAGCAGTGCTGTGGATCATCCCCTCACAGCAGTGCTGTGGATCATCCCCTCAGACACAGCAGTGCTGTGGATCATCCCCTCACAGCACTGTTGGGGATCATTCCCTCACTGCAGTGCTGTGGATCATCCCCTCAGACACAGCAGTGCTGTGGATCATCCCCTCAGACACAGTAGTGCTGTGGTTCATCCCCTCACTGCAGTGCTGTGGTTCATCCCCTCAGACACAGCAGTGCTGTGGATCATCCCCTCAGACACAGTAGTGCTGTGGTTCATCCCCTCACTGCAGTGCTGTGGTTCATCCCCTCACTGCAGTGCTGTGGATCATCCCCTCAGACACAGTAGTGCTGTGGTTCGTCCCCTCACTGCAGTGCTGTGGCTGGGTGCTGCCTGGTAATAACAAGGGATTTGGCCTGAATGGGAGTAGCAATGTCCAGTCCAGTGCACTCACTCATAGAAACATCTAAAGCATGCAATGTATTCAAACCCACTCTGCTGTGCAGCTCCTCTCAAATTATTCGGGGGGGGGTGTAAAGCATTGGGAGGTATTGTAAAGCACAGAGAGGTCTGGTAAAGCATTGATAAACACTGTAAAGCACAGAGAGGTCTGGTAAAGCACTATTCACCCTTGTGTAGGCTCTCCCTATCAGCTCTGTGCAGCTGTGCAAAAACACAGGGTCCCTGTAAGTGACACAGACTCTTCACCCTTGTGTAGGCTCTCCCTATCAGAACCACACAGCCCAGCTCTGTGCAGCCGTGCAGGAAACACCCTCAGGTGGTCATGGCAAGGTCTGTCCTCTATTGTGAGATCTAAAAGCAGGACTGCAGTGTGTAAGAGATCAATATGTACAGCACACTAAACTGTACATTTCATATGCTTGTCATTTTAGTTTACTGGTTTCCCTGGCAGTCTGTCTCTTCTTCACATTATTATTATTATTATTATTATTGATTATTATTATTATTATTATTATTAGTTATATTATTATTATTATTTATTATTATTATTATATTATTATTATTATTATTATTTATTATTATTACTGCAGTAGCTGTAGTATAGTTAAATAGTATATGTGTCACATATAGCAACATATTTAATATATTTATTATTTAATACCGTGTTTGCTGACTTACGGTATAATACCATAACCCTTAGAAAAGGTTAAAGATTTAACAAAATTGCCATTGGAGATTAA
Organism: Polyodon spathula; assembly: GCF_017654505.1. Taxonomy (NCBI): domain Eukaryota; kingdom Metazoa; phylum Chordata; class Actinopteri; order Acipenseriformes; family Polyodontidae; genus Polyodon; species Polyodon spathula. Next base: position 37,739,881 of record NC_054545.1, read on the forward strand.
AATGCAGTCTTCGTTTCCAGAGCTATAACCTCCCACTCATGCAAGCAGTTGCAAGAGCGATCTGGGAATAGGCAGTGGGGTGGGGAATTTTATTTATTACGTTTTATTCACCTGAACAAAATAACAAAAAAAAAAAAAAAAAAAATGTAAAAAAATAAAAAACATGAGGCGATGTAAACAAATGAGGTAATCATTAAAGTATGTTGCTGATAAATAAGGGCGCACAAACCGGGATGTAAAGACGCACTGATACATTCAATTAGTGTAAAGCACAAAGTGACTTGTGTAATACAGTCCCGTCACCTCTAATCCTCTCCTCTATCTCACCCCTGCGTCCTGTCTCTATGTGAATGTGCTTATCACCATATCACATTCCCCTCGTGCCGTCTTCCAGCGTTGTTCGACAATGATGGGTACTGCTTTAGTTGACAATTATTAACATTAATAACGTTTCACGTTAACAATCACCATGGCGCTTCTCGTCGATAACTTGGAGTCGCTGAGATAAAACACACCTGGGAAAGGAAAGACGAAGACCCCCCTCCCTGCCCCAGCGTGAGTCCATGCTGTCTTCCCCACTGCATACACCCTCCATCTTTCCAGCCTCCCATCCATAACGATCTGTTACCAGCAGCGTCGTGACACACCTGTCCTTCGGGTTCTCGTTGCGGACACCGTGTCACACTAGTATTACGCGCAGCTTCCACGATAAGGTGTTTGGAAGATACGCACTAAATAAATAAATAAATACCCCCCCCCCCCCCCCCCCCCAGAAATCTATAAAACCATTTAAATGTGAACATGCATTGTATTTCTATTTGAAACAGATATATAAATATATCAGTGTGAATGTAATATCAGACCGTCCTCCTTAGTAAAGCAAATTTTCCAGCGAAATCAACAGCCGGTTTTTCTTTTCTGTCAGTTATGTATATGTTTGCAGTACGTCTTTGAAAATAAGCGCATTCCGTTATAAATTCGCAGATTATCTCTAGCTGTACGTGTTTTCAGATACATGCTCGGCAGCACCATCACACACAATGTATCTATCTGCCCTGTTCTTCTTCCCAATACACCAGACAAGAAATTATAATACCGCCCACTCCACTCGCCATAAAGCACATTCCAATGATTGTCTCCCTGCGCCGAGCCCCCCACTCAAACGCTTCTCGGTTAAAGATCAGATAGAGAGAGGACTTACTCTTCAGTGGGGTTTTAGCAGTGTCCGCCTCGCCCTCGACTCGGGATCATTGAGCGGCTGCGGCTACTGCGCGACGTCTTCGGAAATGCTGGTAAACACTGATAGCAAGGACTGTATAAAGGAAAGAGAGGGGAGGGAGGGAGAGAGAGGGGTATTATGGAGGGAAATTTCACTTTTGCCCCTCCCCCCGAAACGGCCACTGGGATATACATCTGCGGAAAGTACAGGTTAGTCCTCTACTATATGACATTTGTCGTAGTGTGATTTCGCTATGCAAATTATATATATAGTTATATATATATATATATATAATATATATATATATATATAGATATAATATATATAAGATATATATTTACCTGGTCTGATTTTTGTCTGAGTCAACAAGACGTCCTTATGAGAAGTGAAAGAGACACGTTCACTCTATGAAGGAGGTACACGTTTCAATGGAGCATAGGCTGTATTAAAGCTGGAATGAATCTGATATCTGCAGGAAACAGGGATGAGCTAGAAAGCAATCAATCGACACAATTACTGTCCCTTATTAACAAGAATTATTAAAGATATTTAAAAAAGAGTGAACCCAAATGTAACAGAACTGCATTCTTCATCAAAGCTGCACATTTTCAGTTCCTAGTTGTGGTCAAATAGTCCTGCATCTAAACCTGTTTTTATATCGTACCTCGGTATCATCTGAAAAAGGTGGACACAGCCGCCTGATTCTCAATGAAGCAGTGGAAGGTTCACTCACAGCTCTAGTGTTGGTTTCTGTCTATTCCGGTGTCAAGCAAATATATAACACCTTTACCACACTATATCACAAACCAGAGCTATAAAACTTTATTAAAAATATTTTAACAGGCTACATAAAAAAAGACATTCCTGTAAAAACAAAAAGACAAATGTAAATATTGTTTGTTTTAGAAGATAATATTTAATCGAATAGTTTTTCTTTTTTTACTAATCATTTAAAAAAAAAAAAAGGCAACTGCATAGACATAGACAGTTTTCACCGCTAGCCTCCTGGAAAACCTGTCAGCCACAGCAAGGAACACGTTTTGCAGAGAGCTTTCTGTAGCTTCATTAACTGCTTGTTTGCAACAGAGCGCCAGGTTCCTCCTAATGCCATTAGAATGAAAGTAATACACCAAGGGGTCGAGGAAGCTGTTCAGACTGACGAGGCAGACAGCGATGCGGTGGCTAACGCAGATACCGAGGAAAGCTCCTTGAATTGATTTTATAAGGACGACAGTTTTTTTTCTTTTTTATACTGGTGCCTGTAAATGTTTATCAATGAGTTGACCATGTTTCACTGCTTGTCGTTTTCTCTGTTCAGTGCCCAGATCAGGAATGCCTGGAATGAGAAGAAGTCGGTTGCTCAGAACCTGGCAGAAATGGGCCTGGCGTTTGACCCGAATAAGGCGCTCCACGTTACTCTTCTACGGAGTCCAGCTACAGCTCCTCTAACGAGGTCTCCGTACACAGTACTTTGGGCAACCGAACCAATGCCCACCGCAACGTGTTGGATTACAAACTGGCTCTTCCGGCCGATGTCAGTACAGTAGTCCTTATTTCACACGCATTTCGTCCACTTATATCTGCTCAATCCGACTCTTCATTATAGAGTAGTGTAAACATATTATTGCGTTTGATCCACTCCTGCTTTTACTATGAGTTTAATAAGACACACCTGAAGTTGTTACCTACACACTGTTGCTAATCAACCTCGTATTGAATCCTAGAATGGGTAAATCTGCTATGCAATAGGAGTCTGGTCTCCACCCCAGTACAGTAATGCCTCATTTAGACTATGTATTGTGGAGCTACAGGAAGCACGGGTTATGCTGTGGCTGTGATCCATTGTGTCTTTTGTTTGCAGGCGGCAGCAATGGAGATCAATACCGCGGAGGCGATGGAGGAGCACTAGTGAAGAAACCTTATGTTGTGAATGGTAAGAACAAGGAATTGCATTATTAAACCAAGTGTATTTTAAGTCTACAGTGCGTTGTGCATGGTGTGTGAAGCCTATAGTGTGTTGTGCTCAGTTTGTGAAATCTATAGTGTGTTGTGCTCGGTGTGTGAAGTCTATAGTGTGTTGTGCATGGTGTGTGAAGTCTATAGTGTGTTGTGCATGGTGTGTGAAGTCTATAGTGTGTTGTGCTCGGTGTGTGAAGTCTATAGTGTGTTGTGCTCGGTGTGTGAAGTCTATAGTGTGTTGTGCTCGGTGTGTGAAGTCTATAGTGTGTTGTGCTCGGTGTGTGAAGTCTATAGTGTGTTGTGCTCGGTGTGTGAAGTCTATAGTGTGTTGTGCTCGGTGTGTGAAGTCTATAGTGTGTTGTGCTCGGTGTGTGAAGTCTATAGTGTGTTGTGCTCGGTGTGTGAAGTCTATAGTGTGTTGTGCTCGGTGTGTGAAGTCTATAGTGTGTTGTGCTCGGTGTGTGAAGTCTATAGTGTGTTGTGCATGGTGTGTGAAGTCTATAGTGTGTTGTGCTCGGTGTTTGAAGTCTATAGTGTGTTGTGCTCAGTGTGTGAAGTCTATAGTGTGTTGTGCTCAGTGTGTGAAGTCTATAGTGTGTTGTGCTCAGTGTGTGAAGTCTATAGTGTGTTGTGCTCAGTGTGTGAAGTCTATAGTGTGTTGTGCTCGGTGTGTGAAGTCTATAGTGTGTTGTGCTCGGTGTGTGAAGTCTATAGTGTGTTGTGCATGGTGTGTGAAGTCTATAGTGTGTTGTGCTCGGTGTGTGAAGTCTATAGTGTGTTGTGCTCGGTGTGTGAAGTCTATAGTGTGTTGTGCTCGGTGTGTGAAGTCTATAGTGTGTTGTGCATGGTGTGTGAAGTCTATAGTGTGTTGTGCTCGGTGTGTGAAGTCTATAGTGTGTTGTGCTCGGTGTGTGAAGTCTATAGTGTGTTGTGCTCGGTGTGTGAAGTCTATAGTGTGTTGTGCTCGGTGTGTGAAGTCTATAGTGTGTTGTGCTCGGTGTGTGAAGTCTATAGTGTGTTGTGCTCGGTGTGTGAAGTCTATAGTGTGTTGTGCTTGGTGTTTGAAGTCTATAGTGTGTTGTGCTCCGTGTGTGAAGTCTATAGTGTGTTGTGCTTGGTGTGTGAAGTCTATAGTGTGTTGTGCATGGTGTGTGAAGTCTATAGTGTGTTGTGCTCGGTGTGTGAAGTCTATAGTGTGTTGTGCATGGTGTGTGAAGTCTATAGTGTGTTGTGCTCGGTGTGTGAAGTCTATAGTGTGTTGTGCTCGGTGTGTGAAGTCTATAGTGTGTTGTGCTCAGTGTGTGAAGTCTATAGTGTGTTGTGCTCAGTGTGTGAAGTCTATAGTGTGTTGTGCTCGGTGTGTGAAGTCTATAGTGTGTTGTGCATGGTGTGTGAAGTCTATAGTGTGTTGTGCTCGGTGTGTGAAGTCTATAGTGTGTTGTGCTCGGTGTGTGAAGTCTATAGTGTGTTGTGCTCGGTGTGTGAAGTCTATAGTGTGTTGTGCTCGGTGTGTGAAGTCTATAGTGTGTTGTGCATGGTGTGTGAAGTCTATAGTGTGTTGTTCACGGTGTCTGCAATGTTTAGTACTGCTCTTCAATACACACAGCCTCTTATGAAGCGTTCATGCCCTTTCCTAATGGTTCTTTCTGTTCCACAGCCCTTGTCATGGAGGCCAGTCTCCCAAAGAAGAAGCCAAAATCGAAATCCAGAGACATGATTGAGTGTACAAGGTATGAGGGTGATCATCCTGTTAGCACACTCATTTCAAATGGTCATTTAGTGCTGGACTGTTTTTAAGAGACAAAAAATAAATGAGATCAGGAGCTGTATTCATACCAACTATAAAACACACTTATTCTTCATTCACGAAACATTTGGAGAATTACAATGAGCTATACTTTGCTTGCAGTCTTGGATCACAATACAAATGTTACCTCTGTTATGGTACGAATATCATGTAAAGAAAGTATCACGATTCATCGATACACAGTGAATTGTTATGCCCCTAGTAAGTAAACTGCACAGTGCTGTAGCTGTAGTTTTTTTTAATGTGTTATGATATTTTTTTTTTATTGTAGAACTACCAAAGAAACCTCAATGACAAACATTTTGACAAGAAGTTTTTCTCAGTGTCTTCAATCAGTTTTATTGCACCCTGATGTGCTAATGCATCCTCTCTCTCTCTCTCTCTGTGATTTGAAGGAAATGGCAAAGAATGAGAAGAATTACTACCAAGACAGACCCAGAGGAAAGTGGAGCTGTACAGACGCTACCACCCCCAGGAGTACGAGGCATTCATGCAGTCCCTGAAACAAAAGAAAATGGACCTGTCCTGGTCTCCACTGCCCGGGGCTGTGGCGCTGGCCTGGTCTCCACTGCCCGGGGCTGTGGCGCTGGCCTGGTCTCCACTGCCCGGGGCTGTGGCTATTCTCCCTGCAGTGTTGCACAAAGTGCTTCTCTGCTGTGTTCAGAAGGTCATCTTAGAGGGGTTCCCTTTGGATACTCACCGTGGAACTCAACCAAGAAGCAAAAGCTCCACCAACCCCCCAAATAAATGTGCTGTTTCTGCTAACAGACCACAGCAGCACAGGACTCCTTTGATTAAACAAGCCTTGTCCATTCTAGATGGTGCTTCCTGTCAGTATTGATCCTGCAAGGTTACATAGCTTCAACACCCAGTAATAAACACACACTGCGTTCAATAATTCATTTTAATTTCTGTTAGTCATACAGCAATGTATGCTTTTTTTTTTAAAGTAGTACATCACCAAGTTTGAGGTAGAAGCGGTTTCATATTTTGACACTTAAACAGAATAATGGCAATAAAAACAATTTGAACAAAGCAGTGGAACATGGTAATGTAGGATAGAGTTCTTAAAATCATTAAATAACACAGTTTGAAAAGTGCATTCTGATTGAAATACAGTGATTCACGTAAAAATGCCCTCTACACAATTTAAACAAATACTCAAATAAAAAAATAAAAAATACAGAGCATTAGTGTTAACAAAAGCGCAGCCTATATCCTGGACTGGAATTGGTTACAGGTTGAACTCTGCCTGGTGTGCTGTTGAACAGACCGTGGCTTGGATTCAACCAGAAAGACTTTGGCACGTTTGTTGGTCGTTACAAAGTACAGCAACGGCCCTGGCTGCAACTGTTATGAAGCCCCAAATTGTTAGTACAGTGTTAAGACAACATGTACCAAGATAAAAAACAAGATTTTAGACATTCAGTCTTTGTTAGTAATAAGGAGTGTATACAGTATACATAGCAGACAAAAACAACCAACACATGAATTAGCTACCAACGCGGAAAACTTCTGACAGGTACTGGGGAAAAAGGGATGTTCTGTGGAATAACTGAGACAGACCGATACAATGTATTCAGTGATTAAAGTTGAAAAGTAAAATAACTTGAGAGTGCGACGAGAGGAATATAGATGATTTTTTCTTTGTGTAGAACGTCATTTGGTGTGTATCTAGTTCTCAGTAATGATATGCAGTTCACTGTCCCAGTCCCTCTGTTAATTCAGAGTAATATCTTACATTTTGCAGATCTTTTCTGATGGTAGATTTCTGCTCAGTTGAAGTTTCTAGTTGTGTTTAATCAGGTAGCCCATGTGTCTTACAAAGACATGATAATGTAATGCCGATCGATTTCCCAGAATTGTACTTTAAAGACTGTGTTGCAAGAAGATATTAGGGCAGCTGAATAGCATATTAATGGGGATCTAGCAATAGGCACGAGTTTGAATAACACATTAAAAACACATTTCACACATTCACCATGGGGTCCCTGCGAGTGTCTAAAACAACTGTTTAAACACAGTGTCTAAAACGAATTACATACTCACTTTGAAATGTGCAAAACAAAACAACAAAAAAAACTTGCAGTCCTTAATTAACATTTTGAATGTGTTTCTTCATCTTAAACACAGGCTGCTTCGTGCAAGTGTGGCTGTTCTGAAACAGTTTCCTTTGCTAGGAGGGGCTCAGCTCAAGTCTCCCTGGGGCACTCTAGCCCCCACTGCTAGATCTACAAAGCATTGCACATACAAGCTGTGCTCTGAAGTTTAAAATAAATATCTGAGGGGAAAAAAAGTGAAATTATTTAAAAATGTAATTTTCTTAACTCCAACATGCACGAATCGGGGCGTTGAAAGTCCAGTTTAAAAACAGCCAGTGACTTGATGCTTCAAGTTATGTATCGAACTATTCAGAGAACAACTCCGAAAACTCATTCTCCCCCTGCCCCCTGACCTCAGCGCAGGGAGACCAGCTGCAGCAGCAGCTCCTGTGGCTCCCTCAGTCTACGAGGAAGCTCCACACCGTCCCAGTCCAGCTGCACAGCCAGCAGGAAGCACTTCCTCTCGTCCCTCACAGCGCCCAGGGACACAGAGGGCTGCACGTCTATCTTGGGGAGGGATAATCAGTAACAGGATCCACAACTGCGATTAAAAAGAGTTTGCACCAAATACTGTTTTCAATGAGTGACTGTTTTTTGTATCAGATGGGAATGTCACATTACAATGAGCTGTACTGTTTAAGCATGCTGATTTCACCATATATTATATAAACACACAGGAATCAGTCTCAAGGTCAGAGTGGCCTGTGAACCCACTAGAGGGCACCTGTCTGAGTGGATGTCCGTTTCTATTGCACTGCACACTATATAGTGTTCTAGATTTATTACATTCAATATCTTTATTTCCTCAAACTCAGTTATGTTGTTAAAGCTATTTTAAATAACTCTTTTTTTTAAGTAATATATTTTTTATAGAAGTCATCACGCTTGAAGAGAATAAAGCATCACCACGGTGCAGTTCTGCCTTGGCCAGGGGAGGCGCTCTATCAGCGGAGTCCACCACGTAGACCAGGACATGCGCGCGCTGCAGGTAATGCGTCCAGTAGGTGCGCAGGTTCACACTGCCGCCAACTGCCAAACAAGCAAGCACACATATTGCATGAACCCTGCACACAGGAATCAGCACTCTCTCACACACACTGCATGAACCCTGTGCACAGGAATCACAATCACGCACACTGCATGAACCCTGCACACAGGAATCAGCACTCACACACACTTCATGAACCCTGCACACAGGAATCAGCACTCACACACACTGCATGAACCCTGCACACAGGAATCAGCACTCACACACACTGCATAAACCCTGCACACAGGAATCAGCACTCTCTCACACACACTGCATGAACCCTGCACACAGGAATCAGCACTCACACACACTGCATGAACCCTGCACACAGGAATCAGCACTCACACACACACAATGCATGAACCCTACACACAGGAATCAGCACTCTCTCACACACACTGCATGAACCCTGCACACAGGAATCAGTACTCACACACACTTCATGAACCCTGCACACTGGAACCCTGCACACAGGAATCAGCACTCACACACACTGCATAAACCCTGCACACAGGAATCAGCACTCACACACACTGCATGAACCCTGCACACAGGAATCAGCACTCACACACACTGCATAAACCCTGCACACTGGAATCAGCACTCACACACACTGCATAAACCCTGCACACAGGAATCAGCACTCACACACACTGCATAAACCCTGCACACTGGAATCAGCACTCACACACACACAATGCATGAACCCTACACACAGGAATCAGCACTCTCTCACTCACACTGCATGAACCCTGTACACAGGAATCAGCACTCACACACACTGCACGAACCCTGCACACAGGAATCAGCACTCACACACACTGCATGAACCCTGCACACAGGAATCAGCACTCACACACACTGCATAAACCCTGCACACTGGAATCAGCACTCAGCACTTATTTCTATCCCAGTTTCACCGTTCAATAATTGACTTAATTTGATTATTTCACGGTCAGGCCGTGTAATGTTAACAGTTGTAAAAGTCCTTTATTTTCCGGTAATACGCCCTTCACTAATTCACATATGCTATGCCTTTTAGATCGTGAAATAAAGGTAATTTTTAATAAGCAGGAAAGCGTAATTCATACCTTTAAAAAAACTCCCCTATCAAACGATCTGTTAACAAACGCAGATGGAATGAATGGGTGTTATTTATTTTCAGATCTCTGCATGTCTTGGGTTCCTTCGCATGATACCTTTTTTGACACGGTCAGTTAGAACCCCTGTTGCATGAACGAATACGGACATGTTGTATCTATTCCAAAGCGAGTTCGGGTCAAAAGGTCCACAGTTTAATGACGTATATGCTAGTATATCAGTTCCAGCCTCGGCTGATGGAAAAGTAGCCACTGCCTCAGCCAACAACCCCGCTCCCCGGCTCCGACTTCCTCGTCTGTCTGACTGCGGAGCAGTGGGGCCCCGAGTCACATATCGGTAACCGCCTGGTGTAGAAGTAGTTCCAGCCGATGAACAGCAGGGAGCCAGCGTGAATTGCCGGAGCAGGACCATGTGTGTCATCAACGCCCGGGCCACCAAAACACTCATGTGGCAAGCCGACTAGCTTCTGTTTGGAAAACAATGCAACCCACCCACCGCGTCATGTGATATCCGCACTGTCCATTCAGAACCGCGCACACACACACGCCCATTCCCCCGCCCCCTCGGGCTGGTGTCGGCGAACATGCCTTTTAAAGGGGAAGTGTATGCACGCACCATACTTGCGGTTTAGTTCGAGTGGAATGAAGCGACATGCTGTAATCACGAAGCAGAACGGGTTAATCGTATGTGTTTATCAGTACTGGTACTCGACTGGCTAAGCTATTGAAAGTGATATCTTTGGACTATGTATACACATTATTTGTTCAGCACATTCAAAGTTGCATAGATGGGTTTTCTTTTGGTGCAATTCCGATATGTGACCAGGAGGTGGTGCCATGCAAAAAAAAAGTGTTGAAAGAAAGAAAGAAAGAAAGAAAGAAAGAAAGGAAGAAAATGCTACTAATCTGATGTCATTCTGTTGTGTTAGTTAGGGACTATCTTATTCAATATTAATGAGGTAGTGTTTAAAGCCACGCCCCTACCATGAACCTTGGTATAATTGACCAGCCTTATAATAACATACAATTCCAGTGCTGGTTTATATTACCTCTGAATGTACAGGGGCTTGTTTTACTATTGACTCCCTGTTCAGAAGCATACTTACTTAGGAAAATACCGAATATAATACTGCTGTACAGCGCCAACACGCTTGCCGCTCTGTTACATTATTTACAGTAATATTTAAATCCAGACTCTTATGCGAATTACGGTAATCACCTGGATGACGTAATTGTATCAGCCGCATCACGACGACTAAGCAACCGGCACAGAGACAAAAGAGCGACAGACGCTGTCCCTTTAAGAAAAACATTTAACCCCCCCCAAAAAAAAAGAAAAGAAAAAAGAAAGAAAGAAAAATAAAACGCAAAAAAAGCCCTCGATTAAGGATTTGAGGAATTTCGTTGCTGGTGCAAAGTCTAGCTAGCTTGCAAAGTCCTGTAATCCGATTTTGATCTGGAATGGTTGAATTTGGGTCGTGAGGGAGCATGATAAATATGGTGGACGCTGTGGGGGGAAAGCTAAGACATTGTAAGCTCCTTCTCGCTTTTGAAGGCAAACATTTCACACCGTGAGACTGTCAGTGGCTTAGCGGTTGTTTGTATCAACGAGTTTATTACGAACGGGAGGCTGAATGAATGACAAGACGGGCGGGCTGAACACAAGCAACGCAGGTCACAGTCGAGCAAGAAATGCATTGAAAGAAACCAGAAGGAAAGTTATTTTTAATTTTTAATTTTTTTTTTTTTTTTTTTTTTTTACGCATTTCAGAATTTTTTTTTTTAATCATTATATATATATAAAAAAGCGGGTAACAAAGGAAACACAATCTACTTGCTACAAGAGCGAACATACGTTTATATGAAGCAATGCTTTGTAAAAACACATTTTTTAAGGAAATAAGAAATAATAAAAAATAAATTATGGAGGAAGATCATGGATTTTTAAAAATATTTACATGTAAAAAACGTGTGTGTCTGATTTCATGACGTGGAGTCGAGAAACATTCACTTCAAAAAATAAAAATTAATAACACTACTTTTAAAGCATAACAGAAGACATACACTGAAGAAAAGGAGTTTTTTGGATATTATTATTATTATTATTATTATTATTTTAAAGTAGCAAGCTGTCGTGGTGAAGCAGAGCGGTTATCGCTTGTCTCATGAAACGGGAAAGTTATTCACACTTTCAAACTGGGACCGTTGCTGTCCGGCACTATTTGTAACTGGTTGGTACCCTCCGCTGCTGATCTGATCTGACTGTATAAGTAATATCACTGATGCAGTAGAGAGGAGACTATGTGGGCACTTTCCTGAAATGCCAAGGGAGGAGTTGCCATTGCCAGAGGGTTGGGAAGAGGCCCTGGATTTCGACGGGAAACTTTATTACATAGACCACAAGACCAAAGCCACCAGCTGGATCGACCCGAGAGACAGGTAGGAGCGATGACGTCACGAATATCGAAAGCGATGATCGACCAATCAGGTCGAAGCGATGACGTCACTAATATCGGGAAAGCGTGTTGATATGCAACCTCGACCCCACCGCACTGAGACTGCATTGACACAGCTGTTTGGAAACCTTACACTTTATGTGTATGTGTTATATATATATATATATATATCGTATATATATATATATATAATAATATATTATATTATATACAGAAATTTTTTAACTAAAAACTGAGTCTTAAAAATTTCATTTGCATTTGACTCAGAGGTGAGTGAGTTAAGAATGTGGATTTTATTGGACAGCAGTTCTGAATAGACACAGAGCTCTCTGTCTCACTTCAGTGGACAAGGTTAATGCCAGGTGAAACTGACACGGGGTAATGACGTTGTCATCACCGGCTTTATTGTCATGTCGGACTGGGTTTATACCAAGTGCCCTTTCTCTTTATCTTTCATTGTAATACCCCACCTTGCTCAGGAATGATGATCCAAACCGCTCTACAGCGGACTGCATCAGCGTCCTCTTTCAGCGTCGCTGTTTGGAAATCGAACTGGGTTTGATCGAGATGGTGATTTAAAAGGTCATTTTAATTCCTGTTTTATAGGCTGTAAAACAAAAGGGAATTCCATAATAATAATAATAATAATAATAATAATATAAATGTGTATTATAGTGTGACGTGCATAGAATAGTGCCCACCAGCCTGCCTCGTGCATGCACATCAAAGCAGTGCTGATAGAAAATTCTCAGTTAGGATCTGGAGCAGGGATGCAAAGTCTTGGGGGAGTAGCAACGCACTGTGCCCATGAACAGCTTCAAGGGTTATGATTACTTTAAAAGACTGGACACGTTGTCCTAATGCATCTGTATGGAATACCCAAGCAACAACATCAATGCTACCTGTACACTGGGGCTAATCAAGCGCCTAGTAAAACCTGGAATGGGTGAAGCTGCTATGCAATAAGAGTCTTCTTTCCACCCCAGTACTTCATGTATCTGCCCAGCTCTGGGTAGCGTGTGCTGTGTATAAGGTAGATCTCAGCTGGTGGTAACAGTTGTTAAGTGTTCATGCAGTAATGTTAGGAAGTTGCACAGTGTAATCCAGTTGGCAAAGATGACCGTGGATGCTTGTTCTGTGTGCCCACAGACCGATCAGCTTAAGAGCTTACTGTAGACCTGAATTCTTAAAATCATGAGCAAATTCCAGAGTCTGCCTGCCTGCTTAGTGAAGGAGAACCCCTGAACAATTTCAACCAAGGTCATAAACGTCTGGTATTCATTAATGAGAAGTTTAAACCAAGCTGACACGCACACACACAGACACACACGCACACATGGATGCTTGCACGCACACACACACACACGCACACACTGATACGCTCACACAGATGCATGCACACACACACGCACACAGACTGGCTTGTATTGGCTCGGTGGAATGTGGCAGGTCACCTTGGTATCCTGGATACGAAGAGGTGAAAAGGATAAACAAGACACCAGCGCTGCATTCCTGGAATGTATTACAGTGTAGGAGGCAGGCAGCGGGACTTTGAGCTTTGTGCCTTAACCTGTTATACCTCCTGTGGTACTGTAATTCATTTAATGACTGTATTATAGGTGAACTCCAGATATGCCTGGTATGTGAACAGCATCTCCTTCATTACAGGTAACTAGGAAGCAGAGCATGACAACATAGCAAAACAAACAGAACGGTGCTGGATAGAAGGGTTTCCAGTGCTGGGGTCAGTAATAATACAAACATAACGGTGTGAATGAGCAGGGACAGCACTGTGCTGGATAGAAGGGTTTCCAGTGCAGTGCTGGGGTCAGTAATAATACAAACACAACGGTGTGAATGAGCAGGGACAGCACTGTGCTGGATAGAAGGGTTTCCAGTGCAGTGCTGGGGTCAGTAATAATCTGACAAGCAGGTTTCATTACTGTGCTGTGTGCTCAGCAATGCATCTTTATTTGGTTAGATTTTCTTTCAGATTGAATGCAAGTTATCTGAGACACTGTGAGATTATAATAAAGTGGCTTCATATCAACACTGTAGGAGTCCTAGAAAGACATGCAGGTTTTGGACTGTGGCCAGTACTTGTCATGATCATTTGTGAAGTTTAAAGCTGAACTTGTCCTGCGGACTGGATGTCCTTGTTTTCAGTCTCCTGAGGAACTGTAGCGGACAAGTCTGTTGATTTTATTGTCATTCCACATAGAATCCTCCACTAGCTTTGGCTCATGAATGATTGAAACACTTGCTCTGCATTGGAATGATGGTCACAGTGTTTGCTTCTCGGCATCATTTACAGGCAAAGGAACGACACTCGTTAAGTTGTAGGTGAAAAATTGAAAAGGAACATGGCAGACACATTCAGGGGCATTCCATGAAAATGCAGTGTTTGTTGCATTAAATTAGTCATCATCAGACTCCTATCTTATCACAAGGACAAACCCACGACCACAAATATCGTAGGCATGCAGTTCATGACAAGTGTACCATTATCACGGAATGGCCCAGTCTACTCAATTTCACATTGGGGGGAAAAATAATGCTGAATTGAAAGCTGAACTGCTGGACATGTTTCTGATATTGCATTACCAGTATACAGCGTCTGTGCAACGCTTCCATGGGTGCACTGTGTGTATTTACAGGAGTCCCTGCACACCGACACAGATGTGTGCTTGAAGTAGTAAGAAGGAAACATAGAAAGGGACATGCTAGTGCAGTGGGCTTGAGTGCAGAGGGAGCTGCACACGCATGCTTGGCAGGCTTTGAATCTAGTTTGCAAAGGAATAGGCTGAGAATGAATGGCCAGTTCCATTTCAGGTTCAATTTGGTAACATTGCAATCAGTTAAGCAATTGAGGACATGGACTGGAAGAGCCTGCCTGCCCTGGATTAACAGTAAGCACTCTGGAACCACTTTGAATATGTGCTGTGTGTCTTCCCTGAATGGGTTTGCATAGATCTAGTCTAATGGCTGTGTGAGTTACACTTTGCATCTTCTTTGAATGAGGAGCGATCTGAAAGACAAATGCACAGAGTCAATTACAAAAACATAACTGTTCACTGTCTGAAGCTGTCATTACATGAGACCCCAGCACGTGGTTTATATTGGGATAACCGTCTCTTACTTCACTCAGTGTAATTTGTAATAAGAATCAGCATTCATAATAACACTGGACTGTGCTTCTGGCTTCCCCTGGAATAGTGCCCTTTGCAGAAGTTAAATGACTAAGTGTTAGAGATGCACACTGTGAAGTTTAAAGGGGAAATGTGCAGAAAGAGGGATTATAGCATCAGTTTTGACATTGCTAAGCTAAAATAAGTCCTGGCTTATCGTAACAGCACAGTGCGCCATTGTTCCTTGATAGAAGTTCAGAGCGAATCAAATAATTCTGTAATCCTTCCGGGCGCTGCCAGGTCCAGATCTACAGTAGATGCCATGTTCAGGGTCTGTGATTTTGCAGCTCCTCCTGTTTTCCAGTGTGCCAGCGTGGTGCTGTGTTCTTTAAACCTGGTCCTGTTGAACGTCCATCAAACTGTATTACAGGAGAGGTAAAGCAGAGAGACAGGCAGGCAGGCAGGCAGGCAGGCAGACAGAGAGCGAGGTAGGCAGGCGTGCGTTACTGTTATAATTTTTATCATTTTTTTTGGTTGCCCCTTGAAAAGGTGGAGGAGAAATATTTGGTTGTCTGCAAAAAAAAAAAAAAGATAGGATGAAGTTGTGTGAAGTGGACATTCTTAAAGGGGATCTGTAATGGCATCAGTTTGTATTAATGCTGGACATGCTCCTGCAATAGGTCCTGGAAAGGCTTTTAAAATGTTTGCGCACAGCGCAGGGAGTGTTGCCGTCTCTTCCCCGTCACGACCGCCCCGAGCAGTCAGAGCAATGGGATGTGATCAGCAGAGCCGGACTGTGTGCTGGAGCTGCTGGAGCTACAGCATGTCTTGTATCTGAGCCTTGGGAGGAAGATCAGCACATCTGTACAAATGACAAACCTCTTACTGTATTTACAACCACCCGCAATGGATTACACTAGCAAAGTGACATTTCAGCAAGCCTGGAAATAAGACACTTATTGCATAGCAGTGTCACCCATTCCAGGTTTAACTGCAAGCTTGATTAGTCACAGTGTATATAGGTAACAAGCTAGGTGTGTCTTATTAACCGCATAGCAAAGCCAGGAATGGATCAAACCGCTGTGCAATGGGAGTCTTATTCGATCTCTGAACCTCCACTGTAAATCCCCTATATCTGGTGTTGTACAGTAGCCGTTGATACCAGCTCCAGTGTTCACCAGGCACCAGGAACGTTCCCACCACTTTTCTGTTGATTTCAGTTATTAAGTAGTCTTAAAATAGGCTTCTAGTCTTTGAGATAAAAAAGAATAAAAACACATAAGCGGTTATCGTTTCTTCTTTGCTGTGGAGGGATCGGCAGTGTGGGTTTTGAAATGCTGTCGCTTCTGCAATCTCCAGGAGATATGGAGGCATGACTGCTGGAATGCATGCCTTTATTTCCTAGCACATGCTGGGCAGAGCTCTGTATTGTGTGGAGCCGCCCTCGGGTGAAAGGAGTGCATTCTGTGGTTCCTTAAGCAATGGCAGGCATGAGAGAATGCACGTGAATCACCTTGGGCACAGCACACTGGGCGCTCAGGAGGGACCTGCACATGCTTTGTGTCAGAATAACCCTCGGCACCACATAAATCAATGAAATAACAATACACTCGCACTGACTCTCTCGCAGGACTGCTGCGGCTGGATTCTTCTTGCAATTGGAATGTCATATAGTTGGCATTGTCTCAAGTAGCAAGTGTTGGGGAGTGAGTGAGTGAGTGTGTGTGTGTCTGTGTGTGTGCGCGTTCGTGCATGCATGTGTGTGTATCATTTATTTAATGCTTTTCTATAGAAAGGCATCGTTGTTGATTTTGTCCCTTTGTAAGTTTCACTCCCCTTGGCAATGACGTCTTCCAGGAAGCTTGAACCACAGTGCAATTTGCAGGGTACAGTCTGATGCATCTTGTAATTAAATATTTTTTTATTTGAAGGAGATCAATAAATCTCTGACTGTGTCTATAATGCACTACTTACTATCCATTAAATGACTCTCATTTCAATAAGTAATTAAACGACTGTAAATTAAACCAACGGCTAATAAACTGTTCAGCCATCAAAGCATATATTAAATGATAAAATGGAAAAAAGAAGTGTGAAGGGGCGGAAAAAAAGAAAAGCATCTGCAATACTTCTTTTACTCTGTTGTGCTGCTTGCTTGCTTGCCTGCTTGCCTGCTTGCTTGTTTGCTTGCTTGTTGCTGTTTCATTTCCCTGTCTTGTCTTTGCTCTGCAAATATTGTCTGGGGTCCTCCAGGACATGCCCAGACTGTCAGCGTGGGGCTCCCTGATGCCAGGGCTCAGGCAGTGGTTTGAAAAGTGGGTCGCCTGCAGCAAATTGAAAGTGTTCCAGTAGATCGGCTTAGTGTTCTAATAAAAGCTTAACTGTGTGGTGTCAGGGGAGAGGGACCCCCTAGAGGCTATATGCACACTGTCAAAAGGCAAACAAAATGTATACCGGTACATGGATGTGCTGCAAAACATTTGCTTAAGAATGCAGTAGATAACAACTTGAAAACTGACTTGTGTAGTAAAAGCCATCAATGTGCTCTTCAACGCTGAAACTGTGCTCTTCAACACTGAAACTGCCGAACGTGCTCTAAAAGTTTCATGAGATTTTAATCAAAGGCATTTTTTGTTCATATTTATAAAGACATTATGTAATCTCTCTTCCCTCAACAGGAACACCAAGCCTCTATCATTTGCCGACTGCATCGGAGATGAATTGCCAGTGGGCTGGGAAGAAGCCTACGACCCACAAGTCGGAAGCTATTACGTGGACCACAATACTCGTGAGTGCTGACGTGCTGCTGTAGAATGTGTTTGCATAGCGGACTCCTTGCAGATTGGAAGGGGATTGCGTTGTGATTTCAGTGTCTCTGCTGTGTGTGCTTGTATATGATAAAGGTTATTGTTGGTCCTCAGAGCGCACTCAGATAGAGGACCCACGGTTGCAATGGCAGAGGGAGCAGGAGAGCATGCTGAAGGCTTACCTGGGCGTGGCTCAGGACTCCCTGGTGGCTCAGAAGCAGATCTGCCAGGTGAAGGAGCAGAGGCTGCAGCTCGCCCAGCAGGAGTACAGGCAGCTCAGTGAGGCATGGAGGGACAAATCAGCCTCCCGGACCAGCTGTAAGTACAGAGAGAATTAATAATCAAGAACCAACCAAAACATGGACTGGCAAGTAAGCTTCTCTGTAAACCACAAACACTATGTAAGCAGAAAAAAACATATTGCCCAGTCAGATGCAGCTGATGAGAAATGTAAATGTTCTAATCAGGTGCAGCTGATGAGAAATGTAAATGTTCTAATCAGGTGCAGCTGATGAGAAATGTAAATGTTCTAATCAGGTGCAGCTGATGAGAAATGTAAATGTTCTAATCAGGTGCAGCTGATGAGAAATGTAAATGTTCTAATCAGGTGCAGCTGATCAGAAATGTAAATGTTCTAATCAGGTGCAGCTGATCAGAAATGTAAATGTTTCTTGCAGTAAATTCAGGATCATCCTCCAGCAGTAAGTACGACCCTGAGATCCTCAAAGCTGAGATAGTGACGGCAAAAATCAGGGTAAGGATTAAACCTGCACTCACTTCAGTTGGGCCATTTTTGCAATGAAAGTGTGTGGACCTTTTTATGCAGGCTTCAATTAGACTGCCGAATTAATAACTGTCCACAAGTCCACTGCATATTCTCAAAGGTACAAAAATTCCAATCAATTACAATATAAAGCAAATAATGAACAGCGTTCGACTTCTTACAAGGCCCAGAATTAAATGCATGAGTTGTTTATTTCTGTTTATTTCTGTTTTTGGTACCTTTTTAAATGTTTATATATTTTTTTTGTATTAATAACGATTAGCTTTGTGATTCTTAACTGTTGTATCTTCTAGTCTCGTGCACAGGATGATTGTATTTTTTTTCTTGCTTTCTAGGTTAATAAGCTTAAGAGAGATCTGTCCAGTATGCGTCAGGAACTCCAGTATAAAGAGCAGGGCTATGAAACACTGAAAGGGTAAGTGATACACCTGGTTTTCCTTTGAATTTAGCCCCCCCCCCCCCCCCCCCCCCGAAAATTCTGCAAATTCATCTCCGCTATTGTGAAGCATAGCGGAGATGTTGTGGGGTTCAAGAGGAATGCACGGAGAGCTTGTTTCCTCATGCTGGAGTGCTTGTCCATTGTCTGCTCTCCCTGCTGCGAATGCAGACAAACCTGTTGCTTCAGTTACTGTGGGATTCATTGTTATATTCACATCAAGAGCAGCAAACAGGGCATCCAGAGTCACTTTTTTCCACTCTCTTGTTTCACAGTTCGTATGAACCGCCATTCTCATTCCACACCCCCACCCCCCTTTCCTCAGAACACAATTTCCTTTTTTCCCCCCATTGACAGGATTGATGAGAAGATGTCCGGCGCTCCATGTGGCTATCAACTAGACGAAGCGCAGGCCATTCTGAACGAGGTGAAAACTATCAACAAGGCAATCCGTTCAGGGGAGAAAGAGAAGCATGAACTCATGCAGGTAAAGAAATGAAACGTGGCACAGAGTAACAAGACTCTGTCTTACTGAATTTACTGATCAATACAGCCAGCACTCACCACAAAGAGAGCTTTCATTGACAAGATAACGTTAACCCTCACAATGCTGCAGTCTGTTGAGCAGTGACACCCTTCAAAGCAATGACGTTTGTAATATTGCAGCACAGTAACCACACTGCTGTCTGTGATTGTAACCCTTTGCTGTCATGGTTTACCCCTGATCCAGGCTGTTGAACCTCTTATTGTTTCAGACCCTTGCCAGGCTCAAGCATGGATTCCAGATCGACTCTGGGTCTCAGTCACACCTCTGGGCCAGCAGCTCTTCCCTAGCTGATTCCAAGCTGTGCATTCCTGCACTCTGCTCGGATGCAGGGTCACAGACTGACATCGCAGGAGATGTGAGTTGTTGTGTGTGCTGAGGGAGGGACTCGCTGGGAATGGCTTCATGGGGTTCTTTATCAGCCTAACTGTACGTACCACAGAAAGCTACCCCAAACACTCAAAGTATGGGAATTGCAGTTAGCAATGATTTTCAAGCAGCAGTTGTTCAATAGAAATAGTCCAGTTCCTGAAGCAAAGTAGGAATTGTGTTTGTGTGTTCTTCCTAACTGCTGTTTGTTTGTGTTGCAGTTTGTGTCTGTCAATAACAATAAGCTGGCTGAGAAGGTCCGAGTAAGTCTGAAGTATGAAGATGCTAAGAGGAGGTAAAGATACAAACCCCTGTTATTTGGTGCATGTGTCCTTGCTGTGTTATGTGTTTGTTCAGGACCATACCCTGGCCTGGCTGCATAGCAGTTTGATCCATTCCTAGTTTCGGCTATCAGTTTAATAAAACACACCTGAGCTTGTTACTTCTACACTGTGGCTAATCCAGCTCATAATAAAACCTGGAATGGGAGAAGCAGCTATGCAGTAGGAGTCATAGTTCATATTTGAGTCCGAGGTGGGTGGATTTTGTGTGTGCTGTTTACTTTCGCATCTCAAGATCATCTCTGAAATGTGCGTAGCAATCTGTAGGAAAACCTGTGCGTCTGCAATCGTGCCCATCTTGTGATTGCCTAGAGTGCTGCCTTGTACCTGACGAGGTGTGTTTCTGTGTGGGTTTGTAGGATAGCTAACATTGAGTTGCAGATAGCAAAGCTGGACAGCGAGGCTTGGCCTGGCTTAATGGATCCCGAGAGAGACCGGCTGATCTTAATAAACGAGAAAGAGGAGCTGCTGAAAGAGCTGCAGTACACCAAGCCTCGCCAGCGAGCTCCGTGTGACGCTGCGTGGCTCCAAACAGAGAGAAAGAGGCTGGAGAAGGACCTGCAGACAGCCAGGGCCAATCAGAGCAAAGCACTGACGGAAAGGTTTGTGTGTGTCTGTCTGTCTGTTTGTCTGTCTGTGTGTCTCTGTGTGTCTGTGTTTGTGGAACATGGGGTCAGTTTGGACACAAATGGTTGCCTCTGTCTTTTGATTACAACAAAAAAATGTGTAAGGCATTTCTTATTGTTGCTGTTCTCTTTGAATTTCAATGTGTTAAATATTTGTGGGTTCTGCCAAGCTTTGCATGAAATCAACATGATCCAGGACTATGAAACACTCAATAGGACGAGATTAAGAAATACTAAAAGAATGAATCAGGATTTAAAGCGTCTTCATTTTTCTTGTATTTTTTTAGATTGAAGTTGCATTCCCAGAGGAGTAAATTAGTCAGAGAACTGGAAGAAACTGCGCGGCTCGCCTCCTCGCTCCACTCCCAGCTGAAAAGGTGATGGTGTCTGTGCTTGTACATAAATGGATTCAAATTGCAGCGAATGCCAAAGCCATTTGAACGACAATGCATTCTTCATAATCTCTAGGTTTGAGAAAGTGAGCCATAAAATCATTATAAATCCAGGGGTTCTGTGCCACTTGGAGAAACTCTTGAGTGCGGCTATCCTGCTGTCTTTCACATGGTGGATGTAGTCCCTGTGGAGCCCTTGAAGGTGGACTGGTCTGATGCATGTCTAATTGAATCTGGGGGGTTAGTGTTACAAAGCCCTGATAAGGTTTCACAGGGGCTGGAACATGACAGTATCACAAGGAGAAACACTCGCATCCTTTTAGATTTTATTTATATTACTTTCTTTTATACATACTTTCTCAGTCAAACAAATGAAAAACATTCCTGTGCAGTTATGGAAATAAGACTCCCATTGCATAGCAGTTTGATCCATTCCTGGTTTTCACCATAAGACATGCCATGAGTTTGCTGCCTATACTCTCTAGCTAATCCAGCTCGTAGTAAAACCTGGAATGGGTGAAACTGCTATGCAATAGGGGTCTTATTCCCATCCCTGCTGTGCAACTAAAGGCTCTAATAATTTGTTTTCAATGATGTGGGTCAGGGGGTTTTGCCTTCTTATTGAGCAGTTGTTGTCTGAGTAGCGATTGCTGAGTTTGACTCTCCTGGTATCTGTTCACAGCCTCTCTGCCAGCACTCTGTCCTGTTCCTCGGGCAGCAGTCGGGGGTCTCTGAGCTCCAGCAGAGGTTCCCTCGCCACCTCAAGCCAGGGCTCCTCTTCCTCGCTCAGCTTCACAGATCTGTACTTGGAGCAGCTGGAGCCAGCTGACTGGGACAACCAGTACAAGCTAGACTTCATGCTGCAGGAGGGGACCGCTGGCTTCCGTCCGTCCAGCTCCATCACAACCATCCTTGAGAATGAGGTGATAAAGACCCCCAGCCTGGACCCCAGCTCCCAGGTTCAGGCTCTGCGTCTGTCGATGAGCTCGTTGTCTCCGAGGTCCTCCCTGTCCTCCCTGTCCCCACCCTGCTCCCCGCTGGTGACGGACTCTCACTTCTTGTCTGGAGATGCCTTCCTCTGCCAGGGCGGCGTTGGGCTCAGTCAGGAAGCACAGAGCAGACTTGCAGAGCTTTGCTTGGAAAACCACGAGAGCCGGGGAGGAGATGCAGGACCTATCCCCCTGGATCACTGCAGTGGCCAGGAGCCCGGGGTCAAACAGCATGCTGTCCATCGAGAACAACTGAAAGGTGCTGCACGGTTATTGCATGCTTCTCTCTTGCACGACTATTGTATGGTTCTCGCTCTTCTGCAAACAGTGCTTTAGTGGTCAGTGTTTTTGTGTTCAAGTAAGTGGTTGTTCTGTTAAAAAGCCACCCAATAAAATATGCACGTCTAATGTAAAATTGTTTTAGAAATCATCTTTACTATTTTTTTTATTGTTTTTGTTTTTATATGTTGTTATTCTTATTTCCAGAAGCCAGGGCCCCAGCGAAGGTGCTGGGGCCCGTGTTGAGAAAGCCAGGGGTTTTTTCATCAGTGGCTGACGAATCAGTGGTCGGAGACAGTGGAGTGTGTGAGCCGTCAGAGACACGGTACTTAACAGCAGTAGCTTGTTAAAAAGACAAAGCCCACTGATACTTTCCATTACAGCGCTGTGCGAATTGGATTAAAGCCGTCCCTTACCTGTTTCTTAGACCCAGCCAGGCATCCAATGTGTTTCACGGTGGTGAAGAAGGAGGATCTTGGGGCACTGCGCAGATCCAACTGGGAATGCAGTACGACACTAAAGAGAAGAGATTCGCACTGCTTCTAATTCAGATTCGCAGTGCCGAGGCGCTGGCAGTGCCTCCGGAGGAGAAAGTGTAAGTAAAAAGCGTGCTTAGTGCAAAACACATAACCGCACAATCAAATGTTTGTTTATATATATATATATATATATATATATATATATATATATATATATATATATATATATATATATATATATATATATATATATATACACATACATACCTGTAGATCCTTCCTGTAGCTTTTTAAACACAACTTGAACCAAGAGACAAGATGAGGCTCGTCCGGTAATCTCCTCCTAAAACTGGCTGCTGTCGCCCCTGTGCAGGTATGTCCGTGCCGCGGTGCTGCCCTGTTCCGAAACCACCAGCTGTCTCTTCCGAAGCAGGCCTGTATTCCCCTGCGAGAACCTGAAGTTCAGTGAGGTGTTCTGGGTCTCTTTGTCGCACAGTACTCTGCTTCAGAAAACTCTTCGAGTGGACGTCTGCTGCACGACTCGATCTCATCGGGAGGACTGTCTGGTTCGTACCTGCGCTGCCGTGTAGTTGCTCAGCCGCTTGCCTGACTGAGGGCACTGCAATTTGAGACGCTTTTCATCCGGTTTGGTGTTCCACTAACATTCTCTTTGTGCTCCGTCTCTTAAAGGCTGGGGCTCAGATTAGTCTTGCTGAAGTGAGCAGCCTTGGGGAGAGGTCTACAAGCTGGTACAACCTTCTCAACTACAAGGATGTGAAGGAGCTCAGCAAGCAGCTCACAGACACGGAGGGAAAGGTAGCGCATTTCAAAGTTGGGTTTCAAAACTGCCATGACTGGTAATGGTGTTCATCCCCGATTTTAACTGTTGTTCTTTGCATATTTAATGGTTACTGCTGTTTATCTATTTATTGCACAAGAATGAATCCCTTTCTTGTGAAATGTTGCAAATTGCTGCTGTTTGATAATGCAGTGCATTATGCAGCGGTTTGACACTTGGATCAGTGTGGCACAGTACCTGTATCTGTATGTATTGTTTTTATGCCATGCTGGTAGTGGTTCTACCTTGTAAAAACCTTGGATCCACGGCTGTGTTTCATGACAATGCTGCTCTAACCTTGATTTGTATTATCGTGCATTCCGGGAGGCATTGATCCTCGCCCCTTTATTGCAGGATTCTGTCTCTGATCTCCTGGAGGAAACTGCAGCAGAGCTGGAAGCTGTAGAGAAAAGGGCGGACGATCCAGAAAACACACCGACTGCACAGGAGGAGTGGTCAGTATTTCAGAGTTAAATAAAGACCATTCAGGGATGGAAATAAGACTCCTATTGCATAGCAGTTTCGCCCATTCCGGGTTTTAATGCAAGCTTGAGTAGTCATAGTGTTTAGGCGTCATGCTCAGGTGTGTCTTATTACACGAGGAATGGAACTGCTATGAAATGGGAGGGCGACTGTACACATGTCTGTGTAGAGTGGTCACACTGCTGAGGTTCAGGACTGAGGGAATGAAGTGTTAATGGCAGTAAGAACAGAATCGTTGTCCAGAGAGATCTCATAACGAGTCCCTTCTTCTCCACAGGCGCCGGCAGCACTTGGAGGCTGAATTCTGGGAGGATGGAGGCTGCAGTGAGGAGGAGGAGGAGGAAGAAGAGGGACAAGAGGAGGAGGAGTCTGGCGCAGAAACAGCTTCAGAAAAGGCAAGTTCAACTTTTGCACGTTTGCAAGCCTGTCAGGAAAGAGTCTGAAATGGTTCAAGTGCTAAATCAACAAGCTAGATAATGCTGAACGACTGCCGGGTGCTCATTTCTGGTATTTGGTGTGTAATTAGCAGTATGGGTGTGATTTCTTCAGGTGGATAAAGAGACCAACACTGACAGCATTGCACAGGCTGCTTCGGTGGTGCGCCCCAAGGAGAGAC
This sequence comes from Polyodon spathula, assembly GCF_017654505.1. Classification (NCBI taxonomy): domain Eukaryota; kingdom Metazoa; phylum Chordata; class Actinopteri; order Acipenseriformes; family Polyodontidae; genus Polyodon; species Polyodon spathula. The sequence goes on from NC_054545.1 coordinate 37,764,665, forward strand.
GAGCCCCCATTGCCCAGCAGAACCCCTTCGTTAGAGGAAGCACAATCATCCGCTCAAAAACATTCTCTCCCGGGGCCCAGAGTCGATATGTATGCAGGGTAAGATCCCAACTGAGCACCAATATGCTGGTTTGAGTGAGAAAGCACATATGACTATAAATCTGATTGGTTTGACAGACAATTTGTAGCAGTAGGTAAGCGCATGCAATTGGCCCACCAAATTGGAGATATACAATACCCCCCTCAATATAAATTAAAAGAGAAAACTTATTCTAGAATATCTTTTTCTGTATATTTGTTACCTTGCTATTTGGATGTATCCTGTGTAAACACAGGAGGTAAATATCTGGGAAATATTCAACACTTTTCTGACTTTTTTCTTTTCTTCATTGTTTCCCAGATAAACAGAAGCGACAGCGACAGCTCCACCCTGTCCAAGAAGGGTGCTTTTGTTCGAAACGCTTCCGAGAGACGCAGCGTCCGGGTGAAGAAGGTGAGGCCGTCGCTCACTGTATAAAGAACTTTCTATTACACCTCCAATACCTTCCTCTTTCAGCACCAACTGACTGCAAAACAAATGCAAACCCTGCTATTAGTGAACAAACAGTGGCAATGTCTGTTAATGAATCACACAGAAAGCACACAGGGGCACAGAAAGCACACAGGGGCACAGAAAGCACACAGGGGCACAGCAAGCACACAGAGACATTGCCAGGACCTGAGACAGGGTCTGATTTGTCAAGTCACTTCTGTGTCTGGTATCTCTTTAGAGGTCTGCAGTGTTGAGCTAGTCAAACTGGGAATGTACAAGCTATAAGATAAAGGATTTTTCCACATGAAACTTTGCAAAGGTCCAATAGCATTCCTTTATTTTTTTTCCCCAGCCTCTGCTTGAAGCGAAGGCTCTGGAGGGCAGACTGATGCGCACATCCCTGGATTTGGAGCTGGACCTGCAGGCATCCCGGACCAGGGAGAGCCGGCTCAGCCAGGAAATCCTAGTGCTGCGGGAGCTGAAGGAGCAGTTGGAGCAGGCGAAGGAGCGGGGGCACACGGAGCTGCCCGAGTGGTTCAACGAGGACGAGAGGTTCAAACTGCTGCTGCGACAAGCAGAGAAACAGGTGGGAGAGGCTCATCGTACCCCACGCTACCCCTCCCCCTCCCCCTCCCCCTAACCTTCCGATAAGCAGAGAAACAGGTGGGAGAGGCTCACCTTACCCTTAGCCCTTATATAATTACTGTATTTAGTAGATACACTGGTGTCGGTGTGCATTACATATTGAGTGGCAAAATCTAAGCATGAATGTTTGCAGTGTGTAGGTTTCAGTATGTAGTTCTATACATATATACTGATCCCCCAGAGCACTTCGTCCTTGTGACAGTATCAAACCAGTTCCCCTGCTTTCTGTTTTCTGTTTTTCTGTTTGCTGTTTGGTGACAGTGTGAAGGTGGATCTGCCCTTCTTTTAGTTTGCGTTTCACTCCTCACGTGCTTATAAGTGAATGTGACAGCACTGCACTTATTCCCTGCGCTCTGATTGGCACAGACTCCAGGAGAGCACACGCAGGAGCAGCGAGTGGAGAGGATGATGAAGACTGCAGCTAAGGACGTGCACAGGATACGAGGACAGAGCCACAAGGGGGATCTGGAGGTGCAGAGTTTCCGGTAAGGCCAGGGACTCTCTGGGGTAAGACTACGGGTGTGTTGTGTTCAAAACCAGCCCACAGGAGAGACTCAGAAGACTTCTCTTCTTCTAGCGCATCTGGAGTGCTTTTTATACACATTCACCCCATTCTAACATCATGAAAATTCATACAGTTATTAGAACGCCCCCATTGCTTCCGCAGTTTTGATTTGTTGTGCATATGAAATCAAAACACTGGAAGCTGAAAATCTGGGGTAATAGTGATAATTTCATTGATGACTTTAATAGGCTGCACATGCAATTCATTTAATATAGTAAGACAATTAACACACAGCCTCAAATGATCAAATGCTTGATACTTTGTAGAAGTAAGTTGCCTAGAAGTTAAGATGCCTAATTAAAGCACAAAGTGGTCTAACATTTTCACACACTAGTGCCTATTGTTTCTATATCACTGATTACTGAACGAAAGTTGAAATTTTCGTTGAAAGTTGAAAAAGGTTTTCGTGCAGGTAGGTATATAAAGGACATCAGTGACATTTGCACACAACTGTATTTCAATCAACACTGTGCAAACTCTTCCATCGCTGCCATTCTATTCAAAATGAAAAGCACAAACCACAGTGTATCATTAGACTGGTTTGGGTGCTGTCTGCGCACACCACAGTTTATCAGCAGACTGGTTTGGGTGCTGTCTGCGCACACCACAGCGTATCATTAGACTGGTTTGGGTGCTGTCTGCGCACACCACAGCGTATCATTAGACTGGTTTGGGTGCTGTCTGCGCACACCACAGCGTATCATTAGACTGGTTTGGGTGCTGTCTGCGCACACCACAGCGTATCATTAGACTGGTTTGGGTGCTGTCTGTGCACACCACAGCGTATCATTAGACTGGTTTGGGTGCTGTCTGCGCACACCACAGTTTATCAGCAGACTGGTTTGGGTGCTGTCTGCGCACACCACAGCGTATCATTAGACTGGTTTGGGTGCTGTCTGCGCACACCACAGCGTATCATTAGACTGGTTTGGGTGCTGTCTGTGCACACCACAGTGTATCAGCAGACTGGTTTGGGTGCTGTCTGCGCACACCACAGCGTATCATTAGACTGGTTTGGGTGCTGTCTGCGCACACCACAGCGTATCAGCAGACTGGTTTGTGCAGACACTACCCAAATCAGAGAAGACTTTCATTTGTTTTTGTGTGTTTTCTTTTCTTCTTGTCTGCTTTAGAGAGAAGATGGCATTTTTCACCCGAGCGAAGATTAATATACCCAATCTACCTGTGGAGGATGTTTAAAACTCTTTGTGTTTCAAAGTTCAACTGCTCTATTTCATAGATACCCAGACTGATTTTGTTTGTGGTGGTTTTATGAAGAAAAGAATATGTGTACATTGGAAATCGAGGCTCACCCTTTGAATGTACAGATTTGTTATAATTTTATTTGTCATTTGTTAGACTGTGTATAGTTTTTGTTTAAAATGCATGAAGAACAAAAACCAGTTTGAACTACTTTTTGTCACTTGTACTAATTATTTTATTGTGTGTTTTTATGTTATTTTAACATTATTGGTAGAGTTACACACTGTCTTATTTAACTGTAGAAAAAAGTGAAACTGGTACCAACTCATTTGAACAACAATTGAGAGGAGAGAGAAGTGAGCTGCAGCAGCGATGTGCATCTCAAGTGAGAGGAGGGAGAAGTGAGCTGCAGCAGCGATATGCTTCTCAATTGAGAGGAGGGATAAGTGAGCTGCAGCAGCGATGTGCATCTCAATTGAGAGGAGGGATAAGTGAGCTGCAGCAGCGATGTGCATCTCAATTGAGAGGAGGGATAAGTGAGCTGCAGCAGTGATGTGCATCTCAATTGAGAGGAGAGAGAAGTGAGCTGCAGCATCTGCAGTGTTGTGGAATTTCTTACAGGACAGTATGAAACTGAGCCATTGCAAAACTATACACAAGTGTTCCAATAGGGAGCAACCATTCTCAATCCCCAACTACTGGCAAGCACAAGACTCTGTGATGATCACACTGCTGTACAGCACCACAACAAATACAGAATTGCCTTTGCTATCGATATTGCATGTATGTAGGTATAAAAGCTGTGTTTCATTGGGCTAGAAATAATACTCCCATTGCATGGCGGTTTGATCCACTCCTGGTTTAATCCGACACACCTCAGCTTGTTACCTATACACGGTGTCTGATTGTATTAAAACTTGGAATGGGTGAAACTGTCGTGCAATAGTAGTCGTATTGCCATCCCTGATTGCATTTAGTGAAAAGCCAGGACAAGCTATTAGGTATTGAATCACCCCTTTTCTAAAGGGAATCACAGGTGCCTAGCGTTTTATTTCCTTCAGTACTGTACTGTAGAGCCGTTTCTCTTCTAGTTGTTTTTATTAGGTAGTTGTTTAGTTTTTTGGACACCAGTATACCTCAGGTACTGTGAAGTAACAGACGTGCACTTTTTCAATGTTAGTTTCCTCGTGTTGCTGTTCATGTGTCAGAACAAAAGCACCTTTTACAGAGGCTCGCTTTTACGGTTTCATTTGGGTAAATTCTCCACGGGAAAGCTTTCCAAAGAAAAACACTTTTATTGGTACCAGCAGAGTGTCTGTGCTGATAGGAAGTATGATCTTTGTGTGTTCTTAACATGTGTATTTAGTTTTTGTGTTGATTTGATTTTGAAGTTGTAGGACTCGATTGATTCCTTGTCAGTGTTTCACTTTTGTATTATTTCCTACGTGCCCCTTTCACAAAGACACAGTTTTCTTTTCTATCAAGCTATGTGTGTGACATTTGTTTTTACCCCTGTAATTTGTATGCCTTTTCCCAATGAAGGACGATAATATTTCAATAATAAGAGTCTAAGCACAATAATGCTTTGTTTCGCCAGCATTGCGTTCCAAACGAATTGCTCATTCTTATCGAAGAGGCAGTGCTACAGAACTAGAGCATGGGAACGGGGGAGCGGGGGTTACTGTGAATCTTAAACAGTGTGTGAATCACTACTGAGTCTAGGAATGCAGATGAGCACTGCTCTTTTGCATTGTGGTTAAGGCACTTGTGGTGTGCAGGGTCGCTGGTTCGCTCCCAGCCTCCACCCTGTTAATATAAATATATATAGGGTTTATATATTATATATATATATATAGATATTGAAATATAAGCTACACTTGAATTTTGTGATGTACTCCTTCTTGATTTTGTGTGTTTGTTTGACACTGTATTTATGTACATGTTATTTTTGTAATAAACCTCATGTCAGCTGTTCCTCAAGCATGTGATTGCCTTAAGCCCACATTTGTATTTGTCTTCACATCAGTCTGTTTGCCTAGCTGTGCTGTGCTAATAACTTTACAGTTCATGAAACGAGTTCCCCTTGTAAACCAGGATGCCCTTCCGAGTGCAAACAGATTCAGCTGCATGCTTCTCCCCTCCACACCTTTATACTGGAGCTGAGCCAGACCCTCAGAGAGGGGGCACTGTCCTCTCTTACTCTGCTTCAGCTCTGCTGTGGAGAGGATTACTGCCACTAGAGCTCTCCTAGGTAGACACTTGGAATGCTCCTGACTCTTACATTGCTGCTAAGCAACCAGAGCGGCTCTTTTTCTTTAATACATATATTTTCTAATCTTTTTTTTTAATTTTTAAAACTGCTGCTGCTGTTTCCTGTGTGTTCTGTGTTTTCATAAGGAATACACATGATCTTCAGCAGCCAATCAGTAATGCAGAGGTACAGCATGTGAACAGACCACTTGCACCCATGTGTTTCACAGGAGCAGTTTCCTCTTACTGGTAAATCATGTCTCATGTTTTGGGTTTTACAGTACTAATGTTTTTTGTGTGTTTCATTCTTAATGTGAGACATCTTTGTATAACTTCTGTTTCCTCTTTAAACTAAAGTACTAAACCAGGGATTTTCTTGTTCCTCTCAGATCCAGGCTGGATTTCTTGCACTTTTTGGATTTCAGTGTCCTGATTTTGTTTTGATGACTTGTAGAAGCTGTGAATTTTGGTACGTTCACCAATCCTGTAAATAATACTTCACCAGCAGCACAAACAATGTTTTGTAGTTAAAAAAACCCAATAAAAATATATAAATTGTTTTCCTGTATGTTCTGTTTTCTTTGTACTCCTTTGTTGGTAAAAGGTTGTATTGATTAGAACCGATCTAGATCCCTTACTTTAAGTCCAGTAAGAAATGATTCTTCTTTTATCATGGAGTAGAAGGGTCTGTATAATACGAATCCTGCGAGACAAGCTTGTGGACAGCACCAGTGTAAGAGCAGCACGGATTTGCAGTGCACAAGATGATGAGGTCTGTTTTAAATATCTTCATATTTCTGCTCCCTAGTCTTACTAATAATAAACATGAAAATATTTCCTCAGATAGCCTTGGCGACTAGGTTACCATAAACATAATTTTCTTAACATATATACGTGTCTAAGTGTATAAAACTATTATACATCCTAATATTAAATACCAGCAATAATATATTCTAAATATGCCGAGCAATAGATTTTACTAGAGTAAGTACTTGTTATGATCAGGCTAGACAGCAGTATAGCACAGGTATAGTCACTGCAAGTACACATAAATGCCACAAGAGGGCAGAGTGTGGAGCTCTGTTCCTTTGTTTGGAGGGGGGAAAGCTCTTTCTCTTTTTTGGCTTACTGTGAGCAGGAAGTGTCGAGCCGGTCGAGGAAATCAAAGTCCACGCTAAGCGGTGTGTTGATTCAGAGGGGAGTGAGTTGTGAGTGCGGCTGAATCTAGAGAATGGCAGACCTTATCGCTGAATACACGTCCCGAATTCAACAGCAGGTCAGTTCCGCTCTGGCAAGCCACCGGAATTATTGATTCGCACAAAATATGGAGCTGTGCTACACTGCATCACACAGCCGGTGCAAAGCGCTGCGTCTGATGCAATACCTTGACACACTGCACGCTTGGCAGTTTAAAGGCGCGGTGTCCCATTGTTGATTGCATTGCAGACCCTCATATAAGCTTGTTTCTCATAATGTCAAGGATATTTAATTCAGCTGCTTTGCCAGTAGCTGCATGAAGCAATTTCTTAATACTGTGTATGTAACTGCCCATTTTCACTTTCTTCTCAACCTACAGTACAATATAAATATTTCTCAGGGATGGATATAAAGGCATAGCGGTTTGACACATATTAATGTTACTGCTGTACTTGGAAGTGCTGGTACAGCAACTACTTATAATGACGACTGCATTCATCAGCTGTGTTTGTGTAACTTCGGATTTTTTCTTTAGGGCGATATCCATAAACGAGTTTCGTATTTAACTTCAGATTTGGATATACAGCATCACCACACAGGATGTAAACGAGCGTATAACAAGTTAGGAGCTGTAGATCCCTGGAGTTCTTTGATCGCAGAGAGTGAATCAGGAACAGCCGAGACTTGATGAGAGTCGCGTGTGCTGCTTGTATTTCTAACAGGAGAGTGAGATCAGATCTCTTTCAGCTGAGATCGAGAAGTTGAAGAATCCGGATACCTCAGGCTTCTTGTCACATCTGGACGGGCTGCGGGAGGAGAACATAAAACTCAAATACCGGTTGAATATTCTGAAGAAGGTGATTTGCATTACTCCTCATCATTTATCTTAAAATATCACACTGTAAAACACCTCTGATGGAAATAAGACTGCTGTTGCATAGCAGTTTCAGCCATTCCAGGTTTTAATAGATCTCTGCTTGACAGCACTCTTTAAAGGCATACAATCTGCAGCACTAGCTAATCAGTAAATAGCCAAAAACTCACTTTAGTTTTGTTGTTGCACTGAAAGGAGAGGATCCTCAGAAGGACATTAACCTACACGAGGGAGTAAATCGAGTGTATGAGTTGCTGTGTGCAGTAAATCGAGTGTATGAGTTGCTGTGTGCAGTAAATCGAGTGTATGAGTTGCTGTGTGCAGTAAATCGAGTGTATGAGTTGCTGTGTGCAGTAAATCGAGTGTATGAGTTGCTGGGAGCTGCATGAACTGTAACTTGTGCTTCTTGTTCACAGAGCCTCCAGGAGGAAAGCAGCAAGTGTAGTAAAAACATGATCAACATCAATCAGAGGCTCCAGGAAACCTTCGGGGCCGCCATCCGAGCCGCCTACCCACACCTGGAGAACCCCCCTCTGGCTGTGACTCCCAACCAGCAGCCCAAGTTCGGAGATTATCAGTGCAACAGTGCCATGGCAATGGCTCAGGTGAGATGCTTCAGTCCACCCCATTCAGACACCAAGCACAGCCTGGCTGTGTCACACGTTGAATTGTGAGAGCACTTGACCCTGGAGATGTATCTAACACGATTGCCAGCGTTGCCTGATACTCACTTTTCAGAGGCGCTTGTCTGGTTTTCATGAATGATTTTGAATTGGCATGTTTCTTCCAGATGATGAAGTCAAAAGGACAGAAGGTCAGTCCGAGGGAAATTGCAGAGAATATTGTCAAGAACATTCCTGACAATGAAATCATTGAGAAAGTGGACATCGCTGGACCAGGTAAATCCAATGAAAAGAAAAGCTCTTTCTTCCTTGTGTTTGGTCATCCACTAGTGCATGCATGACCCCTAACCATTTAAACCCTGGGTTCCCAAAGCTAGAGCTGGCTTTATATCTTTACATCATCTCATCTGCTTCCCACATATACAACAAACCTCATCTTTTGTTAGATTTCCAGTTTGCCAGAGGGGAATGAGAGTGCATTTGAGTCTAATGTATTTGAGTCTGTTCGACACTGGCAGCCACCACTGCTGTGCCGTGCAGTAAAACACTAGGACGTTAATAACATAACTGTGTAAGAGAAGGATGCAGACATGGGAGGTATGAACGTGCTTTGGGGTTAACAGCAAACTTGTTCAGATGTCCTGTTTTCTTTTTTGTGTTGTTTTATGGGTTGACAAATCAATAACCTAATTACATTATCCTGTAAATTGTTGATATTTCCCTCAGGGTGGTAATCCATTAATGACTTTCATTCTTAGTGTTTGCTTGTAGCGATAGTAAAAGTTCCAATTTGTGCTGATAGAAATCATGCCTGATCGGCCCCTCTCTGTGTTTGGATTAAAGGGTTTATCAATGTGCATCTCAGAAAGGACTTTGTGTCTAAACTGCTGACAAGCCTGCTGGTGAATGGTGTGCAGCCTGCAGCAGCAGGACCCAAGAAAAAGGTATGAGTAGCGAAAGGAGCGTTTGATTCACTGTGTTTACCCTTCATCCATATCAGTGATACAGACCATGTGCTTTTCAGACAGCGTCCTCCGTGTGGTGCACAACTGTGTTTTGTGATTGTCTTGGTCAAGTTTCAGTGCCCGTATGTTCTAGTATAGAGGAACCGTTTCGCTGCCACGTTGATTTGCGTGCCTACACTCTCGTTGTGTACAGGGCAAGCAGGGCGTTTCACAGGTGCAGTCGTTTTAAACAGTGGCTCTGCTTCTCTTTCCCAGGTCGTTGTGGATTTCTCTTCTCCTAACATTGCCAAAGAGATGCATGTGGGTCACCTGAGGTCCACAATCATCGGAGACAGCATGTGCAGGCTCTTTGAATTTCTGGGGCATGAAGTCATAAGGTCACTACCATATAATGAGCTGCGCCCAATGCAACATGATGTGTAGTACAGTACGATCCTCATCAATTACTGTTCCATACTGTGTGTTAAGAGCACTGTTGCATTGTTCCATACTGTGTGTTAAGAGCACTCCTCTGCCTGATTGATTGTTTTTCAGGTTAAACCACGTAGGTGACTGGGGGACCCAGTTCGGCATGCTTATCGCACACCTTCAGGACAAATTCCCAGACTATCTGACAGCCTCTCCTCCCATCGGAGACCTCCAGGCCTTCTACAAAGTACGTCGGGTTTAGCTTTCATAGAACCCTGTGGAAACCTGCCCCATGCACCACACGTGTGCAGAGGCTCGCATGGCATTGCTGTTATAAACATTGCTGGGGGTCTTTGAGCTAGCGATGACATCACAATCGGGCACTGACTGGTGTGACCCTTGTGTTTGTGTCTACATTAGCCACATACACAGACTCTGTCCTGTTAGTCCTGTAACCCGTATTCTAGCTGTGTTCTGGCTATTGAAACTCAGCATTATGTAGTGCAATGCTGGTTCTGTAAATCCACAAATTCATTAGTGAAGGGTCTACGCTATAATCCTTTCCAAAACTCTCTTTCATCACACAGTGCTCCCTGATCATCACTGTGGACACAGAGTCAGTATAGCTTGGCAGGTGTAGATTGGACAACTGAGTTCTGTCAGCATGGTTTATTCTTTTATAGGAGTCTAAGAAGCGTTTTGACAACGAGGAAGAGTTCAAAAAGCGTGCATACCAGTGTGTGGTGAAGCTGCAGAGCAAAGACCCTGCCTTTATTAAAGCATGGAGTTCAATCTGCGATGTCTCCAGGCAAGGTGAGAAGCACAATGACATCCTTTGTTTATGAAGTGCTCATAAGACTGATCCCTCAGAGAGGACTGCTCTGTGTTCACTGCTCTCAGAGGAGTGCTCTTTGTTCACTGCTGTCAGAGGAGTGCTCTGTGTTCACTGCTCTCAGGGGAGTGCTCTGTATTCACTGCTCTCAGGGGAGTGCTCTATGTTCACTGCTCTTAGGGGAGTGCTCTGTATTCACTGCTCTCAGGGGAGTGCTCTATGTTCACTGCTCTCAGGGGAGTGCTCTGTATTCACTGCTCTCAGGGGAGTGCTCTGTGTTCACTGCTCTGAGGGGAGTGCTCTGTGTTCACTGCTCTGAGGGGAGTGCTCTGTGTTCACAGCTCTCAGGGGAGTGCTCTGTGTTCACTGCTCTCAGGGGAGTGCTCTGTTCACTGCTCTCAGGGGAGTGCTCTGTTCACTGCTCTCAGGGGAGTGCTCTGTGTTCACTGCTCTCAGGGGAGTGCTCTGTGTTCACTGCTCTGAGGGGAGTGCTCTCTGTTCACAGCTCTCAGGGGAGTGCTCTGTTCACTGCTCTCAGGGGAGTGCTCTGCGTTCACTGCTCTCAGTGGAGTGCTCTGCGTTCACTGCTCTCAGGGGAGTGCTCTGTTCACTGCTCTCAGGGGAGTGCTCTGTGTTCACTGCTCTCAGGGGAGTGCTCTGTGTTCACTGCTCTCAGGGGAGTGCTCTGTTCACTGCTCTCAGGGGAGTGCTCTGTTCACTGCTCTCAGGGGAGTGCTCTGTGTTCACTGCTCTCAGGGGAGTGCTCTGTGTTCACAGTTCTCAGAGGAGTGCTCTATGTTCACTGCTGTCAGGGGAGTGCTCTGTTCACAGCTCTCGGGAGTGCTCTGTGTTCACTGCTCTCAGGGGAGTGCTCTATGTTCACTGCTCTCAGGGGAGTGCTCTGTGTTCACTGCTCTCAGGGGAGTGCTCTGTGTTCACTGCTCTCAGAGGAACGCTCTGTGTTCACTGCTCTCAGGAGAGTGCTCTGTTCACTGCTCTGAGGGGAGTGCTCTATGTTCACAGTTCTCAGAGGAGTGCTCTGTGTTCACTGCTCTCAGGAGAGTGCTCTGTGTTCACTGCTCTCAGGGGAGTGCTCTGTGTTCACTGCTCTCAGAGGAACGCTCTGTGTTCACTGCTCCTGGTTTGATCTGTTTTTCTCTTCTCAGAGTTTCAGAAGGTCTATGACTGTCTGGATATTAAGCTGATTGAAAGGGGCGAGTCTTTTTATCAGCATATGATGACGGAAGTGGTGAAGGAATTTGAAGACAAAGGTAGCGCCTTTTAAACAGACTATAAATAGCATGCCTTTGAAGAAGAAACAGAGAACACACCAGTGCTGTATGTGTCAGTAAGGGCTTCCATCATAAAAACAACATGTGGTCGCCTGGTCATTTATTTGTTTTCCGAGGTCCTGAACATCTCAACAAGGTTCTGTGCATTGTCTGTAACTATTAAACACGCAATAGTTTAATATCTAGAAGTACTATACAAGAAACTTAATACATTAAGTGTCTGAAGTGTTTTCAAGACAGAATACAAGTGAATACCCTGAGTACTGTAGTCTAAACGTTTACCATTACATTTATTACCTTTAGTGTTACTAAGACTATCACCTCTTGCAGAATATATTTCTGTGTGTGTATGTGTATCCTCGACTTACGACGCACGGCACTTACGACTTTTTTGCATTATTACCCTGCTTTGACTTTAAGACATCGATACGGTATTTACAACACTGCGAGACCTGAGCCATGCATCATGAGCGATAAGAGCAGTTGACTCAAAACGAAGCCTAAGCTGTGAACTCTGTCACATGATGAGGGGGTTAACTTCAGGCAGTCGTATTGCCTGCTAGGAGTAGCACATACACACACTGAAGACGTCATTGGAAAGCCCCTAGTCTACTTTTAAACAAGCCAGGCAGGTGTCTGAGTAATATGCACGTAATCACCGGGCCGAGTGTAAAGAGTTAAATAAATATTTGCATGAGTACAATATCATTTTTGTAAAACTATATAATCTGGCTGAAGAGTCAATAATGTAACCTCAATTTACAACATTGTTCCTATGGGAAAATGTACTTCGACTTACAACATGACTTTCAAGAACCAATTGTGTCGTAAGTGTGAGGACTGCTCTATATATATGTGTGTGTATATGTATGTATGTGTGTGTGTGTTCTTGATACACTCAAACCAGCGCGCCTTGCACCTACTACCATACCCCATTCAATGGCACTTAAATCTTTTGTCTTGCCCATTTACCCTCTGAGTGGCACACAAACACAATCCATGTCTCAATTGTGTCAAGACTTAAAAATCCTTCTTTAAACTGTCTCCTTCATCTACACTGATTGAAGTGGATTTAACAGGTTACATCAATAAGGGATCATAGCTTTCACCTGGATTCACCTCGTCAGTCTATTTCATGGAAAGAGCAGGTGTTCCTAATGTTTTGTACACTCAGTGTATATATATATATATATATATATATATATTACTATATATATAATATATAACATATAATATATATGTGTAATATATATATATATGTGTATGTGTAGAATATTATATATATATTATATGATAGATATATAATACATAATATATATATATATATATTATGATATATATAATATATATTATATTATATATCTATATGTCGTGTATGTTAACCTGTACTATTGTGCACTTGCACATACCTGTGGCTTAACTAAATAAGGAGATTAAGGAGGTTGGGTTAGCAATGCACAGCTTCCTGTAGTTTTCAAAGCTTGTGTGTGTTGATGATGTTACTCCTGCAGCAGAGGGCAGTGTTGTCACGGATTTTCCTCCTGTGCAGGGCTGGTGCAGGTGGATGAAGGGCGTAGAGTGGTGTTCGCCCCGGGCTGTGCCGTGCCCCTGACGGTTGTGAAGTCAGATGGAGGTTACACCTACGACACCTCGGACCTGGCGGCTCTGAGACACAGACTGTTTGAGGAGAAGGCAGATATCATCATCTACGTGACAGACAGTGGGCAGGTGAGCCTGCAGACTGGTAACATCAAAGACTTGGGAGCTGTGGAAGCACCTGTGTGAATGACACAACGGGATCGCTACCTGCGTCTAGAAAACTTGTTGAGAGTTTTTTTTTTTTTTTTTTTTATAAGTGATAGACCAGTATATTGCTTCAGGAGGTACCCATAAAATGTAATGCAGTTTCAGTTTTTGAGTCATTTCAGAGTGTGATGTTGTGCCCTCTTCCTATGCAAGGCGGGTCACTTCCAGATCGTGTTCGCCGCAGCGCAGCTGATTGGCTGGTACGACCCCGAGGTGACCAGAGTGGAGCATGCTGGCTTCGGAGTCGTGCTGGGGGAGGACAAGTAAGTGCTGTTCGGAAAGGTTTAGAAATACTCAAAAAAACCCAGTGAATTCAGTGCCTAGCGTTTCCTTTGGCATTCTTTCTCAGTGTCTTCAGTGTTGGACTCTCCCCGTGTTAATAATGTGATTCAGTAGCAGACAGCCCATTGTGACACAGCTCTGATGTATTGTTATTATTATTGTGCTGTTTTGTTTTCCTGATTCCTCTTGGTGTTATGTGTGCTTCCAGGAAGAAGTTCAAGACCAGGTCAGGGGACACGGTTCGACTGATGGACCTGTTGGACGAGGGACTGAAGCGCTCCATGGACAAACTGAAGGACAAGGAAAGAGACAAGGTGAGGACTGCATTGATACAATGACTCTGATAGGAGAGACAAGGTTTCACAGTGTCTTGCAGTGCTTTAGAAAGCCGCCACCTTGAGTGTTTTTCACAGCTCATTGAAAGTGGGTGTCTTTTGCAGGTATTAACCCCTGCAGAGCTGGAAGCTGCCCAGAAGGCAGTGGCGTTTGGCTGTGTGAAATACGCTGATCTCTCGCACAACCGCATCAACGACTACGTCTTCTCCTTTGACAAGATGCTGGATGACCGAGGGAACACTGCAGCCTACCTGCTGTACGCCTTCACCAGGATCAGGTGAGTGAGCCAGTGTGTTCAGAGGGCTGACTCTTGTGAGTTTACTGAGAATAGTCACACAGTGAAATATAAGCAGGGAGCACTGTGTTCATGTTCAGGTGTGCAGGGCCAATAAATGGATAACAAACTCAAATCAGCGGGTGGCTCCTCTTCAGTTGAAACATTTGGTAAGTGCTGGAAGGTGTTTAAAGTGCGCCGCTTGGTCCCCGCAGGTCCATTGCGCGGGTGGCTAACATCGATGAAGCCTCGCTGCGCAGGGCGGCTGGCACCACGGAGATGGTCTTGGACCACGAGAAGGAGTGGAAGCTGGGGAAGTGCATCCTGAGGTTCCCGGAGATCCTGCAGAAGATCATGGAGGATCTACTGCTCCACACGCTGTGTGACTACCTGTATGAGCTCGCCACCACCTTCACCGAGTTCTACGACAGCTGCTACTGCGTGGAGAAGGACAGGCACACCGGTAAGGGCGTGCGCGCCGCTGCTTGAGATTCCTGCATGGGATTGTGTCGGCGAACCCCCTGCAGAATGCGTTGAGGCTTTGCTCTGCTGGTCCCTTTGAAAAGCACTGCATGTGATGCATGTTCTCGTTAACCTGTGCAAAGTGCTCTCTCAACACATTGGAGATTCATGTATACAGGGCACATGAGAATTAGTTTCTCTGGGTTTTTCTTCTGTATTCTGTGTGTGTGTTTATGTGTGTGTGTGAAGTTCATTTGATTCCAGCAGGTGGAGCTATTGTTCAATGTGTGGTTTGTCATGTGTTACAGAACATTTACTTCGTTGTTTTTACAGTATCATCCTCTACAGCCCACAGCATTTGATGTGATAATTTTTATTTAACATGCGTTCTCTTGAAATTTGTAAAAGGCGTTGAATTACGGCGTGTGGTGAAATAATAATTCAATTGGTACCTCTGCTTGATCCCTGTAAAGGAACATGCGTGCAGTTGTTTCAGGATTCTGAAAGCAATCTGAGGAGCAATATAGAGTAAAGGCATTAAGTGCATTACAGGAGAGTGTAAAATAAATGCATTGGATCGGTGATGCATGAGTTTCCAGAGTTGTTTAATTGTTCCATCCAGAAGCAGTAACTGTGATCAGTGGTTGTAATGTGTGCTATTTCCTTTTAGTCACTTGCGTTGCAGTAAAGGTCATGTCACGCTGTGCAGTTAAATCAGTCTGCCATGCTTAAATATTCAACCAAAGTTTAAACCCAAGTAATTCGGTCTGTATTGCAATTGGAACTGTCATTTTTTCAATACATTTCAAAGCTATGTTAGACTAGTCCTGTAATATCAGTGTTTTTCTTTGGTTAACATGCCTTTGTTTTTCCCTGTGTTGTCTTTGCTCCGCTCAGGTGACGTGGTGAAGGTCAACATGTGGCGCATGCTGCTGTGCGATGCCACGGCCGTCGTCATGGCGAAGGGCTTCGACATCCTGGGGATCAAGCCAGTCCAGAGGATGTAGGATATAGCCGTGCACGCGCCTGCCACTCCTCACAGCACACGCTGTATCAGCTCTTATATTTTACTGTATCTTAAATAAAAAAGAAAGAAAACAAAGACGTGAAACCTGCTGCTTCTCATTGTGTTGCTGGGTCCAGCCGGATAAGGAGCAAGGGCTGAACCAGCTGCTTCTCGTATTGCCTTGGTGTGTTGATGTGTCCAAAGTCTTGCATACTTCATTGTGAGAAAGCTTGTATATACCTAATAGATATATCTCCTGTTTCCAGTGGCGACAGTTTAGTAAAAGCCACGCTGCGGGTTCAGAATGATGAGGCAGCCATGGCAGGTCGAATTCCAATGAATATCTTTTAATGGGAAGTGCTTTATCATTTAATTTAAACTGATCTGCTTTGGTGAGCAATGAGCTTGAGTGAAGCCTCGTCTGGAAGTTGATTTCTAGTCATAAGACCTCAATAATAATTTATATATATATATATATGTGGGGGTTGGGGAGAGAATCACAAAAACTACTGGAACTTCTTTTTTAAACATTATGTCAGCATAAATACTTTATTACAATTCTTGGAAGAAAGTAACTTTCAAAGTAGTATTAAGTAAAAAAGAATATATTAATACATTCAGTTAATACAAAGTAAACTCCTTGCATACAGTATGGCTTCTCCTGTAACTTGTGTGCCATGTTATTCTCTTGATTTGATAATGTTTCGATATTCAGATGTTCGGAATAAAGCAGCTGCTTTTTTTTCTCTTCCGTAATATTTGGCACTCAACAATAAAACCCTTTTATACAGCTGCGTTATACTCTTGTTAGGCCACTCCAAAAAGAATACATAGACTTTCAGAAAGAAAAAAATAAAAGCCACTTATTTTAGAAACCCAAAAGAGAATCGCAATATAGTGTGCTATCATCGCTGTCCAATACCAGGGCCTCGCAAGGACATGCAGTTGCTTGCAGGCCGTGCTCCCAGAGCACTCGCTCTTGGAGTCTTGGGACAAAAAATCTTAATCTTAAACTTAATCTTCAATTCTTCTGCACATATTTCTGAATAGGAACTGTATTGTGTTTAAAAAAAAGCTTTGTTAAATAACTCGGGAAGGAAAGCTTTGTGAACAGGGCCCGAAGTTTCTAACAGGACTTTTAGATACTTTGAAAAAAAAAAAAAAAAAAAAAAAAAAACAACATACAAATAACAGCAATTAAATAACACGACA
Organism: Polyodon spathula; assembly: GCF_017654505.1. NCBI lineage: Eukaryota > Metazoa > Chordata > Actinopteri > Acipenseriformes > Polyodontidae > Polyodon > Polyodon spathula. The sequence continues at coordinate 37,781,428 of NC_054545.1, forward strand.
ATACTGAAGTGCGATCCTTCTATTTCTTTCATTTCAATCTGTTTACATTGATTATATATATATATATATATATATATATATATATATATATATATATATATATATATATATAACACACACACACACACACACACAGACACACTCTGTATATGTGTCGAGATTGTATTTATATATTATTTCCTCTAAGAGGTAGAATTAAACATTATGCAGGTGAACTGAATGCAGAGTGAGAGCCTGGGGGTTCAGAGCACTGCAGAGTAGAACAAGCCCCGCCTTCAATATGAAACAGGAGTGTGCCCGGGCTGTGGACCTTCATTCTCAGGGTTGATAATGCATAGCCACTGGACACACTTATCAGTTCATCAAACAATCGTCGTTCTGAACCTAGAAACGGAAGTCTATAGTACTGTTGAACTGAGTTCTGAAGAAGCCCTTCATCCCCATTTATTTCGGCTGGCAGAGTTCCTCATCCTGTTTTGCTGAAGTCATTAAAGTGCCTGTGTTGTGTTGTGTTTGTTTGTCCGTTGTCCTCCACAGAGGAAGGTTAGATTTTTGTCTCTTTCATTTTGGGTTTGAAGGAGTCTTGTACCCGGAGCAGCTCTGCAGCAAGCTGGTGGCCAAATACTTTATTGTACCACTCTTGGGTTCGTCCCCTGGGGGAAAAGGGAACAAGAAGAAACTCTTTCTAGACAAAGCAGGTAGAAAGGTGGAAAGGTGCTTCAATAAAACATGCACGCCTTTGCAAAAGGTAAGTTGATTTAATCAGTACACACAGCTGGCCTGAGAAGTAACACCTGATCGATCTACTCGTTTTTTTTCTGTCAGTATGTGCCTAGAGACCTGCACTGTATTCTAAAATAACATTCCGGTGCACTAATCCGTGTTTTGCATTAGATTCAGTTCATTAAATGCTGCTGAGCAGCAGGTGCCTGATTTTGAGTAAGTGGATTTGTGGGGAGAAAGTTAGAATGTAGGAATGATTTCTTGTTTATTGCCATGCTCAGGTACTGGTGAATACAGTTAATTGTTACCCAGCGCTCTGTCAGTAAGTTGTTGTTCTCTCCGAGCTGCAGTACCTGGAGTCTGTTCTGCAGATGTGAGTCAGCCTGGTTTTCCGCAGTCCGGTAGTCTGGATCAGGTACTGACAGGCCATCACCTCTCCTCTGATCCCCTCACACAGGACGCCAGCGTGCTCCACCGAGACAGCAGCTAAAACGCAGGTACCTGTGTGAGTGTCAGCCTGCCAGGTCCTGGGAGGAAAGACACAGGTGCTTATATTCACTGCACTCCACTGCAATTCCCATGAAAAGCACTTCGGACAGGGGGTTTTGTGTGCATTTATTTTAAAACAATTATTTGTAAAAGTGTGTTGATACAAATTGTATATGAAGCACCATCAGAATATAAAAGCATGTTTTACTGCGTGGATCATTTGCAGTACACTGTTGCAAATGGACAAGCTTGTATAATTCATCTGAGACTCATGACGTGATCACTCCGCCTGTGAAAACTCTTTCCACTCCATTATACTGAGTCATTTAAACAGGGGGTCCATAAAAAGGCTGCTGCATAGCACAATTTACACCGTTTAGTCTGGAACCCTGCAGTGATTCAGAAGTGCAGGAGAGACACCAGAGTCACCTGGCTCTTGTAATAGCTTGCTACTTGCAGGATAAAGCGCTCGTCTGGCTTACCTTTGCACAATGTAGTCTCGGGGTGGCTGAGGCACAGTGCTCTGTGTTGTATATTGATATATCTCAGTGTGATTGTCCAGGGCTTCAATAACCTTCGACTGCTGGAAGTTCTTGTCCCAAATGTTCTGTTCCCTTAGTATTCGATCGAGGACCTCCCCCTGGGACGCCTCGATCTCGGCCGATGCTTTCCAGAGTCGCAAGGGATGTGCGTCATCTACCTAATTATAATGTATTAATAATATATTACAATTTTTGCTTGGCCAACCTGTATTGGGTTTAAATAACATGGCATGCCCACAGGAGCCAATGGAAATATTTGTGTAATAAAAACAGCCCTTCTGGCATGCTAAATAGTGTTATTTAATAGAAAGGATCGATGCTTTTAGGACGTTAGACTGCTGTTTTTTGTGGTTGCTCCTTTAGAAGTGTATCTTCTGTTTGTGGATGTGTGCTCACAGTAGCTGCTGGTGTTGATGGGACAGTGACTGAGGATCATTGCGGCACTGAGAGTTGAATTGAATCAGTACCTTTTTGAAAGCCAGCTCCACTTGATCAGAGGCCACGCAGGTCGTCCAGCCTTTGAATTTGTCCCTGGCCTCCGTCAGCACGATTTGCATTGAATTGTGCAAATAAGCCTGCGTGCTGTTCTGTGCTGGACACTGCCCCCCTTCACTTTGCCTCATCTCAGCATTGAAAAAGTCCTCGTTCTGGAATAGCCAGTATTCTGGCACCTGGAAGAAATACATAGAAATATTCCATTTTACTTGGATTCCAACATTTGGTTTGAACATGCAGGTCTGAACAGATTGCATGCTCCTGATTACTCTCTTCTGTTCTCATGCCGGAAGGGATGTAGAATGTACCTGGAAGAGCCGAGAGGACTCTTCTACCATGTGTGCCAGTCCCTGAGAGGCAGCCAGGTTCTCACTCAGATCTCTCTGGTCTGGCATCCCTAGACTGTGCTTCCTTTGGCTAGACCTACATCAGAACAGAGCAAAAAAAACTGTACAAAAAAGCACCAGCACCGCTCACATGGAAACTGAAGCCAACTGTGCCAGAGCACGTAGTTAAACCATTTTGATATGTGTAACAGGGCAGAGGCTGTGAGGTAACTGGCGACCCCATGCACTGCAAGCGAGCTTCCTAACCACTATGCAAAAGAGCCGGACTCATCTGCATTCGTGGTTCTAGAGCTCTTACCCTCATCTCATCTCATACAGATTGGCGGTGTATCACACAATACTGCCTGGTACAGATACACACAGTGAAACAGTAATGAAGGCAGGGCTTGAAGGTGAAGGTATCCAGGGCTTTCCAAAGAGAATGCTGTGTACTCAGAGGAGTAGGGCCACAAGTGCTGTAATCGGCACTTCTGCTTTTAAACACAAAGAGTCCTGTTTTGAAATGAAGGCAAAGGAACAAAGCAATTTTAACTGAACAGTGCTAGCAAGAAACACCTTGGGTGCAGTTAGCCTTGGTTTCTGCAAGTCTTTCGAAACAGGACCCGAAGCTCTTGAAAGGAGGGAAGCTCAGTGGAAATGTTTTTGTGCTGCTGCTAGCCTTTCCCTTCTTTGTTTGTCCTTGCATGACATCATCCTGGTTCTGCTGCTTCTCGCTGCACTCCAGTTATTGCGGGACGCTCTTTCTAATGCACTCTGAATAGAGCCGGTGCTGATAAGAGCCCACCGGCTTCACTGCTCTGTAGATAAAGCTCTCAGATCACTTGACTTTGAAGTGTGAGCCCCAATGTCAAACACTGAATCATCTTTATCTGAGTACACCCAGTTCAAAGATAAAGACACTTTCTCCAGTTGCGCCGCATTTCCATACACAGCTCAAACGAATTACAGATACAATTTCTACTTTGTAGGCAAGTAATTACTGCCGAATGTGTGACTGCAATGCATTACATAAGCCAGGCTTGTGCCAAGCGGCCCACAATGCGAGGCACAGTTTTGTGTTTTTTTTTCCCCCCTGTGCTTATTATGTCATTCCCAGATAAAAGAGCAGGACAGGAATAATATTGCTCTCTTTGATATGGTAAGTGTTGGACTGGGTACCGCAGCTCTTTGGGGGCCACATAGGTTAATACAGCAGGTTAAGAATGTGCGGCTAAGCAAGTGAAAGGAACGCATATTAAACATGTGCAAAAAGAGACAGGCTCTACCAGGCTAAGATGCCTTCTAAAGAAAGCGTTTGAACTGTTTTAATGAATACAATACATTCTGAAGATGGGGAATCTGTCCTGGGCTGCTGTTGGCCTCTTTAACAGTTTCATGATCATCTCAAACTTTATGGATGAACTGCAACACGAAATTATTAATAATTCCAAATGTTCCCAATTTTTTTCTTTGTTTTTGCGGCTTTCAAGTTGAGCTCCACTGCTACCCACAACAGCAAAAGATTATTATGTATATATTAGCAAAGCATGGAAACAACCTTCCTCTGAACAAAGGGCAGTGTGACCATCAACACCTGGGGTGACGAGAGGGACACAACAAAGCCACAAATTTAGCTCTTCAAGCTACAGATGTGTGTTTTATTTTGTTTGACTGTGGATTCGACGACCCATGACTGCTCACCTGGACGTTATGGGACTCTCCCTTTTAAAGGTGTTGAGGTGGAAGAGAGATGGGGCCAGGCAGACCGCAATGTTTGTAGGAGTCATCTGATTCTCTGCAACACAAGACACCACGTCACGGAGCAAACACAAGAGGGTCTGGAGAGCTTCTCTGTTCTCGTCCGGGAGCAGGAGAACAGCGGCTTGAACTGCCGACAACTGCTGATCTTTGGGGAAATCTACAATGAAACACATTGGAAGAAGCCCGTCATTGTAGTGTCTGTGTGGATGAGAGCCGCGAGACGGGGAGATTGTGAAGGAGAGTTACATTGGTAGATGTGCAGGAAGCACTCGCAGAGCTTGCTGGTGAAGATGGGCTCAGGCAGGTCTCTGAAATACTGCTTCACCATGTCTGCCACGTCGAAGGCTGACTGACCCTCGTAGCTCACACTCTGCGGGTCAGTCTCGTTCATCTCCCTCAGGTGCTGGATACGAGACTTCACTCCCGATTTTCTGAACAGTCCAACCTGCAGGAATAGGACAGCAAATAAGCGAAGTCAATACGCTGCTGCTGAATCATTGCACTTTGTAAAACCGATGACAGTGTACCCACTATCGGTGCAATATACAAGAAGCATATATTACAGAAAGCAATGTGTGCAGAACTCTACTGTCCTGCAATGGAGATCACTGCATTAGGAGGCACTGTACAAGCCTTTGCTTCTCATGTAACAGCACACTAAGGAAAGGCAATACATAGGCAGCAGAGCAGTTCAGGATGCTAATACAGGGCAGTGCTACTCATTGGAGGCTCTTTCCAATTCAATCCAGGACCTTGACTTCTTGATTGGACACCTGGGTTCAAATAAACAATGAAATAACCTGTTGGAACAAGACTCTGAGCTGCTTGATTCAATAATGAAGAGCATGCCGCACTGGAGTGAAGTGAAAGAGCCTGTGGTTAGAGAGCACCACTGCTGTAGAGTAAGCACATTTACCTGGTCAAGGCACTGGTTTCTGAGGTAGTGCATTGCCTTCAGTATGCTCGGCGGTAAAGGGTCCCCTGTTCTCTGGGCATTAAGAAGCAGTGGAACACCGAACACAGTCCTGTCTTTGTAATCCAGAGCCTTTATCTTCCTGATAAACTTGGGAACTGTCCTAGAAAAAAGAAACCAGAGAATATCGTGGAATTAACCACCCACTAACGATAAAAAACAATGCTGTCATATACACTGGGTGGCCCTTCTAGCCTGATGTCTCCAGGACTAGCTGTAACGAAGGACGGCCATCCATCAAGTGATGTTGCGTTTCCTCAGTGAAAATGCAGAAGCCTGTTCACAAAGCTTCAACTTTCTCTAACATTGTTAAATTGTTACATGAATGAAACTGGTCCAGGCTGTTCAAGAATCCACCAGCAACTTTAGAATGGTTTGAAGAGCAGTGAAGTATGTTTTATTTATGAACCTGTGAGCTTTGTGAACAGGGGCCAGTGTTATGCCAAGCTGTCCCTGTAGAACCGCTAATGCAAGTTCAAGCATGGGCGTGGCTACAGTTCCTGTGCTTTTAGAATATCAATGCACATTATCCTCTCTGTTGTAAATGATACTGCCACAGAAGCAGCACGATGAGTTATCCAAATGTATAATAATCACCCACAGTTTTATAGTCTGTTCCCTCTGCAGGTTGACACTCTCACACAAGGCAGAAGAAGTGGAAGAGAGACCAGCCCTGCAGCATTGCACAGCGCTGGAGAGTGAAAGAGCTGGGGCTGCTCAATTCAATTCTCCACGTCCCCGGAGGAACACGTTGAAGGATGTGAGACAGAGAATAACCCTGGGATTGCCTCTCAGCGTAACACACCGGCTTATGATATTCCAGATATTCAGAAAAAAGGCCAACCTTCTGAAATCAAGACGTTTATCCCTGAATAAAGGCCTTGATTAAAGAGCGAGGATCGATGGAAATGGCTGGAAGCTGCACTGCCTGTTTCTGTTCTGCTTAGCTTGATGATATCTAGACGGACAGAGCAAATCACTATTCCTCCTTCTCCAAGAACGCCATTACATTATTCTGTCTGGGTTTACATTCAGCCGATAACAAAAACAGATGAAAAGGAACGGCTAATGTTTTGGAGTAATTGCAGAGTGCAGAAGTGAGCTGTGGAACACACACCGGTACATTAGCACTGAATGAGTTGAGCTGATGAACCATCTCTCAGCACTGATCACAACTGAAATGAAAAATAAATATTAACAGAAGTCTCTGTTCAGCCGACTATAGCTGAACTACTGAAAAATTTTCACATGTTTTGTTGCTCTTTTATTTGTTTATATATATATATATGTTTATATATATATATATATTATATATATATATATATATATATATATATATATATATATATATATATATATATATATATATATAAATAACAAAAAGTTATTCCTTGCTGTTTCTCCACAATGGATTTGTTTCAGAGCTGCACTAGAGGAGTTGAACTGCAATCTAATGCCACTAAAGTACAGGCTGTTCGTGCCATTGCTTGTGCTGTCCCACTTTGCCGTGGCACTGTTGGAGCTGGCAGCTCTTGTTGTCCAGTGTTTATTGTCTGATCTTGCGGTGGCCTGAAAGATCATGCATGTCAGTAAATACAGAAGCTGCCTTTAATCCCTTACCAGTTCCAGCCCTGCCTGCTGGAGGGGGAGTGTCTGTCCATCAGGGCTGTGAGTTTCAGCAGAGCCATCTTCTGTAGCAGGTTCAGCTGAGCTGCTGACTGCCTGTCAATCTGCAGGCAAGACGTTTCCGAGTGGAGATTGTGCTCGCTGGACCAGTGCAACCTCTGCTGCCTACGAGGAAAACACAGCACAGTTTTATAGTTTTGTATTTGTGCATTCTGGGGAATCTACAAGTTGACCCACATAGTCCTCAGATCAAAAACATTTTTAAATTCATTAAAGAACTAACCGGTTGCGATGTCTTAAAGATGATCCAACTCCAGAATCTCTGACGAAGCTGACCTCTGCAGACTGGAGCTCGTTGGCATTTTTATCTGCAATATCCACCTCTGTTTCTGAACCCACTTCATCCCCCTCTAGATGCTTATCAATTTCAAGGTGCATTTCATTTGGAGAAGACGGGCAGGGGGAGATTGAACCATTGGCAAAGTCAGAGTCTCCATCGTCAGACATCTTCTCTGTCCACTGGTTGACCAGCTGCTGAATGCCATTGATGCGATCCATGACTTCATCCAGTTCCGAAAAAACATTGTCGTCACCAATCTCTCCAGGCTTTCTGAGATGAACGTGGACACCTGGAACATTGTCATAAATGCTGATCCGGTGGTCAGCGACAGCGAGTGGGCTGCAGGCAAGTTCATGGTCTTTTGAAGTCTTCGACCTTCTGCCTCCATACCCGTGAAAGCTGCCTGTTCTCCAGTTCACCGTGGTGTTGTCTATGGGCGACAAAACATCGCTGGTGAGTGCTTTTGGGAAGGTCCCTGGCTTATGCCCCTGCGGGATTTGAAAGAAGAGGTTCTCTTGTAGGTTTCTCTCATTCCCGTTGTGCAAGTCTGCAGTTTCCTGTTCCTCGTGCAGCCCGGCCCTCTTAGCGTGACTGCGGACCCTTGTGATGGGGCTGGGCGTGCTCACAGCACTGCTGCTTTCGGATGGGCTGATGCTGCTGCTGCTGCACGACAGCCTAGAAAGTGACAAGTTGCTCCTGTTCTGCTTGCCCTGAAGCTCTGAAATGTCCACGCAGTTGAAGCGTCTCAGCTTGTCTTCATCAAAGCCCTCTTGTGGTACAGGCCCACTGATGAGCGGCTTGGCTTTGCTGCGGGGTGGCCTCTTCAGGCTGGAGCTGCGCATTCGGAGCTTCTCCATCTTCCTCAGCAGGCTCTTTCCCCTTTTCTTTGGAGTCTTCTCCAGGACTCTCTCCTCGCCGTCGCCGCAACTCTGGATTTCCCTCGGGGACGGGGGTTCGCTGAAGGAGGTGTCCAGGGATGCTGGCTTGCTCGAGGAACATCTGGAGGAGCTCCTGCTGGTCTCCAAATTGTCCAGGGCTGTTTTCTGAATGCAGGATCCGTCGCTGCTGGAGCTGTGCAAGGAGCATGCATCCTGCTTCTCTCCACTGTCCAAAAAGGTGGTGTCAACATTGTCCATTCTTTTGAGGTAGAAGCTGTCTGGGGCCAAAACGCTGAAGCACTCCAGGGCTTCCAAGCGGGACCACCTCTTGCTTTGTCTTTCGAAGGTCCATTTTGAGCTGATGGCACAAGGCTCCTCGTCTCCTGAATCCTCACTCTGCAACAGGAGAGACAGAAGTGTGTTTTGAGTGATTGTGGGTTGTGATGGAAATTGTAACAGATCCAAACAAGATTGAACTTACAGTAAAAAAAACCCGAAAAATGTCATATTGGTGGGTTTACTGTTAAATGCCAATTCCAAGGTGTCTGTCGCCTTATGAAGCCCAATAGATTGTGCTTGAGCTGAGTGTCTAGACGCTTGTCTACTTGCATCTCTGAAAACCAAACAATTAACCCTGAGTATATAAATAACTTTTATAGTCATTAGAATAAACTTACCCTTCGACTCTGCTGCCCAAGCTCTAGCTTCATTTCCACACATTTATTTAAAGTATTTAATCTCCTACAATGGAAGGGAAAGCACAGGTATTTAATATTTAATTCAGTCTAAATAACAGAAAGAAAAACCACTAGAGGGAATGTGATGCTTTGACACGATTAAAGTTAAACTTTCCGCCTGAACAAAAGAACCTAAACAAAAGTGGAACCATGTACTTTTAGGATCTGGCTTTGCGTCAGTTCAGTGGTTACTGTTTATCTACAAACGTGGGCGTTTTCTTTTTTAACTGCTCAGTAGGAACAATCAAATCCTTTCTCACACACATTGCATGAATGAAATCCTGGTTCTGCTCAGTCCAGTGAAAAGTATGATATTGTTGAGACTAATCATTTAGAGTAGGGGTTGAGTTTACCTGCAGAGTGAATCAATGGAGTCCCTGTCCAGGAATTCATGATCGTTTTTCACAAGGTCTATGTTGATAGGAAACTGGGAATCTATGAGAAACAAACAACAACTTAAAGGTTTTTACTAATGATCTGCTATATTTTAAACCAAACAGCATACAAGCAGTGCTTTTCAGAGATTTGCAAAGGGCAACTCCTACACAGAAAATGCTGTAAGATGGCAAATAACAGTTCAGTGCATGGCACGTGTAGCAGGACATTACAGTGAAAGAACCGCATCAGATGATGCAGTCCGTACCCCCACGTGATGTCAAGAGCTATCACCAATCAGTTTTACCTTCAAATAACTGGGCATATTGAGGGAAACCAGCTGCCCGAAGCCAGTCACAAGCCTCCTTTGTTTCAATCTCTGAAATGAAATAAATAAACAAACAAACATGTGCTCTGTGATTCCTGGAATAGGTTCATTTTCAACACATAGAAATGGTGCATGGATCAGCCAGCCTCCTCCCATTCTTACACATTACTATGCTTCTCCAGCCATCTGCCTTCACTTCTGCAAATCCTAATGACATCACAATACAGCCCGGAGCAGGTGGTGGACATTAAGCATGCAATTCCAGGACATTTCTAAAACTCTGTGCTGGGGTGGTAACTTTCCCATGGGCTCACCACCAGCTCAGAGGAAGATGCCTGGGAGTGTAGTAACATTTACCAAATAGCTGAACAATATCAGCTGGGGACATTTCTCCAAACATCCAGATAGCTTCATGTTTTCGTTTTGGAGAAAAGAAAAGAAGGTGGAAAGCTGTGAAAGAGTTCAGTCTCATTCCATCTCTTTATCTGCACGGTTTTTGCAGAGCTAAAGATTCCTAATCTAATAAGGAGCAGCTCCGAGCACCTCCTTCATGTAAACCCTTTACATTGTGCAGGATGAAAGAAAGACTTTTTGTAACAGTGTGTTCCAGACCCACGGTCAAGAAATTGTTCCATTTCATTTCTATAAAGGGACACCGTAGAACAAGTGCAATGTACTAGTATGGGTTTAGACAATGGCTGTTGTAGCACCCAAAACAGAAAGTGATAATGTAACATTTAGTTTATGCTATTGCCTATAGGTGGCCCAGCATCCACTTCTTAACCTCTAACTGTAATTCAAACTTCTTAAATCGCCCCCTAGCAAATACTTAGAATGTTTTCTCTTCATTTTACAGTAAAACGGACAATCGGGTTGAACTACATAACGCTTGAGTCATTTCGATATTGATTTATGTTATTATCATTCTGAGGGATCCTATTGCGGCAGATGAAGGGTGACACGCAGGGGACACCCCATGAATGTTTATGGGGTACTGTGGTTGCTCCAGAAAAGAGGATGGCCCATGAGAAACACATGTACATATAAAATGAATACAAAAAAGCTCTTCAATGCTACCTTTCTCTGGATGAAAGATTTGAGTTTTGATGTATGCTTGTACTGTGGCCGTGTAATAGAACACAACAGCAGAGTGGGTTGACGTCATGCTATGAGAACGATCATATCTGCCTTGTTCAAACAAATGTAATGAAAACCTTGAGCAAAAGAGGCATTTCCCATTGGAAACACTGGCTCCCCTCAGAGGAAACTCTTTCCCAGTCTGAAGGTACTGTGATAACAGATCAGGAGTTTGCACACACACATCCCCCTCAGGAAGCTGGAGAGCCGCTAGGAGCTGGATAGGGTGGCACTCAGAGAGCTACGTGCAGACTTGTCTGTGCTGCATACCACACACAGTATACACCCAGAGGCTTGAACAGCCTTGCTTGTCGTGCAGAGAATGCATTCCTAAAGCCTACATGGTTTTTTGGTTGGTTGGTTGGTTATTATTATTTTTAAGAGCAGATTGGCCTCAGAAAGGCATGCTGCTTGCTTTCCCGGGGAGGCTTCCACATTTAAAATGAAAAAAAAGGAAGAAAAGCATGCCACACTCGACCCCAGTTATTAGCTATTAGACACTAATCTTCAGCAGACATGCTCTCTTTCTTTCTCATCATGCTGCAGCTGGCAGAGGCTCCCAGTGTGATGTCACTCTCCAAGTGTTCTGTTGTCTGAGCTGGTTGCTAACAACAGGGGATTCCTAGAGTTAGAACAGTGCAGGGTGCACTTTCAATTGCTCATCCCACATGGATCTGTGTCATCATGGAAATGAACAGGAACCATATCCAGCTACACAGTGCATTTGGGACTAAATGAGGCAGGACATTCCAGCTTGATGTGTTAAACTGAAATGAAAGAGATGTATCAATAGTGTATCACTACAGAGCAGCTTCCTCTACTGGGCAGAGCACCTGTTCAGCGCACAGTATAGGGAGATGGGGCGGGGGCACAATAGGGTATATAATATTCTGAATATTTTATATATGTTTGTGCACTTTTGACAGAACTTAAAATAACTATTTGAATATCTACAGTATATATATATATATATATATATATATATATATATATATATATATATATATATATATATATATATATGTACACAGACACACACACACACACAGACACACACACACACACACACACACACACACACACACACACACACACACACACACACACACACACACACACACACACACACACACACACACACACACACACACACACACACACACACACACACACACACACACACACACACACACACACACACACACGCTGTATATATATAGTAAGGGATTGGTCGGTTTAAAAAAGTAAAAGACAATGTAAACGAACTGGTTGGTTTGGGATTAAAAACTGAAGATGGGTTAATTAAAACACTGTTAATTAATGATGGTGTGTTAAATAAGGGCGATTAAAAGTAGTTAAATCTGGTTAAAAAAACTTATTGTGCAGAGACAATACATGGGGGACATTAGGACCTGGTAGTCGTTACAGGAGTCAGGATCAACTCCAGGTTTATTTAATTGACTAATTAGAAGATTAATTAACATTTAAAAGGGTGTGTGTGTGTGTATGAATGAATGAATGAATGTGGATGTGAATGTGAATGTGTGTGTGTGTGTGTGTGTGTGTGTGTTAATACTGATACTCATATTACTTACTATCATACTATATGAATACTTACATGTGAATGTTACCACTTACACCACACACTTACCACACAACATCACATATGTGTATGAGTATGATACTCATAATGAATACTTACTGAATGTGTGAATGTGTGTGTGTGTGTGTGTGTGAATGAATGAATGAATGAATGTGAATGTGTGTGTGTGTGTGAGTATGTGTATGAATGAATGTGAATGTGTGTGTGTGTGTGTGTGTATGAGTATGAGTATGAATGAATGAATGAATGTGAATGTGAATGTGTGTGTGTGTGTGTGTGTATGAGTATGAGTATGAATGAATGAATGAATGTGTGTGTGTGTGTGTATGAGTATGAGTATGAATGAATGTGAATGTGAATGTGAATGTGAATGTGTGTGTGTGTGTGTGTGTGTGTGTGTGTGTGTGAATGAATGAATGAATGAATGTGAATGTGTGTGTGTGTGTGTATGAGTATGATGTGAATGAATGAATGAATGTGAATGTGTGTGTGTATGAGTATGAGTATGAATGAATGAATGAATGTGGATGTGAATGTGAATGTGAATGTGAATGTGAATGTGAATGTGAATGTGAATGTGTGTGTGAATGTGTGTATGAATGAATGAGTATGAATGAAAATGGTGTGTATGATTACACACATGTATGACTGAATGACTGACTGACTTACTTACTTACATGTACACTGAATGTACACTTACATTTGTGTGTGAATGTTGAATTGTGAATGTGTGAATGTGTGTGTGTGTGTATGAGTATATGAATGAATGAATGAATGTGAATGTGTGTGTGTGTGTATGAGTATGAGTGAGTATGAATTACACACAATGAATGTGTGTGTGTGGGTGTGTATGAGTATGAGTATGAATGAATGTGAATGTGTGTGTGTGTGTATGAGTCTGAGTAATTAATGAATGTGAACTTGAATGTGTTGTACACTTACATGAATGAATGAATGACTTACTTACACTTGTGTGTGTGAACGAATGAATGACTTGATGTGTGTGTGTGTGTGTGTGTGTGTGTGTGTGTATGAGTATGAGTATGATTATGAATGAATGAATGTGAATGTGTGTGTGTGTGTGTGTGTGTGTGTGTGTGTGTGTGTGTGTATGAGTATGAGTATACTCATATGTACTTGACTGTGAACCCACACACACACACATACTATGAGTATACTTACTACTATAATGACTTACATCTTGTGAATGTACACTGTACATGTACACACCACACACATTGTATGAGTATGAGTAGCATATCATACTCATACTGACATAATGAATGATATTAAGGTGAACTTGTGTGTGGTGTACACACATACCATATGAATGATGAATGACTTACTACAAATGTGAATGTGTGTGTGTGTGTGTGTGTGTGTGTGTGTCTTTGGGGTGGGTGATAGTAGGAGTTTGTTTTGGAGAGTTGGAAAGTTAGTGGAATATAGTGAAAAATGAACTATTGGAAAAGGTATTTGGGATTACGATTTGGATTGTGAATTGGTTTTGATGACGAGGAAACAGACTTATCCTGCCTCGTTATTAGATAGAGAAAGAACTGTTTAATTAGGGCCTGAGAACGGGTTAGGTTTTGTTTCGTTTATTTTTCTCTTTAATATTGTAAACAATAAACACACGCTACTGTGTTTCTTGGCATCCATGTGTTTATCCCCTGTTATCCAAACACAAACAAATAAAATTCTTCCTTTTACACACTAACCTCCTGTTAGGTAGTGATATATATATCTATATATATATAATATATATCTTATATATATATATATATATAGTGTACACTATGCACATGTGACAGTCCTGTCCTCCTCCTCCTTTGTTAGCCCAGCCCCGAGGTTAACTCTCACTTGCTGTCTGTCGTGTTGCACACTCTGCAGTCTCCAGGAACATGCTCTTGAGCTGAGTTCCACTACATCCTTCACTAACCTTTGTGGTAGTGTTGAGAATAGCTTACAAATACCACAACTTATCAGCAAGTGACTTGGTGTGAGTGTCACTGTAAGGACAGCAGTAACCAAGTCCAGCAAGTTGATACACACACACACACACACACACAATACCCAGTGTGTGGAAGCAGTGCTTCAGCAGTGTTGTCATTGAAAACATTTTCCAGTTGGTTGTAATCGCTTTTAATTGCTGACACATTTCAAGCTGCTGTTTCTGTTATAATAAGCAGTGCCAGGCTGGCTCTGACTGTAAAGTAAACTAACTTTGTTTTAATCTTTCCATTCAACACTAACCCAATCAATAAGTACCACTGTAATAAATAATCAGCTCTTTGATGGTCAAATACCAAAAACTTCTGCTACTCAGTTATTCCTACAGAAGTAGAAACCGATCTGGAAGAAGTGCAACTCTAGTAATGTTTTCTCATGAGACGTTAATACATTATTTAAAACATTAGCTTACTTTAGTTCTAATGGTCTCTTAACTACAGATACAAAAATATGAATAGAAATGACTGGCTTTATTTATGTCTATGCTTAATACAACCTGCTTTATGCAATAAGCAAATATTATATTATGCAGTAAGTAATTGTAAGAGCATGCAGATCACATATTCTGACACATTCATTTTTCTTGTATGAAAAGATATGTTCTAAACTCATTAACTTTACTTACTTGTTAAGATCATTCTTTTTTCTCAGTTCCTCGCTAACGGCATGAAATCTCCAGATGGTTCTTAATTATTCTTTCTTTTTAATTATTTTTAAAGACACGTCCTGCACAATTTGCTTTAACAATAAATCCTAACTGGCCTTTAAGTTTTATTACCAAATTATCCTCAACACCACAGTGCTCTCCTTCAGCACATCTGGCTTAGGAGTGAAATGAAAGCAGAGGCATTCACATTCTCCCGGTGGACTATACCAACTGAACTTGGCCTTCACAGGGGTGATTCATAATGTCAGCCTGATTTAAGTACTTATAAGAACTTAAAACCAGCAGTAACATAGCATGTCAGTGTGTATCCTTGCAGAACTTACAAAGCAGTAAGTGTGTAAAATAAATCTACAGAGATAAAAGAACCAGTTTGTGTTGAAGTACTTCCCTGGCATAAATGAATGGAGTGTTCCAGTGTATTAGACCTCCGCCCTGTGCATTTCATTGACCCCAGATGTCCCTCCAAAACACCTTCACACTGACACAATGGCTCTCGAGGAGCAATTAGTCACTGTCTTTTGTAGCTTAGTCAATTCATTATCTTTCAGAAAAGTGCCTTCAGAGTAACTCACAGATTACCTTTGTGTTCACTCTGTGGCTTGGCTGTTTTCTGTCTCCTCTCAGAATCCACTCACATAAACACATGTTCATCTTGAAGCGCTCTTTATTAGTTTCTGTAGTGATGATTCCTGGGGTCTAAGTGGTTAAAAAACTGGAACCCTGTCCACTATATTGTCTAAAGTAAATGTAACAATGTACCAAGAATGGAATGCTTTGTCGTCACAGTGCTTCGAACCCATTTTTAGGTTTAGACATTGAACGAGACATACTGTCAGAGATGAAAGACTGGGCTGCCAAGTCTTCTCTTTCCCACCCATATATCACCATTCTCTAGTTATTATCCCATAGTTCCTGCTACAAATTCCAGCACCCTCATTCCAGTGATTTCACAGACCCAGAGGGTGCGTGGGATGGATGGCACACAGCTGCTGCTTCTCACAGACTAGCAGCTGCAGAAATAGTTTGTTAAGTTCCCATCTCATGTGTATTCGTACAGGGTAAGAAGGACCCATCTTCAAGTGGCAGTTGTTTTTATTGAAAGTAAGAACAAGCAAAATTAAATTTTTGAGCGCTAAACTAACTGGAGCTGATTCACTGTGAGGCAGGGCTCACTCTAACCCTAACCCTAATCCTAACCTTGACCCTACCCCTAACCCAACCACAAGTTAAACAAAAGCAGAAGAAGGATGATAGGCCTCTATAAGTAACCACACAGACTTGATGTTTTGGTTTTATTAACTATTTAGCTGTTTGTGCTCTGGTGTGATCCTTGATGGTCAAACCATTCAATTTCTTTTAGTCTGTGTGTGAGTTTGTGCATGCATGAGTGTGTGCATGAGTCCAGTGCATTAGGTATAGAAGTTATTTACCAGTGAGACACAGTTCCTACTGCCAATGGACATGCAAAAGGAAATACAAGCATATTGAAAGGACAGTCGTAATAAACGTACTCCACATGGATACGAAACACACAAACACGGGTACCCATAGACTGCTGATTAATTGAACTGCTGATTAACTGGGCAGTTGCATATCAGTTAAATACTATTGATGCCACACAAAATAAACCTTCTTCTTGTGCTGCTTGTTATGATTCAGCCACGCTGGGTTTTGATTGGCATGTGTCTTGATCTTCCTGGCTCCAGTCTATTGTGCGGAACAAAGATATATCTACATCCTAGCCTCACAATCAAGAAGTGGGGAAGCTGTCTGCAATTGGAAGCTTGATTGCAGAAAGAATGCAATTGATTGCAGGAGGGTTTGTGTGGTACCGAAGGAGCAAACGCGTCTGTCTATTAAACTGATGGATAATATATCTATCCACCAGTAGCTGCGATAGAGGAGCAAATGCTGGAACATGCAAGTAGTTTCTGACAAACATAAATCGGTATGCTTGGCTTGGTGCCCAATTAAGCCCTAAAAAGGACGATTGCAGGTGTGGAACCATTCACTTTCCGAAAACACCAGCCTCACTAAGAACACTCTGCTTTCACCAGTTACTCCAAAACGTACAACAATGTTTCTTGACAAAATGATTTTTAGTAATTCAGTTAGCATCTTGTTGAATGAAGCACAATGGGAAAGTTGTCAAGAAAATGCTTTGTTGTCAAGGTGGCTTTGTGTTCTTCCTGGAATAGCAAAGTTATTGTGTTCTTCCTGAACACACTTGATTAAGGAAGTCATGTCAGGAATATGCAGAACCCCTCCTAAGGACAAGGGAAAGCGAGTCTCCAGAGTGCAGGCCTCGTCCATGCTGTCCTGCAGGGACACTATTTGAACTATTCCCAACGTTTACTTCTGCACCGCAAATGGAAAACATCGCTTTGTCTTTTATGATTAAGCAAGTTTTTCAGTCTGTCAATGAAAAGCCTGAGACATCATTACAGTATGCTGTGGTGTCTGTTCAGATAAACAACACATACAGCACAGCAGTGTCGTCCTGTTCAGATAGAGAACACATACAGCACAGCAGTGTCAGTTCTGTTCCGATAGAGAACACATACAGCACAGCAGTGTCAGTCCTGTTCAGATAGAGAACACATACAGCACAGCGGTGCCAGTCCTGTTTAGATAGAGAACACATACAGCACAGCAGTGTCGTCCTGTTCAGATAGAGAACACATACAGCACAGCGGTGTCAGTTCTGTTCCGATAGAGAACACATACAGCACAGCAGTGTCAGTCCTGTTCAGATAGAGAACACATACAGCACAGCAGTGTCAGTCCTGTCCAGATAGAGAACACATACAGCACAGCGGTGTCACTCCTGTTCAGATAGAGAACACATACAGCACAGCAGTGTCAGTCCTGTTCAGATAGAGAACACATACAGCACAGCGGTGCCAGTTCTGTTTAGATAGAGAACACATACAGCACAGCAGTGTCAGTCCTGTTCAGATAGAGAACACATACAGCACAGCGGTGCCAGTCCTGTTTAGATAGAGAACACATACAGCACAGCAGTGTCAGAGGTGACGTCAAGCCTTTTATAACCTACCCCACCCCACTCTGTTTTAGTATACACAGACAATGTAAATATGGCACACTCCCAGCAATTGGCGTTTCACTGCCGGCAGGACAGCACTGCTGTCAATACAGCATGTTCCATGGCAGCATTGAGCTCTGCTTTCAACTGTGCACACCACAGGGGACCTGGGAACAGACTCTGCTCTATACTACCCCCTTGGATGCTGAATCACTACCCACTCTATCAAAGGAAATGTGAGGAATTTAAACACAGGAAAGCATGCTTTGTACTCCTCTGACTGTAGGATGCTAGTCGTCTTGGTGAGGCCAAACAAAGAGAGCGAGAGAGAGAGAGATGAACAGATGTTCATAAATAAAATAGAATAGAATAAACCACTGCAAATGCATTTATATTAAATCGGTTACATTTAAGTTCATATCTTTTTTTTTCCAAAAGTTTGTTTCCATACATTTAAAAAAAAAAAAAAAAAAAAACGTTTCCACTGCAATTGTTAGTTTGTATAATAAAATGTTAGAAACATGATAGATGGCTGTTTGCTGGTCTGATGTGAATGCATTATGAATCCACTCTTTTTTGTAGATACATATTACGCACTGCAGATCTATGTTTAATCTGGTCCTCTTGCAGTGAGTCCTGCACCACAGCCACTTTGCACCCCTTTGCATTGTCTGTACAGCCAGGAATGATGTCACCCAGCGGAACTCATACATCGGCTCGTTTAATTACGATTTCCTATGGGCAAGGAAGGGCTGTTCTGACTTGGTTTTCTCTACACGCACTACTTTAGTCGACATGACTCTTGGTGCTGAAAGAAAAGTGAAGCCGGCTGTTTTCGGACTCTTAATTTATTAATCAAGGAAGCACTCTGACAATCTGTTGTTGCTTTTCTTAATGTGGCTTTTGTTTGGCCAGGAAAAAAGAGGGACATTTTACTGTCTAATTTCTAAATTTCTAAAATACTGTCTAAAGTCCTTGTGGAAACATTATGAACATGCTCACTGGATGAATTCACAGATTCATGTTCACTGTATGAATTCATGGATTCATTCATGTTCACTGTATGAATTCATGGATTCATTCATGTTCACTGTATGAATTCCTGGATTCATGCTTGGTGCCCCTGATGGCAACTGACATCATCTAGAATCATGCATTCCTGATGTGTTGGCAGAGGAACTGTATTCATCATAATCTGCTGCTCTGTGATCTCAGTCTCTATTTGTGTGCCACTACCTCTCCGTCACTGCTGCTAATGTGCACAACTGAAAGCAAGGTTCAGCAAAACCAGATCTCCTTTTCCGGAGTCTGTTAAAAGGTTTTGAATCTGAGCAGTTCTGTCCCTGGAGTCTATCTGCAAAGCCCTGTGTTCAGTGTGCTCTTGTGCACAGTTCCCGGACTACTTCATCTAAAGCCAGCCGTTGAGTCTCTGGCTTGGAATTTCCGATTCTCGTGCACAGCTCCGAGTGTTTATACTGAACGCACTCCTCTCTTCCTCTCCGGAGTATACCACACGGTTCATCAGCTGCATAGCGACAGTCATTATCTTTCATCAACATAGCTGCCTTCAAAGGTATTTCATGTTAACCGTTTGGTGCAGATGCATATGATTCAAGGGTTAGCGAGGACAGGAAACGTACAGTAGCTGGGGTAGCTGACGCCTGGTTCTCCCTTTGCAGTGCCCCAGTAAATTAGATATTTCCTTTACTGTCTCAACTTTATATGATATTTGCAATAATTATAAGTGGCTGCAATTATTAGTCTCTTAACCCCCAGGGGAAACCCAGGCTCTGTGATGCATCCACACTGCTTTAAGAAACCTCTGCTGTCTAGACACTATCTAAATAAGGGAGTGCTGCCTGGCATAGACACAGCAGCACAGGAGGATACATTAGCAAAGGCTGATGGAAAGATTGGGGTTCTCTGCTAGGGTGTGATGAGTCACTTTTAATCAGAGTTATATTAGGAGTCTGACAATGCCATGAAAATTCTATAGAGTCTAGCCTGCAGATTCAGAGGGTGTAAGCACTGCCACTCACATAACAACACTGCACCCGTTATCAGGACTTTGGTCGGTAACGTAATTGCAATTGCATTATGTATAGGGACTTATATATATACAAGTATATATATATATATATATCTATATATAAGATATTATATATTAATATATATATATATATATATAAAGATCCTGAACACCAAGCAAAGCATTGGGCCTGAAAACATGGAAAGGCTGGCTTTTGGAGGGCGGTATGACAATCGGACAATTAGACAATCAGACAATCAGGATGATTGCAATCATTGCTTTTAGCTTAACTCGTTGTTTAAAATAATATGTATGTATTTATATATTTATTTATGTCAGTATAACAGGCTCTGTGTGTATGTAATGCATGCTTTGTGATAGTGAGTGTGTGGAATATGAACAGGCATTTGGGTAGCTCAGGAGCCCAGCACAATCAAGCTGCTAACGTCAGAGAGTTCAGATGGGTTTGCGTTCCGGGAGAGGAGAGTGTCTGGGTCATTTTACACATCTCTCGTGGGTGAGACAGACTGTCCTTGGTGCCTATTTACATTCATCCTGCTGCTGGAACCAATGCTATTAGCATAATGCTCTTGTACACCTGTGCCTTGAATCTGTAGATATATCCCCAGCTGATTGCTAAAGCAGAATCAATGAAGACTCAGGCCCAGGTTTAAAACCAGCTGTGGAGACTTCAATTCAGAGACTCATATCAATAAAGCAGCCAAGTAGTTTGGACTACTTATGTAGTCTACATGCATGATAAAAACCGATACAGGAACAAATGGCAAATTGCAGCAGGTAATTTAATCTCACGACCTGCAATCATCCTCTAAATGCAACTGAAGCATTGTGCATCTGCAGAGTGAGGCTTTGTGCAAATTGACGACGATATGCAGGGTGGTTTTGAAAGTTCCAGGAAACAGACAAATACAGGGGTAGAGGAGCTAGCTCGTGAGCACTGCATTAGCTAACTGCTGAGCTGTTTCCAAAAAGGGTCATTCTGAGAGCGTGCCGTGCATCGATGCTGCGCCACCACTCTGCTTTAATAGTTCAAGGTTATGCTGACCCTGTATGAA